>NC_135709.1:15634081-15940956 GCF_964276395.1 Gasterosteus aculeatus | reverse complement strand
AACAATATAACGGGGCGACTGTAGCGAAGCTCCTTTCGGAACCGCATAACAGGGCAACTGTAGCAAAGCTACTACAGGAACCACATAACAGGGCGACTGTAGCAAAGCTACTACAGGAACCAGATAACGGGGCGACTGTAGCAAAGCTACTACAGGAACCACATAACGGGGCGACTGTAGCAAAGCTACTACAGGAACCACATAACAGGGCGACTGTAGCAAAGCTACTACAGGAACCACATAACATGGCGACTGTAGCAAATCTACTACAGAAACCCCATAACGGGGCGACTGTAGCGAAGCTCATTTCGGAACCACATAACAGGGCAACTGTAGCAAAGCTACTACAGGAACCACATAACAGGGCGACTGTAGCAAAGCTACTACAGGAACCAGATAACGGGGCGACTGTAGCAAAGCTACTACAGGAACCACATAACGGGGCGACTATAGCAAAGCTACTACAGGAACCACATAACAGGGCGACTGTAGCAAAGCTACTACAGGAACCACATAACAGGGCGACATAACAGGGCGACTGTAGCAAAGCTACTACAGGAACCACATAACAGGGCGACTGTAGCAAAGCTACCACAGGAACCACATAACAGGGCAACTGTAGCAAAGCTACTACAGGAACCACATAACAGGGCGACTGTAACGAAGCTACTACAGAAACCAAATAACAGGGCCACTGTAGCAAAGCTACTACAGGAACCACATAACAGGGCGACAGTAGCGAAGCTATTACAGGAACCACATAACAGGACGACTGTAGCAAAGCTACTACAGGAACCACATAACAGGGCGACTGTAGCAAATCTACTACAGAAACCCCATAACGGGGCGACTGTAGCGAAGCTCATTTCGGAACCACATAACAGGGCAACTGTAGCAAAGCTACTACAGGAACCACATAACAGGGCGACTGTAGCAAAGCTACTACAGGAACCAGATAACGGGGCGACTGTAGCAAAGCTACTACAGGAACCACATAACGGGGCGACTATAGCAAAGCTACTACAGGAACCACATAACAGGGCGACTGTAGCGAAGCTACTACAGGAACCACATAACAGGGCGACTGTAGCAAAGCTACTACAGGAACCACATAACAGGGCGACTGTAGCAAAGCTACTACAGGAACAACATAACAGGGCCACTGTAGCAAAGCTACTACAGGAACCACATAACAGGGCGACTGTAGCAAAGCTTCTTTCGGAACCACATAACAGGGCGACTGTAGCAAATCTACTACAGAAACCCCATAACGAGGCGACTGTAGCGAAGCTACTACAGGAACAACATAACAGGGCGACTGTAGCAAAGCTACTACAGGAACCACATAACAGGGCGACTGTAGCAAAGCTACTACAGGAACCACATAACAGGGCGACTGTAGCAAATCTACTACAGAAACCCCATAACGGGGCGACTGTAGCGAAGCTCATTTCGGAACCACATAACAGGGCAACTGTAGCAAAGCTACTACAGGAACCACATAACAGGGCGACTGTAGCAAAGCTACTACAGGAACCAGATAACGGGGCGACTGTAGCAAAGCTACTACAGGAACCACATAACGGGGCGACTATAGCAAAGCTACTACAGGAACCACATAACAGGGCGACTGTAGCGAAGCTACTACAGGAACCACATAACAGGGCTACTGTAGCGAAGGTCCTTTCGGAACCACATAACAGGGCGACTGTAGCGAAGCTACTACAGGAACAACATAACAGGGCGACTGTAGCAAAGCTACTACAGGAACCACATAACAGGGCGACTGTAGCAAAGCTACTACAGGAACCACATAACAGGGCGACTGTAGCAAATCTACTACAGAAACCCCATAACGGGGCGACTGTAGCGAAGCTCATTTCGGAACCACATAACAGGGCAACTGTAGCAAAGCTACTACAGGAACCACATAACAGGGCGACTGTAGCAAAGCTACTACAGGAACCAGATAACGGGGCGACTGTAGCAAAGCTACTACAGGAACCACATAACGGGGCGACTATAGCAAAGCTACTACAGGAACCACATAACAGGGCGACTGTAGCGAAGCTACTACAGGAACCACATAACAGGGCTACTGTAGCGAAGGTCCTTTCGGAACCACATAACAGGGCGACTGTAGCAAAGCTACTACAGGAACCAGATAACAGGGTGACTGTAGCGAAGCTACTACAGGAACCACATAACTGGGCCACTGTAGCGAAGCTACTACAGGAACCACATAAAAGGGCGACTGTAGCAAAGCTACTACAGGAACAACATAAAGGGGCGACTGTAGCAAAGCTACTACAGGAACCACATAACAGGGCGACTGTAGCAAATCTACTACAGAAACCCCATAACGGGGCCACTGTAGCGAAGCTACTACAGGAACAACATAACAGGATGACTGTAGCAAAGCTACTACAGGAACCACATAACAGGGCGACTGTAGCAAAGCTACTACAGGAACCACATAACAGGGCGACTGTAGCAAAGCTACTACAGGAACCACATAACAGGGCGACTGTAGCAAAGCTACTACATTAACAATATAACGGGGCGACTGTAGCGAAGCTCCTTTCGGAACCGCATAACAGGGCAACTGTAGCAAAGCTACTACAGGAACCACATAACAGGGCGACTGTAGCAAAGCTACTACAGCAACCAGATAACGGGGCGACTGTAGCAAAGCTACTACAGTAACCACATAACAGGGCGACTGTAGCAAAGCTACTACAGGAAAAACATAACAGGGCTACTGTAGCGAAGCTCCTTTCGGAACCACATAACAGGGCGACTGTAGCAAATCTACTACAGAAACCCCATAACGGGGCCACTGTAGCGAAGCTACTACAGGAACAACATAACAGGACGACTGTAGCAAAGCTACTACAGGAACCACATAACAGGGCGACTGTAGCAAAGCTACTACAGGAACCACATAACAGGGCGACTGTAGCAAAGCTACTACAGGAACCACATAACAGGGCGACTGTAGCAAATCTACTACAGGAACCACATAACAGGGCGACTGTAGCAAAGCTACTACATTAACAATATAACGGGGCGACTGTAGCGAAGCTCCTTTCGGAACCGCATAACAGGGCAACTGTAGCAAAGCTACTACAGGAACCACATAACAGGGCGACTGTAGCAAAGCTACTACAGCAACCAGATAACGGGGCGACTGTAGCAAAGCTACTACAGGAACCACATAACGGGGCGACTGTAGCAAAGCTACTACAGGAACCACATAACAGGGCGACTGTAGCAAAGCTACTACAGGAACCACATAACATGGCGACTGTAGCAAATCTACTACAGAAACCCCATAACGGGGCGACTGTAGCGAAGCTCATTTCGGAACCACATAACAGGGCAACTGTAGCAAAGCTACCACAGGAACCACATAACAGGGCAACTGTAGCAAAGCTACTACAGGAACCACATAACAGGGCGACATAACAGGGCGACTGTAGCAAAGCTACTACAGGAAACACATAACGGGGCGACTATAGCAAAGCTACTACAGGAACCACATAACAGGGCGACTGTAGCGAAGCTACTACAGGAACCACATAACAGGGCGACTGTAGCAAAGCTACTACAGGAACCACATAACAGGGCAACTGTAGCAAAGCTACTACAGGAACCACATAACAGGGCGACTGTAGCAAAGCTACTACAGGAACCACATAACAGGGCGACTGTAGCAAAGCTACTACAGGAACAACATAACAGGGCGACTGTTGCAAAGCTACTACAGGAACCACATAACAGGGCGACTGTAGCAAAGCTACTACAGGAACAACATGAAGGGGCGACTGTAGCAAAGCTACTACAGGAACCACATAACAGGGCGACTGTAGCAAATCTACTACAGGAACCACATAACAGGGCGACTGTAGCAAAGCTACTACAGGAACAACATAAAGGGGCGACTGTAGCAAAGCTACTACAGGAACCACATAACAGGGCGACTGTAGCAAATCTACTACAGGAACCACATAACAGGGCGACTGTAGCAAAGCTACTACAGGAACAACATAACAGGGCGACTGTAGCAAAGCTACTACAGGAACCACATAACAGGGCGACTGTAGCAAATCTACTACAGAAACCCCATAACAGGGCCACTGTAGCAAAGCTACTACAGGAACCACATAACAGGGCGACAGTAGCGAAGCTACTACAGGAACCACATAACGGGGCGACTGTAGCGAAGCTACTACAGGAACCACATAACAGGGCGACTGTAGCGAAGCTCCTTTCGGAACCACATAACAGGGCGACTGTAACAAATCTACTACAGAAACCCCATAACGGGGCCACTGTAGCGAAGCTACTACAGGAACAACATAACAGGACGACTGTAGCAAAGCTACTACAGGAACCAAATAACAGGGCGACTGTAGCAAAGCTACTACAGGAACCACATAACAGGGCGACTGTAGCAAAGCTACTACAGGAACCACATAACAGGGCGACTGTAGCAAATCTACTACAGGAACCACATAACAAGGCGACTGTAGCAAAGCTACTACATTAACAATATAACGGGGCGACTGTAGCGAAGCTACTACAGGAACCACATAACAGGGCGACTGTAGCAAATCTACTACAGGAACCACATAACAGGGCGACTGTAGCAAAGCTACTACATTAACAATATAACGGGGCGACTGTAGCGAAGCTCCTTTCGGAACCGAATAACAGGGCAACTGTAGCAAAGCTACTACAGGAACCACATAACAGGGCGACTGTAGCAAAGCTACTACAGGAACCAGATAACGGGGCGACTGTAGCAAAGCTACTACAGGAACCACATAACGGGGCGACTGTAGCAAAGCTACTACAGGAACCACATAACAGGGCGACTGTAGCAAAGCTACTACAGGAACCACATAACATGGCGACTGTAGCAAATCTACTACAGAAACCCCATAACGGGGCGACTGTAGCGAAGCTCATTTCGGAACCACATAACAGGGCAACTGTAGCAAAGCTACTACAGGAACCACATAACAGGGCGACTGTAGCAAAGCTACTACAGGAACCAGATAACGGGGCGACTGTAGCAAAGCTACTACAGGAACCACATAACGGGGCGACTATAGCAAAGCTACTACAGGAACCACATAACAGGGCGACTGTAGCAAAGCTACTACAGGAACCACATAACAGGGCGACATAACAGGGCGACTGTAGCAAAGCTACTACAGGAACCACATAACAGGGCGACTGTAGCAAAGCTACCACAGGAACCACATAACAGGGCAACTGTAGCAAAGCTACTACAGGAACCACATAACAGGGCGACTGTAACGAAGCTACTACAGAAACCAAATAACAGGGCCACTGTAGCAAAGCTACTACAGGAACCACATAACAGGGCGACAGTAGCGAAGCTACTACAGGAACCACATAACAGGACGACTGTAGCAAAGCTACTACAGGAACCACATAACAGGGCGACTGTAGCAAATCTACTACAGAAACCCCATAACGGGGCGACTGTAGCGAAGCTCATTTCGGAACCACATAACAGGGCAACTGTAGCAAAGCTACTACAGGAACCACATAACAGGGCGACTGTAGCAAAGCTACTACAGGAACCAGATAACGGGGCGACTGTAGCAAAGCTACTACAGGAACCACATAACGGGGCGACTATAGCAAAGCTACTACAGGAACCACATAACAGGGCGACTGTAGCGAAGCTACTACAGGAACCACATAACAGGGCGACTGTAGCAAAGCTACTACAGGAACCACATAACAGGGCGACTGTAGCAAAGCTACTACAGGAACAACATAACAGGGCCACTGTAGCAAAGCTACTACAGGAACCACATAACAGGGCGACTGTAGCAAAGCTTCTTTCGGAACCACATAACAGGGCGACTGTAGCAAATCTACTACAGAAACCCCATAACGAGGCGACTGTAGCGAAGCTACTACAGGAACAACATAACAGGGCGACTGTAGCAAAGCTACTACAGGAACCACATAACAGGGCGACTGTAGCAAAGCTACTACAGGAACCACATAACAGGGCGACTGTAGCAAATCTACTACAGAAACCCCATAACGGGGCGACTGTAGCGAAGCTCATTTCGGAACCACATAACAGGGCAACTGTAGCAAAGCTACTACAGGAACCACATAACAGGGCGACTGTAGCAAAGCTACTACAGGAACCAGATAACGGGGCGACTGTAGCAAAGCTACTACAGGAACCACATAACGGGGCGACTATAGCAAAGCTACTACAGGAACCACATAACAGGGCGACTGTAGCGAAGCTACTACAGGAACCACATAACAGGGCTACTGTAGCGAAGGTCCTTTCGGAACCACATAACAGGGCGACTGTAGCAAAGCTACTACAGGAACCAGATAACAGGGTGACTGTAGCGAAGCTACTACAGGAACCACATAACTGGGCCACTGTAGCGAAGCTACTACAGGAACCACATAAAAGGGCGACTGTAGCAAAGCTACTACAGGAACAACATAAAGGGGCGACTGTAGCAAAGCTACTACAGGAACCACATAACAGGGCGACTGTAGCAAATCTACTACAGAAACCCCATAACGGGGCCACTGTAGCGAAGCTACTACAGGAACAACATAACAGGATGACTGTAGCAAAGCTACTACAGGAACCACATAACAGGGCGACTGTAGCAAAGCTACTACAGGAACCACATAACAGGGCGACTGTAGCAAAGCTACTACAGGAACCACATAACAGGGCGACTGTAGCAAAGCTACTACATTAACAATATAACGGGGCGACTGTAGCGAAGCTCCTTTCGGAACCGCATAACAGGGCAACTGTAGCAAAGCTACTACAGGAACCACATAACAGGGCGACTGTAGCAAAGCTACTACAGCAACCAGATAACGGGGCGACTGTAGCAAAGCTACTACAGTAACCACATAACAGGGCGACTGTAGCAAAGCTACTACAGGAAAAACATAACAGGGCTACTGTAGCGAAGCTCCTTTCGGAACCACATAACAGGGCGACTGTAGCAAATCTACTACAGAAACCCCATAACGGGGCCACTGTAGCGAAGCTACTACAGGAACAACATAACAGGACGACTGTAGCAAAGCTACTACAGGAACCACATAACAGGGCGACTGTAGCAAAGCTACTACAGGAACCACATAACAGGGCGACTGTAGCAAAGCTACTACAGGAACCACATAACAGGGCGACTGTAGCAAATCTACTACAGGAACCACATAACAGGGCGACTGTAGCAAAGCTACTACATTAACAATATAACGGGGCGACTGTAGCGAAGCTCCTTTCGGAACCGCATAACAGGGCAACTGTAGCAAAGCTACTACAGGAACCACATAACAGGGCGACTGTAGCAAAGCTACTACAGCAACCAGATAACGGGGCGACTGTAGCAAAGCTACTACAGGAACCACATAACGGGGCGACTGTAGCAAAGCTACTACAGGAACCACATAACAGGGCGACTGTAGCAAAGCTACTACAGGAACCACATAACATGGCGACTGTAGCAAATCTACTACAGAAACCCCATAACGGGGCGACTGTAGCGAAGCTCATTTCGGAACCACATAACAGGGCAACTGTAGCAAAGCTACCACAGGAACCACATAACAGGGCAACTGTAGCAAAGCTACTACAGGAACCACATAACAGGGCGACATAACAGGGCGACTGTAGCAAAGCTACTACAGGAAACACATAACGGGGCGACTATAGCAAAGCTACTACAGGAACCACATAACAGGGCGACTGTAGCGAAGCTACTACAGGAACCACATAACAGGGCGACTGTAGCAAAGCTACTACAGGAACCACATAACAGGGCAACTGTAGCAAAGCTACTACAGGAACCACATAACAGGGCGACTGTAGCAAAGCTACTACAGGAACCACATAACAGGGCGACTGTAGCAAAGCTACTACAGGAACAACATAACAGGGCGACTGTTGCAAAGCTACTACAGGAACCACATAACAGGGCGACTGTAGCAAAGCTACTACAGGAACAACATGAAGGGGCGACTGTAGCAAAGCTACTACAGGAACCACATAACAGGGCGACTGTAGCAAATCTACTACAGGAACCACATAACAGGGCGACTGTAGCAAAGCTACTACAGGAACAACATAAAGGGGCGACTGTAGCAAAGCTACTACAGGAACCACATAACAGGGCGACTGTAGCAAATCTACTACAGGAACCACATAACAGGGCGACTGTAGCAAAGCTACTACAGGAACAACATAACAGGGCGACTGTAGCAAAGCTACTACAGGAACCACATAACAGGGCGACTGTAGCAAATCTACTACAGAAACCCCATAACAGGGCCACTGTAGCAAAGCTACTACAGGAACCACATAACAGGGCGACAGTAGCGAAGCTACTACAGGAACCACATAACGGGGCGACTGTAGCGAAGCTACTACAGGAACCACATAACAGGGCGACTGTAGCGAAGCTCCTTTCGGAACCACATAACAGGGCGACTGTAACAAATCTACTACAGAAACCCCATAACGGGGCCACTGTAGCGAAGCTACTACAGGAACAACATAACAGGACGACTGTAGCAAAGCTACTACAGGAACCAAATAACAGGGCGACTGTAGCAAAGCTACTACAGGAACCACATAACAGGGCGACTGTAGCAAAGCTACTACAGGAACCACATAACAGGGCGACTGTAGCAAATCTACTACAGGAACCACATAACAAGGCGACTGTAGCAAAGCTACTACATTAACAATATAACGGGGCGACTGTAGCGAAGCTACTACAGGAACCACATAACAGGGCGACTGTAGCAAATCTACTACAGGAACCACATAACAGGGCGACTGTAGCAAAGCTACTACATTAACAATATAACGGGGCGACTGTAGCGAAGCTCCTTTCGGAACCGCATAACAGGGCAACTGTAGCAAAGCTACTACAGGAACCACATAACAGGGCGACTGTAGCAAAGCTACTACAGGAACCAGATAACGGGGCGACTGTAGCAAAGCTACTACAGGAACCACATAACGGGGCGACTGTAGCAAAGCTACTACAGGAACCACATAACAGGGCGACTGTAGCAAAGCTACTACAGGAACCACATAACATGGCGACTGTAGCAAATCTACTACAGAAACCCCATAACGGGGCGACTGTAGCGAAGCTCATTTCGGAACCACATAACAGGGCAACTGTAGCAAAGCTACTACAGGAACCACATAACAGGGCGACTGTAGCAAAGCTACTACAGGAACCAGATAACGGGGCGACTGTAGCAAAGCTACTACAGGAACCACATAACGGGGCGACTATAGCAAAGCTACTACAGGTACCACATAACAGGGCGACTGTAGCAAAGCTACTACAGGAACCACATAACAGGGCGACATAACAGGGCGACTGTAGCAAAGCTACTACAGGAACCACATAACAGGGCGACTGTAGCAAAGCTACCACAGGAACCACATAACAGGGCAACTGTAGCAAAGCTACTACAGGAACCACATAACAGGGCGACTGTAACGAAGCTACTACAGAAACCAAATAACAGGGCCACTGTAGCAAAGCTACTACAGGAACCACATAACAGGGCGACAGTAGCGAAGCTACTACAGGAACCACATAACAGGACGACTGTAGCAAAGCTACTACAGGAACCACATAACAGGGCGACTGTAGCAAATCTACTACAGAAACCCCATAACGGGGCGACTGTAGCGAAGCTCATTTCGGAACCACATAACAGGGCAACTGTAGCAAAGCTACTACAGGAACCACATAACAGGGCGACTGTAGCAAAGCTACTACAGGAACCAGATAACGGGACGACTGTAGCAAAGCTACTACAGGAACCACATAACGGGGCGACTATAGCAAAGCTACTACAGGAACCACATAACAGGGCGACTGTAGCGAAGCTACTACAGGAACCACATAACAGGGCGACTGTAGCAAAGCTACTACAGGAACCACATAACAGGGCGACTGTAGCAAAGCTACTACAGGAACAACATAACAGGGCCACTGTATCAAAGCTACTACAGGAACCACATAACAGGGCGACTGTAGCAAAGCTTCTTTCGGAACCACATAACAGGGCGACTGTAGCAAATCTACTACAGAAACCCCATAACGAGGCGACTGTAGCGAAGCTACTACAGGAACAACATAACAGGGCGACTGTAGCAAAGCTACTACAGGAACCACATAACAGGGCGACTGTAGCAAAGCTACTACAGGAACCACATAACAGGGCGACTGTAGCAAATCTACTACAGAAACCCCATAACGGGGCGACTGTAGCGAAGCTCATTTCGGAACCACATAACAGGGCAACTGTAGCAAAGCTACTACAGGAACCACATAACAGGGCGACTGTAGCAAAGCTACTACAGGAACCAGATAACGGGGCGACTGTAGCAAAGCTACTACAGGAACCACATAACGGGGCGACTATAGCAAAGCTACTACAGGAACCACATAACAGGGCGACTGTAGCGAAGCTACTACAGGAACCACATAACAGGGCTACTGTAGCGAAGGTCCTTTCGGAACCACATAACAGGGCGACTGTAGCAAAGCTACTACAGGAACCAGATAACAGGGTGACTGTAGCAAAGCTACTACATTAACAATATAACGGGGCGACTGTAGCGAAGCTACTACAGGAACCACATAACAGGGCGACTGTAGCAAATCTACTACAGGAACCACATAACAGGGCGACTGTAGCAAAGCTACTACATTAACAATATAACGGGGCGACTGTAGCGAAGCTCCTTTCGGAACCGCATAACAGGGCAACTGTAGCAAAGCTACTACAGGAACCACATAACAGGGCGACTGTAGCAAAGCTACTACAGGAACCAGATAACGGGGCGACTGTAGCAAAGCTACTACAGGAACCACATAACGGGGCGACTGTAGCAAAGCTACTACAGGAACCACATAACAGGGCGACTGTAGCAAAGCTACTACAGGAACCACATAACATGGCGACTGTAGCAAATCTACTACAGAAACCCCATAACGGGGCGACTGTAGCGAAGCTCATTTCGGAACCACATAACAGGGCAACTGTAGCAAAGCTACTACAGGAACCACATAACAGGGCGACTGTAGCAAAGCTACTACAGGAACCAGATAACGGGGCGACTGTAGCAAAGCTACTACAGGAACCACATAACGGGGCGACTATAGCAAAGCTACTACAGGAACCACATAGCAGGGCGACTGTAGCAAAGCTACTACAGGAACCACATAACAGGGCGACATAACAGGGCGACTGTAGCAAAGCTACTACAGGAACCACATAACAGGGCGACTGTAGCAAAGCTACCACAGGAACCACATAACAGGGCAACTGTAGCAAAGCTACTACAGGAACCACATAACAGGGCGACTGTAACGAAGCTACTACAGAAACCAAATAACAGGGCCACTGTAGCAAAGCTACTACAGGAACCACATAACAGGGCGACAGTAGCGAAGCTACTACAGGAACCACATAACAGGACGACTGTAGCAAAGCTACTACAGGAACCACATAACAGGGCGACTGTAGCAAATCTACTACAGAAACCCCATAACGGGGCGACTGTAGCGAAGCTCATTTCGGAACCACATAACAGGGCAACTGTAGCAAAGCTACTACAGGAACCACATAACAGGGCGACTGTAGCAAAGCTACTACAGGAACCAGATAACGGGGCGACTGTAGCAAAGCTACTACAGGAACCACATAACGGGGCGACTATAGCAAAGCTACTACAGGAACCACATAACAGGGCGACTGTAGCGAAGCTACTACAGGAACCACATAACAGGGCGACTGTAGCAAAGCTACTACAGGAACCACATAACAGGGCGACTGTAGCAAAGCTACTACAGGAACAACATAACAGGGCCACTGTAGCAAAGCTACTACAGGAACCACATAACAGGGCGACTGTAGCAAAGCTTCTTTCGGAACCACATAACAGGGCGACTGTAGCAAATCTACTACAGAAACCCCATAACGAGGCGACTGTAGCGAAGCTACTACAGGAACAACATAACAGGGCGACTGTAGCAAAGCTACTACAGGAACCACATAACAGGGCGACTGTAGCAAAGCTACTACAGGAACCACATAACAGGGCGACTGTAGCAAATCTACTACAGAAACCCCATAACGGGGCGACTGTAGCGAAGCTCATTTCGGAACCACATAACAGGGCAACTGTAGCAAAGCTACTACAGGAACCACATAACAGGGCGACTGTAGCAAAGCTACTACAGGAACCAGATAACGGGGCGACTGTAGCAAAGCTACTACAGGAACCACATAACGGGGCGACTATAGCAAAGCTACTACAGGAACCACATAACAGGGCGACTGTAGCGAAGCTACTACAGGAACCACATAACAGGGCTACTGTAGCGAAGGTCCTTTCGGAACCACATAACAGGGCGACTGTAGCAAAGCTACTACAGGAACCAGATAACAGGGTGACTGTAGCGAAGCTACTACAGGAACAACATAACAGGATGACTGTAGCAAAGCTACTACAGGAACCACATAACAGGGCGACTGTAGCAAATCTACTACAGAAACCCCATAACGGGGCCACTGTAGCGAAGCTACTACAGGAACAACATAACAGGATGACTGTAGCAAAGCTACTACAGGAACCACATAACAGGGCGACTGTAGCAAAGCTACTACAGGAACCACATAACAGGGCGACTGTAGCAAAGCTACTACAGGAACCACATAACAGGGCGACTGTAGCAAAGCTACTACATTAACAATATAACGGGGCGACTGTAGCGAAGCTCCTTTCGGAACCGCATAACAGGGCAACTGTAGCAAAGCTACTACAGGAACCACATAACAGGGCGACTGTAGCAAAGCTACTACAGCAACCAGATAACGGGGCGACTGTAGCAAAGCTACTACAGTAACCACATAACAGGGCGACTGTAGCAAAGCTACTACAGGAAAAACATAACAGGGCTACTGTAGCGAAGCTCCTTTCGGAACCACATAACAGGGCGACTGTAGCAAATCTACTACAGAAACCCCATAACGGGGCCACTGTAGCGAAGCTACTACAGGAACAACATAACAGGACGACTGTAGCAAAGCTACTACAGGAACCACATAACAGGGCGACTGTAGCAAAGCTACTACAGGAACCACATAACAGGGCGACTGTAGCAAAGCTACTACAGGAACCACATAACAGGGCGACTGTAGCAAATCTACTACAGGAACCACATAACAGGGCGACTGTAGCAAAGCTACTACATTAACAATATAACGGGGCGACTGTAGCGAAGCTCCTTTCGGAACCGCATAACAGGGCAACTGTAGCAAAGCTACTACAGGAACCACATAACAGGGCGACTGTAGCAAAGCTACTACAGCAACCAGATAACGGGGCGACTGTAGCAAAGCTACTACAGGAACCACATAACGGGGCGACTGTAGCAAAGCTACTACAGGAACCACATAACAGGGCGACTGTAGCAAAGCTACTACAGGAACCACATAACATGGCGACTGTAGCAAATCTACTACAGAAACCCCATAACGGGGCTACTGTAGCGAAGCTCATTTCGGAACCACATAACAGGGCAACTGTAGCAAAGCTACCACAGGAACCACATAACAGGGCAACTGTAGCAAAGCTACTACAGGAACCACATAACAGGGCGACATAACAGGGCGACTGTAGCAAAGCTACTACAGGAAACACATAACGGGGCGACTATAGCAAAGCTACTACAGGAACCACATAACAGGGCGACTGTAGCGAAGCTACTACAGGAACCACATAACAGGGCGACTGTAGCAAAGCTACTACAGGAACCACATAACAGGGCAACTGTAGCAAAGCTACTACAGGAACCACATAACAGGGCGACTGTAGCAAAGCTACTACAGGAACCACATAACAGGGCGACTGTAGCAAAGCTACTACAGGAACAACATAACAGGGCGACTGTTGCAAAGCTACTACAGGAACCACATAACAGGGCGACTGTAGCAAAGCTACTACAGGAACAACATGAAGGGGCGACTGTAGCAAAGCTACTACAGGAACCACATAACAGGGCGACTGTAGCAAATCTACTACAGGAACCACATAACAGGGCGACTGTAGCAAAGCTACTACAGGAACAACATAAAGGGGCGACTGTAGCAAAGCTACTACAGGAACCACATAACAGGGCGACTGTAGCAAATCTACTACAGGAACCACAT
Organism: Gasterosteus aculeatus; assembly: GCF_964276395.1. Classification (NCBI taxonomy): domain Eukaryota; kingdom Metazoa; phylum Chordata; class Actinopteri; order Perciformes; family Gasterosteidae; genus Gasterosteus; species Gasterosteus aculeatus. The sequence goes on along the minus strand of NC_135709.1, from coordinate 15,926,661 downwards.
AACAGGGCGACTGTAGCAAAGCTACTACAGGAACAACATAACAGGGCGACTGTAGCAAAGCTACTACAGGAACCACATAACAGGGCGACTGTAGCAAATCTACTACAGAAACCCCATAACAGGGCCACTGTAGCAAAGCTACTACAGGAACCACATAACAGGGCGACAGTAGCGAAGCTACTACAGGAACCACATAACGGGGCGACTGTAGCGAAGCTACTACAGGAACCACATAACAGGGCGACTGTAGCGAAGCTCCTTTCGGAACCACATAACAGGGCGACTGTAACAAATCTACTACAGAAACCCCATAACGGGGCCACTGTAGCGAAGCTACTACAGGAACAACATAACAGGACGACTGTAGCAAAGCTACTACAGGAACCAAATAACAGGGCGACTGTAGCAAAGCTACTACAGGAACCACATAACAGGGCGACTGTAGCAAAGCTACTACAGGAACCACATAACAGGGCGACTGTAGCAAATCTACTACAGGAACCACATAACAAGGCGACTGTAGCAAAGCTACTACATTAACAATATAACGGGGCGACTGTAGCGAAGCTACTACAGGAACCACATAACAGGGCGACTGTAGCAAATCTACTACAGGAACCACATAACAGGGCGACTGTAGCAAAGCTACTACATTAACAATATAACGGGGCGACTGTAGCGAAGCTCCTTTCGGAACCGCATAACAGGGCAACTGTAGCAAAGCTACTACAGGAACCACATAACAGGGCGACTGTAGCAAAGCTACTACAGGAACCAGATAACGGGGCGACTGTAGCAAAGCTACTACAGGAACCACATAACGGGGCGACTGTAGCAAAGCTACTACAGGAACCACATAACAGGGCGACTGTAGCAAAGCTACTACAGGAACCACATAACATGGCGACTGTAGCAAATCTACTACAGAAACCCCATAACGGGGCGACTGTAGCGAAGCTCATTTCGGAACCACATAACAGGGCAACTGTAGCAAAGCTACTACAGGAACCACATAACAGGGCGACTGTAGCAAAGCTACTACAGGAACCAGATAACGGGGCGACTGTAGCAAAGCTACTACAGGAACCACATAACGGGGCGACTATAGCAAAGCTACTACAGGAACCACATAACAGGGCGACTGTAGCAAAGCTACCACAGGTACCACATAACAGGGCAACTGTAGCAAAGCTACTACAGGAACCACATAACAGGGCGACTGTAACGAAGCTACTACAGAAACCAAATAACAGGGCCACTGTAGCAAAGCTACTACAGGAACCACATAACAGGGCGACAGTAGCGAAGCTACTACAGGAACCACATAACAGGACGACTGTAGCAAAGCTACTACAGGAACCACATAACAGGGCGACTGTAGCAAATCTACTACAGAAACCCCATAACGGGGCGACTGTAGCGAAGCTCATTTCGGAACCACATAACAGGGCAACTGTAGCAAAGCTACTACAGGAACCACATAACAGGGCGACTGTAGCAAAGCTACTACAGGAACCAGATAACGGGACGACTGTAGCAAAGCTACTACAGGAACCACATAACGGGGCGACTATAGCAAAGCTACTACAGGAACCACATAACAGGGCGACTGTAGCGAAGCTACTACAGGAACCACATAACAGGGCGACTGTAGCAAAGCTACTACAGGAACCACATAACAGGGCGACTGTAGCAACGCTACTACAGGAACAACATAACAGGGCCACTGTATCAAAGCTACTACAGGAACCACATAACAGGGCGACTGTAGCAAAGCTTCTTTCGGAACCACATAACAGGGCGACTGTAGCAAATCTACTACAGAAACCCCATAACGAGGCGACTGTAGCGAAGCTACTACAGGAACAACATAACAGGGCGACTGTAGCAAAGCTACTACAGGAACCACATAACAGGGCGACTGTAGCAAAGCTACTACAGGAACCACATAACAGGGCGACTGTAGCAAATCTACTACAGAAACCCCATAACGGGGCGACTGTAGCGAAGCTCATTTCGGAACCACATAACAGGGCAACTGTAGCAAAGCTACTACAGGAACCACATAACAGGGCGACTGTAGCAAAGCTACTACAGGAACCAGATAACGGGGCGACTGTAGCAAAGCTACTACAGGAACCACATAACGGGGCGACTATAGCAAAGCTACTACAGGAACCACATAACAGGGCGACTGTAGCGAAGCTACTACAGGAACCACATAACAGGGCTACTGTAGCGAAGGTCCTTTCGGAACCACATAACAGGGCGACTGTAGCAAAGCTACTACAGGAACCAGATAACAGGGTGACTGTAGCGAAGCTACTACAGGAACCACATAACTGGGCCACTGTAGCGAAGCTACTACAGGAACCACATAAAAGGGCGACTGTAGCAAAGCTACTACAGGAACAACATAAAGGGGCGACTGTAGCAAAGCTACTACAGGAACCACATAACAGGGCGACTGTAGCAAATCTACTACAGGAACCACATAACAGGGCGACTGTAGCAAAGCTACTACAGGAACCACATAACAGGGAGACTGTAGCAAATCTACTACAGGGACCACATAACAGGGCGACTGTAGCAAAGCTACTACAGGGACCACATAACAGGGCGACTGTAGCAAAGCTACTACAGTAACCACATAACAGGGCGACTGTAGCAAATCTACTACAGGAACCACATAACAGGGCGACTGTAGCAAAGCTACTACAGGAACAACATGAAGGGGCGACTGTAGCAAAGCTACTACAGGAACCACATAACAGGGCGACTGTAGCAAAGCTACTACAGGAACCACATAACAGGGCGACTGTAGCAAATCTACTACAGAAACCCCATAACGGGGCCACTGTAGCGAAGCTACTACAGGAACAACATAACAGGACGACTGTAGCAAAGCTACTACAGGAACCACATAACAGGGCGACTGTAGCAAAGCTACTACAGGAACCACATAACAGGGCGACTGTAGCAAAGCTACTACAGGAACCACATAACAGGGCGACTGTAGCAAATCTACTACAGGAACCACATAACAGGGCGACTGTAGCAAAGCTACTACATTAACAATATAACGGGGCGACTGTAGCGAAGCTCCTTTCGGAACCGCATAACAGGGCAACTGTAGCAAAGCTACTACAGGAACCACATAACAGGGCGACTGTAGCAAAGCTACTACAGCAACCAGATAACGGGGCGACTGTAGCAAAGCTACTACAGGAACCACATAACGGGGCGACTGTAGCAAAGCTACTACAGGAACCACATAACAGGGCGACTGTAGCAAAGCTACTACAGGAACCACATAACATGGCGACTGTAGCAAATCTACTACAGAAACCCCATAACGGGGCGACTGTAGCGAAGCTCATTTCGGAACCACATAACAGGGCAACTGTAGCAAAGCTACCACAGGAACCACATAACAGGGCAACTGTAGCAAAGCTACTACAGGAACCACATAACAGGGCGACATAACAGGGCGACTGTAGCAAAGCTACTACAGGAAACACATAACGGGGCGACTATAGCAAAGCTACTACAGGAACCACATAACAGGGCGACTGTAGCGAAGCTACTACAGGAACCACATAACAGGGCGACTGTAGCAAAGCTACTACAGGAACCACATAACAGGGCAACTGTAGCAAAGCTACTACAGGAACCACATAACAGGGCGACTGTAGCAAAGCTACTACAGGAACCACATAACAGGGCGACTGTAGCAAAGCTACTACAGGAACAACATAACAGGGCGACTGTAGCAAAGCTACTACAGGAACCACATAACAGGGCGACTGTAGCAAAGCTACTACAGGAACAACATGAAGGGGCGACTGTAGCAAAGCTACTACAGGAATCACATAACAGGGCGACTGTAGCAAATCTACTACAGGAACCACATAACAGGGCGACTGTAGCAAAGCTACTACAGGAACAACATAAAGGGGCGACTGTAGCAAAGCTACTACAGGAACCACATAACAGGGCGACTGTAGCAAAGCTACTACAGGAACCACATAACAGGGCGACTGTAGCAAAGCTACTACAGGAACAACATAACAGGGCGACTGTAGCAAAGCTACTACAGGAACCACATAACAGGGCGACTGTAGCAAATCTACTACAGAAACCCCATAACAGGGCCACTGTAGCAAAGCTACTACAGGAACCACATAACAGGGCGACAGTAGCGAAGCTACTACAGGAACCACATAACGGGGCGACTGTAGCGAAGCTACTACAGGAACCACATAACAGGGCGACTGTAGCGAAGCTCCTTTCGGAACCACATAACAGGGCGACTGTAGCAAATCTACTACAGAAACCCCATAACGGGGCCACTGTAGCGAAGCTACTACAGGAACAACATAACAGGACGACTGTAGCAAAGCTACTACAGGAACCAAATAACAGGGCGACTGTAGCAAAGCTACTACAGGAACCACATAACAGGGCGACTGTAGCAAAGCTACTACAGGAACCACATAACAGGGCGACTGTAGCAAATCTACTACAGGAACCACATAACAGGGCGACTGTAGCAAAGCTACTACATTAACAATATAACGGGGCGACTGTAGCGAAGCTACTACAGGAACCACATAACAGGGCGACTGTAGCAAATCTACTACAGGAACCACATAACAGGGCGACTGTAGCAAAGCTACTACATTAACAATATAACGGGGCGACTGTAGCGAAGCTCCTTTCGGAACCGCATAACAGGGCAACTGTAGCAAAGCTACTACAGGAACCACATAAGAGGGCGACTGTAGCAAAGCTACTACAGGAACCAGATAACGGGGCGACTGTAGCAAAGCTACTACAGGAACCACATAACGGGGCGACTGTAGCAAAGCTACTACAGGAACCACATAACAGGGCGACTGTAGCAAAGCTACTACAGGAACCACATAACATGGCGACTGTAGCAAATCTACTACAGAAACCCCATAACGGGGCGACTGTAGCGAAGCTCATTTCGGAACCACATAACAGGGCAACTGTAGCAAAGCTACTACAGGAACCACATAACAGGGCGACTGTAGCAAAGCTACTACAGGAACCAGATAACGGGGCGACTGTAGCAAAGCTACTACAGGAACCACATAACGGGGCGACTATAGCAAAGCTACTACAGGAACCACATAACAGGGCGACTGTAGCAAAGCTACTACAGGAACCAGATAACAGGGCGACATAACAGGGCGACTGTAGCAAAGCTACTACAGGAACCACATAACAGGGCGACTGTAGCAAAGCTACCACAGGAACCACATAACAGGGCAACTGTAGCAAAGCTACTACAGGAACCACATAACAGGGCGACTGTAACGAAGCTACTACAGAAACCAAATAACAGGGCCACTGTAGCAAAGCTACTACAGGAACCACATAACAGGGCGACAGTAGCGAAGCTACTACAGGAACCACATAACAGGACGACTGTAGCAAAGCTACTACAGGAACCACATAACAGGGCGACTGTAGCAAATCTACTACAGAAACCCCATAACGGGGCGACTGTAGCGAAGCTCATTTCGGAACCACATAACAGGGCAACTGTAGCAAAGCTACTACAGGAACCACATAACAGGGCGACTGTAGCAAAGCTACTACAGGAACCAGATAACGGGGCGACTGTAGCAAAGCTACTACAGGAACCACATAACGGGGCGACTATAGCAAAGCTACTACAGGAACCACATAACAGGGCGACTGTAGCGAAGCTACTACAGGAACCACATAACAGGGCGACTGTAGCAAAGCTACTACAGGAACCACATAACAGGGCGACTGTAGCAAAGCTACTACAGGAACAACATAACAGGGCCACTGTAGCAAAGCTACTACAGGAACCACATAACAGGGCGACTGTAGCAAAGCTTCTTTCGGAACCACATAACAGGGCGACTGTAGCAAATCTACTACAGAAACCCCATAACGAGGCGACTGTAGCGAAGCTACTACAGGAACAACATAACAGGGCGACTGTAGCAAAGCTACTACAGGAACCACATAACAGGGCGACTGTAGCAAAGCTACTACAGGAACCACATAACAGGGCGACTGTAGCAAATCTACTACAGAAACCCCATAACTGGGCGACTGTAGCGAAGCTCATTTCGGAACCACATAACAGGGCAACTGTAGCAAAGCTAATACAGGAACCACATAACAGGGCGACTGTAGCAAAGCTACTACAGGAACCACATAACGGGGCGACTATAGCAAAGCTACTACAGGAACCACATAACAGGGCGACTGTAGCGAAGCTACTACAGGAACCACATAACAGGGCTACTGTAGCGAAGGTCCTTTCGGAACCACATAACAGGGCGACTGTAGCAAAGCTACTACAGGAACCAGATAACAGGGTGACTGTAGCGAAGCTACTACAGGAACCACATAACTGGGCCACTGTAGCGAAGCTACTACAGGAACCACATAAAAGGGCGACTGTAGCAAAGCTACTACAGGAACAACATAAAGGGGCGACTGTAGCAAAGCTACTACAGGAACCACATAACAGGGCGACTGTAGCAAATCTACTACAGGAACCACATAACAGGGCGACTGTAGCAAAGCTACTACAGGAACCACATAACAGGGAGACTGTAGCAAATCTACTACAGGGACCACATAACAGGGCGACTGTAGCAAAGCTACTACAGGGACCACATAACAGGGCGACTGTAGCAAAGCTACTACAGTAACCACATAACAGGGCGACTGTAGCAAATCTACTACAGGAACCACATAACAGGGCGACTGTAGCAAAGCTACTACAGGAACAACATGAAGGGGCGACTGTAGCAAAGCTACTACAGGAACCACATAACAGGGCGACTGTAGCAAAGCTACTACAGGAACCACATAACAGGGCGACTGTAGCGAAGCTCATTTCGGAACCACATAACAGGGCAACTGTAGCAAAGCTACTACAGGAACCACATAACAGGGCAACTGTAGCAAAGCTACTACAGGAACCAGATAACGGGGCGACTGTAGCAAAGCTACTACAGGAACCACATAACGGGGCGACTATAGCAAAGCTACTACAGAAACCACATAACAGGGCCACTGTAGCAAAGCCACTACAGGAACCACATAACAGGGCGACAGTAGCGAAGCTACTACAGGAACCACATAACGGGGCGACTGTAGCGAAGCTACTACAGGAACCACATAACAGGGCGACTGTAGCTAAGCTACTACAGGAACCACATAACGGGGCGACTGTAGCGAAGCTACTACAGGAAAAACATAACAGGGCTACTGTAGCGAAGGTCCTTTCGGAACCACATAACAGGGCGACTGTAGCAAAGCTACTACAGGAACCAGATAACAGGGTGACTGTAGCGAAGCTACTACAGGAACCACATAACTGGGCCACTGTAGCGAAGCTACTACAGGAACCACATAAAAGGGCGACTGTAGCAAAGCTACTACAGGAACAACATGAAGGGGCGACTGTAGCAAAGCTACTACAGGAACCACATAACAGGGCGACTGTAGCAAATCTACTACAGGAACCACATAACAGGGCGACTGTAGCAAAGCTACTACAGGAACCACATAACAGGGCGACTGTAGCAAATCTACTACAGGAACCACATAACAGGGCGACTGTAGCAAAGCTACTACATTAACAATATAACGGGGCGACTGTAGCGAAGCTACTACAGGAACCACATAACAGGGCGACTGTAGCAAATCTACTACAGGAACCACATAACAGGGCGACTGTAGCAAAGCTACTACATTAACAATATAACGGGGCGACTGTAGCGAAGCTCCTTTCGGAACCGCATAACAGGGCAACTGTAGCAAAGCTACTACAGGAACCACATAACAGGGCGACTGTAGCAAAGCTACTACAGGAACCAGATAACGGGGCGACTGTAGCAAAGCTACTACAGGAACCACATAACGGGGAGACTGTAGCAAAGCTACTACAGGAACCACATAACAGGGCGACTGTAGCAAAGCTACTACAGGAACCACATAACATGGCGACTGTAGCAAATCTACTACAGAAACCCCATAACGGGGCGACTGTAGCGAAGCTCATTTCGGAACCACATAACAGGGCAACTGTAGCAAAGCTACTACAGGAACCACATAACAGGGCGACTGTAGCAAAGCTACTACAGGAACCAGATAACGGGGCGACTGTAGCAAAGCTACTACAGGAACCACATAACGGGGCGACTATAGCAAAGCTACTACAGGAACCACATAACAGGGCGACTGTAGCAAAGCTACTACAGGAACCACATAACAGGGCGACATAACAGGGCGACTGTAGCAAAGCTACTACAGGAACCACATAACAGGGCGACTGTAGCAAAGCTACCACAGGAACCACATAACAGGGCAACTGTAGCAAAGCTACTACAGGAACCACATAACAGGGCGACTGTAACGAAGCTACTACAGAAACCAAATAACAGGGCCACTGTAGCAAAGCTACTACAGGAACCACATAACAGGGCGACAGTAGCGAAGCTACTACAGGAACCACATAACAGGACGACTGTAGCAAAGCTACTACAGGAACCACATAACAGGGCGACTGTAGCAAATCTACTACAGAAACCCCATAACGGGGCGACTGTAGCGAAGCTCATTTCGGAACCACATAACAGGGCAACTGTAGCAAAGCTACTACAGGAACCACATAACAGGGCGACTGTAGCAAAGCTACTACAGGAACCAGATAACGGGGCGACTGTAGCAAAGCTACTACAGGAACCACATAACGGGGCGACTATAGCAAAGCTACTACAGGAACCACATAACAGGGCGACTGTAGCGAAGCTACTACAGGAACCACATAACAGGGCGACTGTAGCAAAGCTACTACAGGAACCACATAACAGGGCGACTGTAGCAAAGCTACTACAGGAACAACATAACAGGGCCACTGTAGCAAAGCTACTACAGGAACCACATAACAGGGCGACTGTAGCAAAGCTTCTTTCGGAACCACATAACAGGGCGACTGTAGCAAATCTACTACAGAAACCCCATAACGAGGCGACTGTAGCGAAGCTACTACAGGAACCACATAACAGGGCGACTGTAGCAAAGCTACTACATTAACAATATAACGGGGCGACTGTAGCGAAGCTACTACAGGAACCACATAACAGGGCGACTGTAGCAAATCTACTACAGGAACCACATAACAGGGCGACTGTAGCAAAGCTACTACATTAACAATATAACGGGGCGACTGTAGCGAAGCTCCTTTCGGAACCGCATAACAGGGCAACTGTAGCAAAGCTACTACAGGAACCACATAACAGGGCGACTGTAGCAAAGCTACTACAGGAACCAGATAACGGGGCGACTGTAGCAAAGCTACTACAGGAACCACATAACGGGGAGACTGTAGCAAAGCTACTACAGGAACCACATAACAGGGCGACTGTAGCAAAGCTACTACAGGAACCACATAACATGGCGACTGTAGCAAATCTACTACAGAAACCCCATAACGGGGCGACTGTAGCGAAGCTCATTTCGGAACCACATAACAGGGCAACTGTAGCAAAGCTACTACAGGAACCACATAACAGGGCGACTGTAGCAAAGCTACTACAGGAACCAGATAACGGGGCGACTGTAGCAAAGCTACTACAGGAACCACATAACGGGGCGACTATAGCAAAGCTACTACAGGAACCACATAACAGGGCGACTGTAGCAAAGCTACTACAGGAACCACATAACAGGGCGACATAACAGGGCGACTGTAGCAAAGCTACTACAGGAACCACATAACAGGGCGACTGTAGCAAAGCTACCACAGGAACCACATAACAGGGCAACTGTAGCAAAGCTACTACAGGAACCACATAACAGGGCGACTGTAACGAAGCTACTACAGAAACCAAATAACAGGGCCACTGTAGCAAAGCTACTACAGGAACCACATAACAGGGCGACAGTAGCGAAGCTACTACAGGAACCACATAACAGGACGACTGTAGCAAAGCTACTACAGGAACCACATAACAGGGCGACTGTAGCAAATCTACTACAGAAACCCCATAACGGGGCGACTGTAGCGAAGCTCATTTCGGAACCACATAACAGGGCAACTGTAGCAAAGCTACTACAGGAACCACATAACAGGGCGACTGTAGCAAAGCTACTACAGGAACCAGATAACGGGGCGACTGTAGCAAAGCTACTACAGGAACCACATAACGGGGCGACTATAGCAAAGCTACTACAGGAACCACATAACAGGGCGACTGTAGCGAAGCTACTACAGGAACCACATAACAGGGCGACTGTAGCAAAGCTACTACAGGAACCACATAACAGGGCGACTGTAGCAAAGCTACTACAGGAACAACATAACAGGGCCACTGTAGCAAAGCTACTACAGGAACCACATAACAGGGCGACTGTAGCAAAGCTTCTTTCGGAACCACATAACAGGGCGACTGTAGCAAATCTACTACAGAAACCCCATAACGAGGCGACTGTAGCGAAGCTACTACAGGAACAACATAACAGGGCGACTGTAGCAAAGCTACTACAGGAACCACATAACAGGGCGACTGTAGCAAAGCTACTACAGGAACCACATAACAGGGCGACCTTATCAAATCTACTACAGAAACCCCATAACGGGGCGACTGTAGCGAAGCTCATTTCGGAACCACATAACAGGGCAACTGTAGCAAAGCTACTACAGGAACCACATAACAGGGCGACTGTAGCAAAGCTACTACAGGAACCAGATAACGGGGCGACTGTAGCAAAGCTACTACAGGAACCACATAACGGGGCGACTATAGCAAAGCTACTACAGGAACCACATAACAGGGCGACTGTAGCGAAGCTACTACAGGAACCACATAACAGGGCTACTGTAGCGAAGGTCCTTTCGGAACCACATAACAGGGCGACTGTAGCAAAGCTACTACAGGAACCAGATAACAGGGTGACTGTAGCGAAGCTACTACAGGAACCACATAACTGGGCCACTGTAGCGAAGCTACTACAGGAACCACATAAAAGGGCGACTGTAGCAAAGCTACTACAGGAACAACATAAAGGGGCGACTGTAGCAAAGCTACTACAGGAACCACATAACAGGGCGACTGTAGCAAATCTACTACAGGAACCACATAACAGGGCGACTGTAGCAAAGCTACTACAGGAACCACATAACAGGGAGACTGTAGCAAATCTACTACAGGGACCACATAACAGGGCGACTGTAGCAAAGCTACTACAGGGACCACATAACAGGGCGACTGTAGCAAAGCTACTACAGTAACCACATAACAGGGCGACTGTAGCAAATCTACTACAGGAACCACATAACAGGGCGACTGTAGCAAAGCTACTACAGGAACAACATGAAGGGGCGACTGTAGCAAAGCTACTACAGGAACCACATAACAGGGCGACTGTAGCAAAGCTACTACAGGAACCACATAACAGGGCGACTGTAGCGAAGCTCATTTCGGAACCACATAACAGGGCAACTGTAGCAAAGCTACTACAGGAACCACATAACAGGGCGACTGTAGCAAAGCTACTACAGGAACCAGATAACGGGGCGACTGTAGCAAAGCTACTACAGGAACCACATAACGGGGCGACTATAGCAAAGCTACTACAGAAACCACATAACAGGGCCACTGTAGCAAAGCCACTACAGGAACCACATAACAGGGCGACAGTAGCGAAGCTACTACAGGAACCACATAACGGGGCGACTGTAGCGAAGCTACTACAGGAACCACATAACAGGGCGACTGTAGCTAAGCTACTACAGGAACCACATAACGGGGCGACTGTAGCGAAGCTACTACAGGAAAAACATAACAGGGCTACTGTAGCGAAGGTCCTTTCGGAACCACATAACAGGGCGACTGTAGCAAAGCTACTACAGGAACCAGATAACAGGGTGACTGTAGCGAAGCTACTACAGGAACCACATAACTGGGCCACTGTAGCGAAGCTACTACAGGAACCACATAAAAGGGCGACTGTAGCAAAGCTACTACAGGAACAACATGAAGGGGCGACTGTAGCAAAGCTACTACAGGAACCACATAACAGGGCGACTGTAGCAAATCTACTACAGGAACCACATAACAGGGCGACTGTAGCAAAGCTACTACAGGAACAACATAAAGGGGCGACTGTAGCAAAGCTACTACAGGAACCACATAACAGGGCGACTGTAGCAAATCTACTACAGGAACCACATAACAGGGCGACTGTAGCAAAGCTACTAAAGGAACAACATAACAGGGCGACTGTAGCAAAGCTACTACAGGAACCACATAACAGGGCGACTGTAGCAAATCTACTACAGAAACCCCATAACAGGGCCACTGTAGCAAAGCTACTACAGGAACCACATAACAGGGCGACAGTAGCGAAGCTACTACAGGAACCACATAACGGGGCGACTGTAGCGAAGCTACTACAGGAACCACATAACAGGGCGACTGTAGCGAAGCTCCTTTCGGAACCACATAACAGGGCGACTGTAGCAAATCTACTACAGAAACCCCATAACGGGGCCACTGTAGCGAAGCTACTACAGGAACAACATAACAGGACGACTGTAGCAAAGCTACTACAGGAACCAAATAACAGGGCGACTGTAGCAAAGCTACTACAGGAACCACATAACAGGGCGACTGTAGCAAAGCTACTACAGGAACCATATAACAGGGCGACTGTAGCAAATCTACTACAGGAACCACATAACAGGGCGACTGTAGCAAAGCTACTACATTAACAATATAACGGGGCGACTGTAGCGAAGCTCCTTTCGGAACCGCATAACAGGGCAACTGTAGCAAAGCTACTACAGGAACCACATAACAGGGCGACTGTAGCAAAGCTACTACAGGAACCAGATAACGGGGCGACTGTAGCAAAGCTACTACAGGAACCACATAACGGGGCGACTGTAGCAAAGCTACTACAGGAACCACATAACAGGGCGACTGTAGCAAAGCTACTACAGGAACCACATAACATGGCGACTGTAGCAAATCTACTACAGAAACCCCATAACGGGGCGACTGTAGCGAAGCTCATTTCGGAACCACATAACAGGGCAACTGTAGCAAAGCTACTACAGGAACCACATAACAGGGCGACTGTAGCAAAGCTACTACAGGAACCAGATAACGGGGCGACTGTAGCAAAGCTACTACAGGAACCACATAACGGGGCGACTATAGCAAAGCTACTACAGGAACCACATAACAGGGCGACTGTAGCAAAGCTACTACAGGAACCACATAACAGGGCGACATAACAGGGCGACTGTAGCAAAGCTACTACAGGAACCACATAACAGGGCGACTGTAGCAAAGCTACTACAGGAACCACATAACAGGGCGACAGTAGCGAAGCTACTACAGGAACCACATAACGGGGCGACTGTAGCGAAGCTACTACAGGAACCACATAACAGGGCGACTGTAGCGAAGCTCCTTTCGGAACCACATAACGGGGCGACTGTAGCAAATCTACTACAGAAACCCCATAACGGGGCCACTGTAGCGAAGCTACTACAGGAACAACATAACAGGACGACTGTAGCAAAGCTACTACAGGAACCAAATAACAGGGCGACTGTAGCAAAGCTACTACAGGAACCACATAACAGGGCGACTGTAGCAAAGCTACTACAGGAACCACATAACAGGGCGACTGTAGCAAATCTACTACAGGAACCACATAACAGGGCGACTGTAGCAAAGCTACTACATTAACAATATAACGGGGCGACTGTAGCGAAGCTCCTTTCGGAACCGCATAACAGGGCAACTGTAGCAAAGCTACTACAGGAACCACATAACAGGGCGACTGTAGCAAAGCTACTACAGGAACCAGATAACGGGGCGACTGTAGCAAAGCTACTACAGGAACTACATAACGGGGCGACTGTAGCAAAGCTACTACAGGAACCACATAACAGGGCGACTGTAGCAAAGCTACTACAGGAACCACATAACATGGCGACTGTAGCAAATCTACTACAGAAACCCCATAACGGGGCGACTGTAGCGAAGCTCATTTCGGAACCACATAACAGGGCAACTGTAGCAAAGCTACTACAGGAACCACATAACAGGGCGACTGTAGCAAATCTACTACAGAAACCCCATAACGGGGCCACTGTAGCGAAGCTACTACAGGAACAACATAACAGGACGACTGTAGCAAAGCTACTACAGGAACCAAATAACAGGGCGACTGTAGCAAAGCTACTACAGGAACCACATAACAGGGCGACTGTAGCAAAGCTACTACAGGAACCACATAACAGGGCGACTGTAGCAAATCTACTACAGGAACCACATAACAGGGCGACTGTAGCAAAGCTACTACATTAACAATATAACGGGGCGACTGTAGCGAAGCTCCTTTCGGAACCGCATAACAGGGCAACTGTAGCAAAGCTACTACAGGAACCACATAACAGGGCGACTGTAGCAAAGCTACTACAGGAACCAGATAACGGGGCGACTGTAGCAAAGCTACTACAGGAACCACATAACGGGGCGACTGTAGCAAAGCTACTACAGGAACCACATAACAGGGCGACTGTAGCAAAGCTACTAAAGGAACCACATAACATGGCGACTGTAGCAAATCTACTACAGAAACCCCATAACGGGGCGACTGTAGCGAAGCTCATTTCGGAACCACATAACAGGGCAACTGTAGCAAAGCTACTACAGGAACCACATAACAGGGCGACTGTAGCAAAGCTACTACAGGAACCAGATAACGGGGCGACTGTAGCAAAGCTACTACAGGAACCACATAACGGGGCGACTATAGCAAAGCTACTACAGGAACCACATAACAGGGCGACTGTAGCAAAGCTACTACAGGAACCACATAACAGGGCGACATAACAGGGCTACTGTAGCAAAGCTACTACAGGAACCACATAACAGGGCGACTGTAGCAAAGCTACCACAGGAACCACTTAACAGGGCTACTGTAGCAAAGCTACTACAGGAACCACATAACAGGGCGACTGTAACGAAGCTACTACAGAAACCAAATAACAGGGCCACTGTAGCAAAGCTACTACAGGAACCACATAACAGGGCGACAGTAGCGAAGCTACTACAGGAACCACATAACAGGACGACTGTAGCAAAGCTACTACAGGAACCACATAACAGGGCGACTGTAGCAAATCTACTACAGAAACCCCATAACGGGGCGACTGTAGCGAAGCTCATTTCGGAACCACATAACAGGGCAACTGTAGCAAAGCTACTACAGGAACCACATAACAGGGCGACTGTAGCAAAGCTACTACAGGAACCAGATAACGGGGCGACTGTAGCAAAGCTACTACAGGAACCACATAACGGGGCGACTATAGCAAAGCTACTACAGGAACCACATAACAGGGCGACTGTAGCGAAGCTACTACAGGAACCACATAACAGGGCGACTGTAGCAAAGCTACTACAGGAACCACATAACAGGGCGACTGTAGCAAAGCTACTACAGGAACAACATAACAGGGCCACTGTAGCAAAGCTACTACAGGAACCACATAACAGGGCGACTGTAGCAAAGCTTCTTTCGGAACCACATAACAGGGCGACTGTAGCAAATCTACTACAGAAACCCCATAACGGGGCGACTGTAGCGAAGCTACTACAGGAACAACATAACAGGGCGACTGTAGCAAAGCTACTACAGGAACCACATAACAGGGCGACTGTAGCAAAGCTACTACAGGAACCACATAACAGGGCGACTGTAGCAAATCTACTACAGAAACCCCATAACGGGGCGACTGTAGCGAAGCTCATTTCGGAACCACATAACAGGGCAACTGTAGCAAAGCTACTACAGGAACCACATAACAGGGCGACTGTAGCAAAGCTACTACAGGAACCAGATAACGGGGCGACTGTAGCAAAGCTACTACAGGAACCACATAACGGGGCGACTATAGCAAAGCTACTACAGGAACCACATAACAGGGCGACTGTAGCGAAGCTACTACAGGAACCACATAACAGGGCTACTGTAGCGAAGGTCCTTTCGGAACCACATAACAGGGCGACTGTAGCAAAGCTACTACAGGAACCAGATAACAGGGTGACTGTAGCGAAGCTACTACAGGAACCACATAACTGGGCCACTGTAGCGAAGCTACTACAGGAACCACATAAAAGGGCGACTGTAGCAAAGCTACTACAGGAACAACATAAAGGGGCGACTGTAGCAAAGCTACTACAGGAACCACATAACAGGGCGACTGTAGCAAATCTACTACAGGAACCACATAACAGGGCGACTGTAGCAAAGCTACTACAGGAACCACATAACAGGGCGACTGTAGCAAAGCTACTACAGGAACCACATAACAGGGAGACTGTAGCAAATCTACTACAGGGACCACATAACAGGGCGACTGTAGCAAAGCTACTACAGTAACCATATAACAGGGCGACTGTAGCAAATCTACTACAGGAACCACATAACAGGGCGACTGTAGCAAAGCTACTACAGGAACAACATGAAGGGGCGACTGTAGCAAAGCTACTACAGGAACCACATAACAGGGCGACTGTAGCAAAGCTACTACAGGAACCACATAACAGGGCGACTGTAGCGAAGCTCATTTCGGAACCACATAACAGGGCAACTGTAGCAAAGCTACTACAGGAACCACATAACAGGGCGACTGTAGCAAAGCTACTACAGGAACCAGATAACGGGGCGACTGTAGCAAAGCTACTACAGGAACCACATAACGGGGCGACTATAGCAAAGCTACTATAGAAACCACATAACAGGGCCACTGTAGCAAAGCCACTACAGGAACCACATAACAGGGCGACAGTAGCGAAGCTACTACAGGAACCACATAACGGGGCGACTGTAGCGAAGCTACTACAGGAACCACATAACAGGGCGACTGTAGCTAAGCTACTACAGGAACCACATAACGGGGCGACTGTAGCGAAGCTACTACAGGAAAAACATAACAGGGCTACTGTAGCAAAGCTTCTTTCGGAACCACATAACAGGGCGACTGTAGCAAATCTACTACAGAAACCCCATAACGGGGCGACTGTAGCGAAGCTACTACAGGAACAACATAACAGGGCGACTGTAGCAAAGCTACTACAGGAACCACATAACAGGGCGACTGTAGCAAATCTACTACAGAAACCCCATAACGGGGCGACTGTAGCGAAGCTCATTTCGGAACCACATAACAGGGCAACTGTAGCAAAGCTACTACAGGAACCACATAACAGGGCGACTGTAGCAAAGCTACTACAGGAACCACATAACGGGGCGACTGTAGCAAAGCTACTACAGGAACCACATAACGGGGCGACTATAGCAAAGCTACTACAGGAACCACATAACAGGGCGACTGTAGCGAAGCTACTACAGGAACCACATAACAGGGCTACTGTAGCGAAGGTCCTTTCGGAACCACATAACAGGGCGACTGTAGCAAAGCTACTACAGGAACCAGATAACAGGGTGACTGTAGCGAAGCTACTACAGGAACCACATAACTGGGCCACTGTAGCGAAGCTACTACAGGAACCACATAAAAGGGCGACTGTAGCAAAGCTACTACAGGAACAACATGAAGGGGCGACTGTAGCAAAGCTACTACAGGAACCACATAACAGGGCGACTGTAGCAAATCTACTACAGGAACCACATAACAGGGCGACTGTAGCAAAGCTACTACAGGAACAACATGAAGGGGCGACTGTAGCAAATCTACTACAGGAACCACATAACAGGGCGACTGTAGCAAAGCTACTACAGGAACAACATAACAGGGCGACTGTAGCAAAGCTACTACAGGAACCACATAACAGGGCGACTGTAGCAAATCTACTACAGAAACCCCATAACGGGGCGACTGTAGCAAAGCTCATTTCGGAACCACACAACAGGGCAACTGTAGCAAAGCTACTACAGGAACCACATAACAGGGCGACTGTAGCAAAGCTACTACAGGAACCAGATAACGGGGCGACTGTAGCAAAGCTACTACAGGAACCACATAACGGGGCGACTATAGCAAAGCTACTATAGAAACCACATAACAGGGCCACTGTAGCAAAGCCACTACAGGAACCACATAACAGGGCGACAGTAGCGAAGCTACTACAGGAACCACATAACGGGGCGACTGTAGCGAAGCTACTACAGGAACCACATAACGGGGCGACTGTAGCGAAGCTACTACAGGAAAAACATAACAGGGCTACTGTAGCAAAGCTTCTTTCGGAACCACATAACAGGGCGACTGTAGCAAATCTACTACAGAAACCCCATAATGGGGCGACTGTAGCGAAGCTACTACAGGAACAACATAACAGGGCGACTGTAGCAAAGCTACTACAGGAACCACATAACAGGGCGACTGTAGCAAATCTACTACAGAAACCCCATAACGGGGCGACTGTAGCGAAGCTCATTTAGGAAACACATAACAGGGCAACTGTAGCAAAGCTACTACAGGAACCACATAACAGGGCGACTGTAGCAAAGCTACTACAGGAACCAGATAACGGGGCGACTGTAGCAAAGCTACTACAGGAACCACATAACGGGGCGACTATAGCAAAGCTACTACAGGAACCACATAACAGGGCGACTGTAGCGAAGCTACTACAGGAACCACATAACAGGGCTACTGTAGCGAAGGTCCTTTCGGAACCACATAACAGGGCGACTGTAGCAAAGCTACTACAGGAACCAGATAACAGGGTGACTGTAGCGAAGCTACTACAGGAACCACATAACTGGGCCACTGTAGCGAAGCTACTACAGGAACCACATAAAAGGGCGACTGTAGCAAAGCTACTACAGGAACAACATAAAGGGGCGACTGTAGCAAAGCTACTACAGGAACCACATAACAGGGCGACTGTAGCAAATCTACTACAGGAACCACATAACAGGGCGACTGTAGCAAAGCTACTACAGGAACAACATAACAGGGCGACTGTAGCAAAGCTACTACAGGAACCACATAACAGGGCGACTGTAGCAAAGCTACTACAGGAACCACATAACAGGGCGACTGTAGCAAATCTACTACAGAAACCCCATAACGGGGCGACTGTAGCGAAGCTCATTTCGGAACCACACAACAGGGCAACTGTAGCAAAGCTACTACAGGAACCACATAACAGGGCGACTGTAGCAAAGCTACTACAGGAACCACATAACTGGGCCACTGTAGCGAAGCTACTACAGGAACCATATAACAGGGCGACTGTAGCGAAGCTACTACAGGAACCACATAACAGGGCGACTGTAGCAAAGCTACTACAGGAACCACATAACAGGGAGACTGTAGCAAATCTACTACAGTAACCACATAACAGGGCGACTGTAGCAAAGCTACTACAGGAACCACATAACAGGGCGACTGTAGCAAAGCTACTACAGGAACCACATAACAGGGCGACTGTAGCGAAGCTCATTTCGGAACCACATAACAGGGCAACTGTAGCAAAGCTACTACAGGAACCACATAACAGGGCGACTGTAGCAAAGCTACTACAGGAACCACATAACAGGGCGACTGTAGCAAAGCTACTACAGGAACAACATAACAGGGCGACTGTAGCAAAGCTACTACAGGAACCACATAACAGGGCGACTGTAGCAAAGCTACTACAGGAACAACATAAAGGGGCGACTGTAGCAAAGCTACTACAGGAACCACATAACAGGGCGACTGTAGCAAAGCTACTACAGGAACCACATAATAGGGCGACTGTAGCGAAGCTCATTTCGGAACCACATAACAGGGCAACTGTAGCAAAGCTACTACAGGAACCACATAACAGGGCGACTGTAGCAAAGCTACTACAGGAACCAGATAACGGGGCGACTATAGCAAAGCTACTACAGGAACCACATAACAGGGCGACTGTAGCGAAGCTACTACAGGAACCACATAACAGGGCGACTGTAACGAAGCTACTACAGAAACCACATAACAGGGCCACTGTAGCAAAGCCACTACAGGAACCACATAACAGGGCGACAGTAGCGAAGCTACTACAGGAACCACATAACGGGGCGACTGTAGCGAAGCTACTACAGGAACCACATAACAGGGCGACTGTAGCTAAGCTACTACAGGAACCACATAACGGGGCGACTGTAGCGAAGCTACTACAGGAAAAACATAACAGGGCTACTGTAGCAAAGCTTCTTTCGGAACCACATAACAGGGCGACTGTAGCAAATCTACTACAGAAACCCCATAACGGGGCGACTGTAGCGAATCTACTACAGGAACAACATAACAGGGCGACTGTAGGAAAGCTACTACAGGAACCACATAACAGGGCGACTGTAGCAAAGCTACTACAGGAACCACATAACAGGGCGACTGTAGCAAATCTACTACAGAAACCCCATAACGGGGCGACTGTAGCGAAGCTCATTTCGGAACCACATAACAGGGCAACTGTAGCAAAGCTACTACAGGAACCACATAACAGGGCGACTGTAGCAAAGCTACTACAGGAACCAGATAACGGGGCGACTGTAGCAAAGCTACTACAGGAACCACATAACGGGGCGACTATAGCAAAGCTACTACAGGAACCACATAACAGGGCGACTGTAGCGAAGCTACTACAGGAACCACATAACAGGGCTACTGTAGCGAAGGTCCTTTCGGAACCACATAACAGGGCGACTGTAGCAAAGCTACTACAGGAACCAGATAACAGGGTGACTGTAGCAAAGCTACTACAGGAATCACATAACTGGGCCACTGTAGCGAAGCTACTACAGGAACCACATAAAAGGGCGACTGTAGCAAAGCTACTACAGGAACAACATAAAGGGGCGACTGTAGCAAAGCTACTACAGGAACCACATAACAGGGCGACTGTAGCAAATCTACTACAGGAACCACATAACAGGGCGACTGTAGCAAAGCTACTACAGGAACAACATAAAGGGGCGACTGTAGCAAAGCTACTACAGGAACCACATAACAGGGCGACTGTAGCAAATCTACTACAGGAACCACATAACAGGGCGACTGTAGCAAAGCTACTACAGGAACAACATAAAAGGGGGACTGTAGCAAAGCTACTACAGGAACCACATAACAGGGCGACTGTAGCAAAGCTACTACAGGAACCACATAACGGGGCGACTGTAGCGAAGCTACTACAGGAACCACATAACAGGGCGACTGTAGCTAAGCTACTACAGGAACCACATAACGGGGCGACTGTAGCGAAGCTACTACAGGAAAAACATAACAGGGCTACTGTAGCAAAGCTACTACAGGAACCACATAACTGGGCCACTGTAGCGAAGCTACTACAGGAACCATATAACAGGGCGACTGTAGCGAAGCTACTACAGGAACCACATAACAGGGCGACTGTAGCAAAGCTACTACAGGAACCACATAACAGGGAGACTGTAGCAAATCTACTACAGGAACCACATAACAGGGCGACTGTAGCAAAGCTACTACAGTAACCACATAACAGGGCCACTGTAGCGAAGCTCATTTCGGAACCACATAACAGGGCAACTGTAGCAAAGCTACTACAGGAACCACATAACAGGGCGACTGTAGCAAAGCTACTACAGGAACCAGATAACGGGGCGACTGTAGCAAAGCTACTACAGGAACCACATAACGGGGCGACTATAGCAAAGCTACTACAGGAACCACATAACAGGGCGACTGTAGCGAAGCTACTACAGGAACCACATAACAGGGCGACTGTAACGAAGCTACTAAAGAAACCACATAACAGGGCCACTGTAGCAAAGCTACTACAGGAACCACATAACAGGGCGACAGTAGCGAAGCTACTACAGGAACCACATAACGGGGCGACTGTAGCGAAGCTACTACAGGAACCACATAACAGGGCGACTGTAGCTAAGCTACTACAGGAACCACATAACGGGGCGACTGTAGCAAAGCTACTACAGGAAAAACATAACAGGGCTACTGTAGCAAAGCTCCTTTCGGAACCACATAACAGGGCGACTGTAGCAAATCTACTACAGAAACCCCATAACGGGGCGACTGTAGCGAAGCTACTACAGGAACAACATAACAGGGCGACTGTAGCAAAGCTACTACAGGAACCACATAACAGGGCGACTGTAGCAAAGCTACTACAGGAACAACATGAAGGGGCGACTGTAGCAAAGCTACTACAGGAACCACATAACAGGGCGACTGTAGCAAATCTACTACAGGAACCACATAACAGGGCGACTGTAGCAAAGCTACTACAGGAACAACATAAAGGGGCGACTGTAGCAAAGCTACTACAGGAACCACATAACAGGGCGACTGTAGCAAATCTACTACAGGAACCACATAACAGGGCGACTGTAGCAAAGCTACTACAGGAACAACATAACAGGGCGACTGTAGCAAAGCTACTACAGGAACCACATAACAGGGCGACTGTAGCAAATCTACTACAGAAACCCCATAACGGGGCGACTGTAGCGAAGCTCATTTCGGAACCACACAACAGGGCAACTGTAGCAAAGCTACTACAGGAACCACATAACAGGGCGACTGTAGCAAATCTACTACAGGAACCACATAACAGGGCGACTGTAGCAAAGCTACTACAGGAACAACATAACAGGGCGACTGTAGCAAAGCTACTACAGGAACCACATAACAGGGCGACTGTAGCAAATCTACTACAGAAACCCCATAACGGGGCGACTGTAGCGAAGCTCATTTCGGAACCACACAACAGGGCAACTGTAGCAAAGCTACTACAGGAACCACATAACAGGGCGACTGTAGCAAAGCTACTACAGGAACCAGATAACGGGGCGACTGTAGCAAAGCTACTACAGAAACCACATAACGGGGCGACTATAGCAAAGCTACTATAGAAACCACATAACAGGGCCACTGTAGCAAAGCCACTACAGGAACCACATAACTGGGCGACAGTAGCGAAGCTACTACAGGAACCACATAACGGGGCGACTGTAGCGAAGCTACTACAGGAACCACATAACAGGGCGACTGTAGCTAAGCTACTACAGGAACCACATAACGGGGCGACTGTAGCAAAGCTACTACAGGAACCACATAACAGGGCGACTGTAGCAAAGCTACTACAGGAACCAGATAACGGGGCGACTGTAGCGAATCTACTACAGGAACAACATAACAGGGCGACTGTAGGAAAGCTACTACAGGAACCACATAACAGGGCGACTGTAGCAAAGCTACTACAGGAACCACATAACAGGGCGACTGTAGCAAATCTACTACAGAAACCCCATAACGGGGCGACTGTAGCGAAGCTCATTTCGGAACCACATAACAGGGCAACTGTAGCAAAGCTACTACAGGAACCACATAACAGGGCGACTGTAGCAAAGCTACTACAGGAACCAGATAACGGGGCGACTGTAGCAAAGCTACTACAGGAACCACATAACGGGGCGACTATAGCAAAGCTACTACAGGAACCACATAACAGGGCGACTGTAGCGAAGCTACTACAGGAACCACATAACAGGGCTACTGTAGCGAAGGTCCTTTCGGAACCACATAACAGGGCGACTATAGCAAAGCTACTACAGGAACCACATAACAGGGCGACTGTAGCGAAGCTACTACAGGAACCACATAACAGGGCGACTGTAACGAAGCTACTAAAGAAACCACATAACAGGGCCACTGTAGCAAAGCTACTACAGGAACCACATAACAGGGCGACAGTAGCGAAGCTACTACAGGAACCACATAACGGGGCGACTGTAGCGAAGCTACTACAGGAACCACATAACAGGGCGACTGTAGCTAAGCTACTACAGGAACCACATAACGGGGCGACTGTAGCAAAGCTACTACAGGAAAAACATAACAGGGCTACTGTAGCAAAGCTCCTTTCGGAACCACATAACAGGGCGACTGTAGCAAATCTACTACAGAAACCCCATAACGGGGCGACTGTAGCGAAGCTACTACAGGAACAACATAACAGGGCGACTGTAGCAAAGCTACTACAGGAACCACATAACAGGGCGACTGTAGCAAAGCTACTACAGGAACAACATGAAGGGGCGACTGTAGCAAAGCTACTACAGGAACCACATAACAGGGCGACTGTAGCAAATCTACTACAGGAACCACATAACAGGGCGACTGTAGCAAAGCTACTACAGGAACAACATAAAGGGGCGACTGTAGCAAAGCTACTACAGGAACCACATAACAGGGCGACTGTAGCAAATCTACTACAGGAACCACATAACAGGGCGACTGTAGCAAAGCTACTACAGGAACAACATAACAGGGCGACTGTAGCAAAGCTACTACAGGAACCACATAACAGGGCGACTGTAGCAAATCTACTACAGAAACCCCATAACGGGGCGACTGTAGCGAAGCTCATTTCGGAACCACACAACAGGGCAACTGTAGCAAAGCTACTACAGGAACCACATAACAGGGCGACTGTAGCAAATCTACTACAGGAACCACATAACAGGGCGACTGTAGCAAAGCTACTACAGGAACAACATAACAGGGCGACTGTAGCAAAGCTACTACAGGAACCACATAACAGGGCGACTGTAGCAAATCTACTACAGAAACCCCATAACGGGGCGACTGTAGCGAAGCTCATTTCGGAACCACACAACAGGGCAACTGTAGCAAAGCTACTACAGGAACCACATAACAGGGCGACTGTAGCAAAGCTACTACAGGAACCAGATAACGGGGCGACTGTAGCAAAGCTACTACAGAAACCACATAACGGGGCGACTATAGCAAAGCTACTATAGAAACCACATAACAGGGCCACTGTAGCAAAGCCACTACAGGAACCACATAACTGGGCGACAGTAGCGAAGCTACTACAGGAACCACATAACGGGGCGACTGTAGCGAAGCTACTACAGGAACCACATAACAGGGCGACTGTAGCTAAGCTACTACAGGAACCACATAACGGGGCGACTGTAGCAAAGCTACTACAGGAACCACATAACAGGGCGACTGTAGCAAAGCTACTACAGGAACCAGATAACGGGGCGACTGTAGCGAATCTACTACAGGAACAACATAACAGGGCGACTGTAGGAAAGCTACTACAGGAACCACATAACAGGGCGACTGTAGCAAAGCTACTACAGGAACCACATAACAGGGCGACTGTAGCAAATCTACTACAGAAACCCCATAACGGGGCGACTGTAGCGAAGCTCATTTCGGAACCACATAACAGGGCAACTGTAGCAAAGCTACTACAGGAACCACATAACAGGGCGACTGTAGCAAAGCTACTACAGGAACCAGATAACGGGGCGACTGTAGCAAAGCTACTACAGGAACCACATAACGGGGCGACTATAGCAAAGCTACTACAGGAACCACATAACAGGGCGACTGTAGCGAAGCTACTACAGGAACCACATAACAGGGCTACTGTAGCGAAGGTCCTTTCGGAACCACATAACAGGGCGACTGTAGCAAAGCTACTACAGGAACCAGATAACAGGGTGACTGTAGCAAAGCTACTACAGGAATCACATAACTGGGCCACTGTAGCGAAGCTACTACAGGAACCACATAAAAGGGCGACTGTAGCAAAGCTACTACAGGAACAACATAAAGGGGCGACTGTAGCAAAGCTACTACAGGAACCACATAACAGGGCGACTGTAGCAAATCTACTACAGGAACCACATAACAGGGCGACTGTAGCAAAGCTACTACAGGAACAACATAAAGGGGCGACTGTAGCAAAGCTACTACAGGAACCACATAACAGGGCGACTGTAGCAAATCTACTACAGGAACCACATAACAGGGCGACTGTAGCAAAGCTACTACAGGAACAACATAACAGGGCGACTGTAGCAAAGCTACTACAGGAACCACATAACAGGGCGACTGTAGCAAAGCTACTACAGGAACCACATAACGGGGCGACTGTAGCGAAGCTACTACAGGAACCACATAACAGGGCGACTGTAGCTAAGCTACTACAGGAACCACATAACGGGGCGACTGTAGCGAAGCTACTACAGGAAAAACATAACAGGGCTACTGTAGCAAAGCTACTACAGGAACCACATAACTGGGCCACTGTAGCGAAGCTACTACAGGAATCATATAACAGGGCGACTGTAGCGAAGCTACTACAGGAACCACATAACAGGGCGACTGTAGCAAAGCTACTACAGGAACCACATAACAGGGCGACTGTAGCAAATCTACTACAGGAACCACATAACAGGGCGACTGTAGCAAAGCTACTACAGGAACAACATAACAGGGCGACTGTAGCAAAGCTACTACAGGAACCACATAACAGGGCGACTGTAGCAAATCTACTACAGAAACCCCATAACGGGGCGACTGTAGCGAAGCTCATTTCGGAACCACACAACAGGGCAACTGTAGCAAAGCTACTACAGGAACCACATAACAGGGCGACTGTAGCAAAGCTACTACAGGAACCAGATAACGGGGCGACTGTAGCAAAGCTACTACAGAAACCACATAACGGGGCGACTATAGCAAAGCTACTATAGAAACCACATAACAGGGCCACTGTAGCAAAGCCACTACAGGAACCACATAACTGGGCGACAGTAGCGAAGCTACTACAGGAACCACATAACGGGGCGACTGTAGCGAAGCTACTACAGGAACCACATAACAGGGCGACTGTAGCTAAGCTACTACAGGAACCACATAACGGGGCGACTGTAGCAAAGCTACTACAGGAACCACATAACAGGGCGACTGTAGCAAAGCTACTACAGGAACCAGATAACGGGGCGACTGTAGCGAATCTACTACAGGAACAACATAACAGGGCGACTGTAGGAAAGCTACTACAGGAACCACATAACAGGGCGACTGTAGCAAAGCTACTACAGGAACCACATAACAGGGCGACTGTAGCAAATCTACTACAGAAACCCCATAACGGGGCGACTGTAGCGAAGCTCATTTCGGAACCACATAACAGGGCAACTGTAGCAAAGCTACTACAGGAACCACATAACAGGGCGACTGTAGCAAAGCTACTACAGGAACCAGATAACGGGGCGACTGTAGCAAAGCTACTACAGGAACCACATAACGGGGCGACTATAGCAAAGCTACTACAGGAACCACATAACAGGGCGACTGTAGCGAAGCTACTACAGGAACCACATAACAGGGCTACTGTAGCGAAGGTCCTTTCGGAACCACATAACAGGGCGACTGTAGCAAAGCTACTACAGGAACCAGATAACAGGGTGACTGTAGCAAAGCTACTACAGGAATCACATAACTGGGCCACTGTAGCGAAGCTACTACAGGAACCACATAAAAGGGCGACTGTAGCAAAGCTACTACAGGAACAACATAAAGGGGCGACTGTAGCAAAGCTACTACAGGAACCACATAACAGGGCGACTGTAGCAAATCTACTACAGGAACCACATAACAGGGCGACTGTAGCAAAGCTACTACAGGAACAACATAAAGGGGCGACTGTAGCAAAGCTACTACAGGAACCACATAACAGGGCGACTGTAGCAAATCTACTACAGGAACCACATAACAGGGCGACTGTAGCAAAGCTACTACAGGAACAACATAACAGGGCGACTGTAGCAAAGCTACTACAGGAACCACATAACAGGGCGACTGTAGCAAAGCTACTACAGGAACCACATAACGGGGCGACTGTAGCGAAGCTACTACAGGAACCACATAACAGGGCGACTGTAGCTAAGCTACTACAGGAACCACATAACGGGGCGACTGTAGCGAAGCTACTACAGGAAAAACATAACAGGGCTACTGTAGCAAAGCTACTACAGGAACCACATAACTGGGCCACTGTAGCGAAGCTACTACAGGAATCATATAACAGGGCGACTGTAGCGAAGCTACTACAGGAACCACATAACAGGGCGACTGTAGCAAAGCTACTACAGGAACCACATAACAGGGAGACTGTAGCAAATCTACTACAGGAACCACATAACAGGGCGACTGTAGCAAAGCTACTACAGTAACCACATAACAGGGCCACTGTAGCGAAGCTCATTTCGGAACCACATAACAGGGCAACTGTAGCAAAGCTACTACAGGAACCACATAACAGGGCGACTGTAGCAAAGCTACTACAGGAACCAGATAACGGGGCGACTGTAGCAAAGCTACTACAGGAACCACATAACGGGGCGACTATAGCAAAGCTACTACAGGAACCACATAACAGGGCGACTGTAGCGAAGCTACTACAGGAACCACATAACAGGGCGACTGTAACGAAGCTACTAAAGAAACCACATAACAGGGCCACTGTAGCAAAGCTACTACAGGAACCACATAACAGGGCGACAGTAGCGAAGCTACTACAGGAACCACATAACGGGGCGACTGTAGCGAAGCTACTACAGGAACCACATAACACGGCGACTGTAGCTAAGCTACTACAGGAACCACATAACGGGGCGACTGTAGCGAAGCTACTACAGGAAAAACATAACAGGGCTACTGTAGCAAAGCTCCTTTCGGAACCACATAACAGGGCGACTGTAGCAAATCTACTACAGAAACCCCATAACGGGGCGACTGTAGCGAAGCTACTACAGGAACAACATAACAGGGCGACTGTAGCAAAGCTACTACAGGAACCACATAACAGGGCGACTGTAGCAAAGCTACTACAGGAACAACATGAAGGGGCGACTGTAGCAAAGCTACTACAGGAACCACATAACAGGGCGACTGTAGCAAATCTACTACAGGAACCACATAACAGGGCGACTGTAGCAAAGCTACTACAGGAACAACATAAAGGGGCGACTGTAGCAAAGCTACTACAGGAACCACATAACAGGGCGACTGTAGCAAATCTACTACAGGAACCACATAACAGGGCGACTGTAGCAAAGCTACTACAGGAACAACATAACAGGGCGACTGTAGCAAAGCTACTACAGGAACCACATAACAGGGCGACTGTAGCAAATCTACTACAGAAACCCCATAACGGGGCGACTGTAGCGAAGCTCATTTCGGAACCACACAACAGGGCAACTGTAGCAAAGCTACTACAGGAACCACATAACAGGGCGACTGTAGCAAAGCTACTACAGGAACCAGATAACGGGGCGACTGTAGCAAAGCTACTACAGAAACCACATAACGGGGCGACTATAGCAAAGCTACTATAGAAACCACATAACAGGGCCACTGTAGCAAAGCCACTACAGGAACCACATAACAGGGCGACAGTAGCGAAGCTACTACAGGAACCACATAACGGGGCGACTGTAGCGAAGCTACTACAGGAACCACATAACAGGGCGACTGTAGCTAAGCTACTACAGGAACCACATAACGGGGCGACTGTAGCGAAGCTACTACAGGAAAAACATAACAGGGCTACTGTAGCAAAGCTTCTTTCGGAACCACATAACAGGGCGACTGTAGCAAATCTACTACAGAAACCCCATAACGGGGCGACTGTAGCGAAGCTACTACAGGAACAACATAACAGGGCGACTGTAGCAAAGCTACTACAGGAACCACATAACAGGGCGACTGTAGCAAATCTACTACAGAAACCCCATAACGGGGCGACTGTAGCGAAGCTCATTTCGGAACCATATAACAGGGCAACTGTAGCAAAGCTACTACAGGAACCACATAACAGGGCGACTGTAGCAAAGCTACTACAGGAACCAGATAACGGGGCGACTGTAGCAAAGCTACTACAGGAACCACATAACGGGGCGACTATAGCAAAGCTACTACAGGAACCACATAACAGGGCGACTGTAGCGAAGCTACTACAGGAACCACATAACAGGGCTACTGTAGCGAAGGTCCTTTCGGAACCACATAACAGGGCGACTGTAGCAAAGCTACTACAGGAACCAGATAACAGGGCGACTGTAGCAAAGCTACTACAGGAACCACATAACAGGGAGACTGTAGCAAATCTACTACAGGAACCACATAACAGGGCGACTGTAGCAAAGCTACTACAGTAACCACATAACAGGGCGACTGTAGCAAATCTACTACAGGAACCACATAACAGGGCGACTGTAGCAAAGCTACTACAGGAACAACATAAAGGGGCGACTGTAGCAAAGCTACTACAGGAACCACATAACAGGGCGACTGTAGCAAAGCTACTACAGGAACCACATAACAGGGCGACTGTAGCGAAGCTCATTTCGGAACCACATAACAGGGCAACTGTAGCAAAGCTACTACAGGAACCACATAACAGGGCGACTGTAGCAAAGCTACTACAGGAACCAGATAACGGGGCGACTGTAGCAAAGCTACTACAGGAACCACATAACGGGGCGACTATAGCAAAGCTACTACAGGAACCACATAACAGGGCGACTGTAGCGAAGCTACTACAGGAACCACATAACAGGGCGACTGTAACGAAGCTACTAAAGAAACCACATAACAGGGCCACTGTAGCAAAGCTACTACAGGAACCACATAACAGGGCGACAGTAGCGAAGCTACTACAGGAACCACATAACGGGGCGACTGTAGCGAAGCTACTACAGGAACCACATAACAGGGCGACTGTAGCTAAGCTACTACAGGAACCACATAACGGGGCGACTGTAGCGAAGCTACTACAGGAAAAACATAACAGGGCTACTGTAGCAAAGCTCCTTTCGGAACCACATAACAGGGCGACTGTAGCAAATCTACTACAGAAACCCCATAACGGGGCGACTGTAGCGAAGCTACTACAGGAACAACATAACAGGGCGACTGTAGCAAAGCTACTACAGGAACCACATAACAGGGCGACTGTAGCAAAGCTACTACAGGAACAACATGAAGGGGCGACTGTAGCAAAGCTACTACAGGAACCACATAACAGGGCGACTGTAGCAAATCTACTACAGGAACCACATAACAGGGCGACTGTAGCAAAGCTACTACAGGAACAACATAAAGGGGCGACTGTAGCGAAGCTCCTTTCGGAACCACATAACAGGGCGACTGTAGCAAAGCTACTACAGGAACCACATAACAGGGAGACTGTAGCAAAGCTACTACAGGAACAACATAACAGGGCGACTGTAGCAACGCTACTACAGGAACCACATAACAGGGCGACTGTAGCAAAGCTACTACAGGAACAACATAAAGGGGCGACTGTAGCGAAGCTCCTTTCGGAACCACATAACAGGGCGACTGTAGCAAAGCTACTACAGGAACCACATAACAGGGAGACTGTAGCAAAGCTACTACAGGAACAACATAACAGGGCGACTGTAGCAACGCTACTACAAGAACCACATAACAGGGCGACTGTAGCAAATCTACTACAGAAACCCCATAACGGGGCGACTGTAGCGAAGCTCATTTCGGAACCACACAACAGGGCAACTGTAGCAAAGCTACTACAGGAACCACATAACAGGGCGACTGTAGCAAAGCTACTACAGGAACCAGATAACGGGGCGACTGTAGCAAAGCTACTGCAGGAACCACATAACGGGGCGACTATAGCAAAGCTACTATAGAAACCACATAACAGGGCCACTGTAGCAAAGCCACTACAGGAACCACATAACAGGGCGACAGTAGCGAAGCTACTACAGGAACCACATAACGGGGCGACTGTAGCGAAGCTACTACAGGAACCACATAACAGGGCGACTGTAGCTAAGCTACTACAGGAACCACATAACGGGGCGACTGTAGCGAAGCTACTACAGGAAAAACATAACAGGGCTACTGTAGCAAAGCTCCTTTCGGAACCACATAACAGGGCGACTGTAGCAAATCTACTACAGAAACCCCATAACGGGGCGACTGTAGCGAAGCTACTACAGGAACAACATAACAGGGCGACTGTAGCAAAGCTACTACAGGAACCACATAACAGGGCGACTGTAGCAAAGCTACTACAGGAACAACATGAAGGGGCGACTGTAGCAAAGCTACTACAGGAACCACATAACAGGGCGACTGTAGCAAATCTACTACAGGAACCACATAACAGGGCGACTGTAGCAAAGCTACTACAGGAACAACATAAAGGGGCGACTGTAGCGAAGCTCCTTTCGGAACCACATAACAGGGCGACTGTAGCAAAGCTACTACAGGAACCACATAACAGGGAGACTGTAGCAAAGCTACTACAGGAACAACATAACAGGGCGACTGTAGCAACGCTACTACAGGAACCACATAACAGGGCGACTGTAGCAAAGCTACTACAGGAACAACATAAAGGGGCGACTGTAGCGAAGCTCCTTTCGGAACCACATAACAGGGCGACTGTAGCAAAGCTACTACAGGAACCACATAACAGGGAGACTGTAGCAAAGCTACTACAGGAACAACATAACAGGGCGACTGTAGCAACGCTACTACAAGAACCACATAACAGGGCGACTGTAGCAAATCTACTACAGAAACCCCATAACGGGGCGACTGTAGCGAAGCTCATTTCGGAACCACACAACAGGGCAACTGTAGCAAAGCTACTACAGGAACCACATAACAGGGCGACTGTAGCAAAGCTACTACAGGAACCAGATAACGGGGCGACTGTAGCAAAGCTACTGCAGGAACCACATAACGGGGCGACTATAGCAAAGCTACTATAGAAACCACATAACAGGGCCACTGTAGCAAAGCCACTACAGGAACCACATAACAGGGCGACAGTAGCGAAGCTACTACAGGAACCACATAACGGGGCGACTGTAGCGAAGCTACTACAGGAACCACATAACAGGGCGACTGTAGCTAAGCTACTACAGGAACCACATAACGGGGCGACTGTAGCGAAGCTACTACAGGAAAAACATAACAGGGCTACTGTAGCAAAGCTTCTTTCGGAACCACATAACAGGGCGACTGTAGCAAATCTACTACAGAAACCCCATAACGGGGCGACTGTAGCGAAGCTACTACAGGAACAACATAACAGGGCGACTGTAGCAAAGCTACTACAGGAACCACATAACAGGGCGACTGTAGCAAATCTACTACAGAAACCCCATAACGGGGCGACTGTAGCGAAGCTCATTTCGGAACCACATAACAGGGCAACTGTAGCAAAGCTACTACAGGAACCACATAACAGGGCGACTGTAGCAAAGCTACTACAGGAACCAGATAACGGGGCGACTGTAGCAAAGCTACTACAGGAACCACATAACGGGGCGACTATAGCAAAGCTACTACAGGAACCACATAACAGGGCGACTGTAGCGAAGCTACTACAGGAACCACATAACAGGGCTACTGTAGCGAAGGTCCTTTCGGAACCACATAACAGGGCGACTGTAGCAAAGCTACTACAGGAACCAGATAACAGGGTGACTGTAGCGAAGCTACTACAGGAACCACATAACTGGGCCACTGTAGCGAAGCTACTACAGGAACCACATAAAAGGGCGACTGTAGCAAAGCTACTACAGGAAAGACATGAAGGGGCGACTGTAGCAAAGCTACTACAGGAACCACATAACAGGGCGACTGTAGCAAATCTACTACAGGAACCACATAACAGGGCGACTGTAGCAAAGCTACTACAGGAACAACATAAAGGGGCGACTGTAGCAAAGCTACTACAGGAACCACATAACAGGGCGACTGTAGCAAATCTACTACAGGAACCACATAACAGGGCGACTGTAGCAAAGCTACTACAGGAACAACATAACAGGGCGACTGTAGCAAAGCTACTACAGGAACCACATAACAGGGCGACTGTAGCAAAGCTACTACAGGAACCACATAACAGGGCGACTGTAGCAAATCTACTACAGAAACCCCATAACGGGGCGACTGTAGCGAAGCTCATTTCGGAACCACACAACAGGGCAACTGTAGCAAAGCTACTACAGGAACCACATAACAGGGCGACTGTAGCAAAGCTACTACAGGAACCACATAACTGGGCCACTGTAGCGAAGCTACTACAGGAACCATATAACAGGGCGACTGTAGCGAAGCTACTACAGGAACCACATAACAGGGCGACTGTAGCAAAGCTACTACAGGAACCACATAACAGGGAGACTGTAGCAAATCTACTACAGTAACCACATAACAGGGCGACTGTAGCAAAGCTACTACAGTAACCACATAACAGGGCGACTGTAGCAAATCTACTACAGGAACCACATAACAGGGCGACTGTAGCAAAGCTACTACAGGAACAACATAAAGGGGCGACTGTAGCAAAGCTACTACAGGAACCACATAACAGGGCGACTGTAGCAAAGCTACTACAGGAACCACATAACAGGGCGACTGTAGCAAATCTACTACAGAAACCCCATAACGGGGCGACTGTAGCGAAGCTCATTTCGGAACCACATAACAGGGCAACTGTAGCAAAGCTACTACAGGAACCACATAACAGGGCGACTGTAGCAAAGCTACTACAGGAACCAGATAACGGGGCGACTGTAGCAAAGCT
This sequence comes from Gasterosteus aculeatus, assembly GCF_964276395.1. NCBI lineage: Eukaryota > Metazoa > Chordata > Actinopteri > Perciformes > Gasterosteidae > Gasterosteus > Gasterosteus aculeatus. The sequence goes on along the minus strand of NC_135709.1, from coordinate 15,892,123 downwards.
ACTACAGGAACCACATAACGGGGCGACTATAGCAAAGCTACTACAGGAACCACATAACAGGGCGACTGTAGCGAAGCTACTACAGGAACCACATAACAGGGCTACTGTAGCGAAGGTCCTTTCGGAACCACATAACAGGGCGACTGTAGCAAAGCTACTACAGGAACCAGATAACAGGGTGACTGTAGCAAAGCTACTACAGGAATCACATAACTGGGCCACTGTAGCGAAGCTACTACAGGAACCACATAAAAGGGCGACTGTAGCAAAGCTACTACAGGAACAACATAAAGGGGCGACTGTAGCAAAGCTACTACAGGAACCACATAACAGGGCGACTGTAGCAAATCTACTACAGGAACCACATAACAGGGCGACTGTAGCAAAGCTACTACAGGAACAACATAAAGGGGCGACTGTAGCAAAGCTACTACAGGAACCACATAACAGGGCGACTGTAGCAAATCTACTACAGGAACCACATAACAGGGCGACTGTAGCAAAGCTACTACAGGAACAACATAACAGGGCGACTGTAGCAAAGCTACTACAGGAACCACATAACAGGGCGACTGTAGCAAAGCTACTACAGGAACCACATAACAGGGCGACTGTAGCAAATCTACTACAGAAACCCCATAACGGGGCGACTGTAGCGAAGCTCATTTCGGAACCACACAACAGGGCAACTGTAGCAAAGCTACTACAGGAACCACATAACAGGGCGACTGTAGCAAAGCTACTACAGGAACCACATAACTGGGCCACTGTAGCGAAGCTACTACAGGAACCATATAACAGGGCGACTGTAGCGAAGCTACTACAGGAACCACATAACAGGGCGACTGTAGCAAAGCTACTACAGGAACCACATAACAGGGAGACTGTAGCAAATCTACTACAGGAACCACATAACAGGGCGACTGTAGCAAAGCTACTACAGTAACCACATAACAGGGCGACTGTAGCAAATCTACTACAGGAACCACATAACAGGGCGACTGTAGCAAAGCTACTACAGGAACAACATAAAGGGGCGACTGTAGCAAAGCTACTACAGGAACCACATAACAGGGCGACTGTAGCAAAGCTACTACAGGAACCACATAACAGGGCGACTGTAGCGAAGCTCATTTCGGAACCACATAACAGGGCAACTGTAGCAAAGCTACTACAGGAACCACATAACAGGGCGACTGTAGCAAAGCTACTACAGGAACCAGATAACGGGGCGACTGTAGCAAAGCTACTACAGGAACCACATAACGGGGCGACTATAGCAAAGCTACTACATGAACCACATAACAGGGCGACTGTAGCGAAGCTACTACAGGAACCACATAACAGGGCGACTGTAACGAAGCTACTAAAGAAACCACATAACAGGGCCACTGTAGCAAAGCTACTACAGGAACCACATAACAGGGCGACAGTAGCGAAGCTACTACAGGAACCACATAACGGGGCGACTGTAGCGAAGCTACTACAGGAACCACATAACAGGGCGACTGTAGCTAAGCTACTACAGGAACCACATAACGGGGTGACTGTAGCGAAGCTACTACAGGAAAAACATAACAGGGCTACTGTAGCAAAGCTCCTTTCGGAACCACATAACAGGGCGACTGTAGCAAATCTACTACAGAAACCCCATAACGGGGCGACTGTAGCGAAGCTACTACAGGAACAACATAACAGGGCGACTGTAGCAAAGCTACTACAGGAACCACATAACAGGGCGACTGTAGCAAATCTACTACAGAAACCCCATAACGGGGCGACTGTAGCGAAGCTCATTTCGGAACCACACAACAAGGCTACTGTAGCAAAGCTACTACAGGAACCACATAACAGGGCGACTGTAGCAAAGCTACTACAGGAACCACATAACTGGGCCACTGTAGCGAAGCTACTACTGGAACCATATACCAGGGCGACTGTAGCGAAGCTACTACAGGAACCACATAACAGGGCGACTGTAGCAAAGCTACTACAGGAACCACATAACAGGGAGACTGTAGCAAATCTACTACAGGAACCACATAACAGGGCGACTGTAGCAAAGCTACTACAGTAACCACATAACAGGGCGACTGTAGCAAATCTACTACAGGAACCACATAACAGGGCGACTGTAGCAAAGCTACTACAGGAACAACATGAAGGGGCGACTGTAGCAAAGCTACTACAGGAACCACATAACAGGGCGACTGTAGCAAAGCTACTACAGGAACCACATAACAGGGCGACTGTAGCGAAGCTCATTTCGGAACCACATAACAGGGCAACTGTAGCAAAGCTACTACAGGAACCACATAACAGGGCGACTGTAGCAAAGCTACTACAGGAACCAGATAACGGGGCGACTGTAGCAAAGCTACTACAGGAACCACATAACGGGGCGACTATAGCAAAGCTACTACAGGAACCACATAACAGGGCGACTGTAGCGAAGCTACTACAGGAACCACATAACAGGGCGACTGTAACGAAGCTACTAAAGAAACCACATAACAGGGCCACTGTAGCAAAGCTACTACAGGAACCACATAACAGGGCGACAGTAGCGAAGCTACTACAGGAACCACATAACGGGGCGACTGTAGCGAAGCTACTACAGGAACCACATAACAGGGCAACTGTAGCTAAGCTACTACAGGAACCACATAACGGGGCGACTGTAGCGAAGCTACTACAGGAAAAACATAACAGGGCTAATGTAGCAAAGCTCCTTTCGGAACCACATAACAGGGCGACTGTAGCAAATCTACTACAGAAACCCCATAACGGGGCGACTGTAGCGAAGCTACTACAGGAACAACATAACAGGGCGACTGTAGCAAAGCTACTACAGGAACCACATAACAGGGCGACTGTAGCAAAGCTACTACAGGAACCACATAACAGGGCGACTGTAGCAAATCTACTACAGGAACCACATAACAGGGCGACTGTAGCAAAGCTACTACAGGAACAACATAAAGGGGAGACTGTAGCAAAGCTACTACAGGAACCACATAACAGGGCGACTGTAGCAAATCTACTACAGGAACCACATAACAGGGCGACTGTAGCAAAGCTACTACAGGAACAATATAACGGGGCGACTGTAGCGAAGGTCCTCTCGGAACCACATAACAGGGCGACTGTAGCAAAGCTACTACAGGAACCACATAACAGGGCGACTGTAGCAAAGCTACTACAGGAACCACGTAACAGGGCCACTGTAGCAAAGCTACTACAGGAACCACATAACAGGGCGACTGTAGTGAAGCTACTACAGGAACCACATAACTGGGCCACTGTAGCGAAGCTACTACTGGAACCACATAACAGGGCGACTGTAGCGAAGCTACTACAGGAACCACATAACAGGGCGACTGTAGCAAAGCTACTACAGGAACCACATAACAGGGAGACTGTAGCAAATCTACTACAGGAACCACATAACAGGGCGACTGTAGCAAAGCTACTATAGGAACAACATAACGGGGCGACTGTAGCGAAGCTCCTTTCGGAACCACATAATAGGGCGACTGTAGCAAAGCTACTACAGGAACCACATAACAGGGCGACTGTAACGAAGCTACTAAAGAAACCACATAACAGGGCCACTGTAGCAAAGCTACTACAGGAACCACATAACAGGGCGACAGTAGCGAAGCTACTACAGGAACCACATAACGGGGCGACTGTAGCGAAGCTACTACAGGAACCACATAACAGGGCAACTGTAGCTAAGCTACTACAGGAACCACATAACGGGGCGACTGTAGCGAAGCTACTACAGGAAAAACATAACAGGGCTAATGTAGCAAAGCTCCTTTCGGAACCACATAACAGGGCGACTGTAGCAAATCTACTACAGAAACCCCATAACGGGGCGACTGTAGCGAAGCTACTACAGGAACAACATAACAGGGCGACTGTAGCAAAGCTACTACAGGAACCACATAACAGGGCGACTGTAGCAAAGCTACTACAGGAACCACATAACAGGGCGACTGTAGCAAATCTACTACAGGAACCACATAACAGGGCGACTGTAGCAAAGCTACTACAGGAACAACATAAAGGGGAGACTGTAGCAAAGCTACTACAGGAACCACATAACAGGGCGACTGTAGCAAATCTACTACAGGAACCACATAACAGGGCGACTGTAGCAAAGCTACTACAGGAACAATATAACGGGGCGACTGTAGCGAAGGTCCTCTCGGAACCACATAACAGGGCGACTGTAGCAAAGCTACTACAGGAACCACATAACAGGGCGACTGTAGCAAAGCTACTACAGGAACCACGTAACAGGGCCACTGTAGCAAAGCTACTACAGGAACCACATAACAGGGCGATTGTAGTGAAGCTACTACAGGAACCACATAACTGGGCCACTGTAGCGAAGCTACTACTGGAACCACATAACAGGGCGACTGTAGCGAAGCTACTACAGGAACCACATAACAGGGCGACTGTAGCAAAGCTACTACAGGAACCACATAACAGGGAGACTGTAGCAAATCTACTACAGGAACCACATAACAGGGCGACTGTAGCAAAGCTACTATAGGAACAACATAACGGGGCGACTGTAGCGAAGCTCCTTTCGGAACCACATAATAGGGCGACTGTAGCAAAGCTACTACAGGAACCCAATAACGGGGCCACTGTAGCGAAGCTACTACAGGAACAACATAACAGGGCGACTGTAGCAAAGCTACTACAGGAACCACATTACAGGGCGACTGTAGCAAAACTACTACAGGAACCACATAACAGGGCCACTGTAGCGAAGCTACTACTGGAACCACATAACAGGGCGACTGTAGCGAAGCTACTACAGGAACCACATAACAGGACGACTGTAGCAAATCTACTACAGGAACCACATAACAGGGAGACTGTAGCAAATCTACTACAGGAACCACATAACAGGGCGACTGTAGCAAAGCTACTATAGGAACAACATAACGGGGCGACTGTAGCGAAGCTCCTTTCGGAACCACATAACAGGGCGACTGTAGCAAAGCTACTACAGGAACCCAATAACGGGGCCACTGTAGCGAAGCTACTACAGGAACAACATAACAGGGCGACTGTAGCAAAGCTACTACAGGAACCACATTACAGGGCGACTGTAGCAAAGCTACTACAGGAACCACATAACAGGGCGACTGTAGCGAAGCTACTACAAGAACCACATAACAGGGCGACTGTAGCAAAGCTACTACAGGAACCACATAACAGGGCGACTGTAGCGAAGCTACTACAGGAACCACATAACAGGGCCACTGTGGCAAAGCTACTACAGGAACCACATAACAGGGCGACTGTAGTGAAGCTACTACAGGAACCACATAACAGGGCCACTGTAGCGAAGCTACTACAGGAACCACATAACAGGGCCACTGTAGCGAAGCTACTACAGCGGCAGTTACAAGTTAAAAACCGAGGGCGCAGCGGCGTTCTTTCGGTGTTTTTTGTCATTGTCAAGTCACGCAGACACGTGACTTCATTTTCTTACGCGACTGAATGACAGGAGATCTTTTTGATTATTTTTGTTTTGTCTTCATTTTACACAGCAAAGCATCAACTTAAAATACAATTAATGCATTCTGTCACACGGTAGATGAACGATATGCTCTTGTGCCTCATGCAGCTCTTCTGTGTGGCACCCGCTGCAATCATGACGTCAATACGATATGTTTCATAAGTATTTTTTTAGCACCGGTATCAGGAAAAACAATACTCCTCTATAGTGAATAATTCTAAAAATAAAAAAAACAGACTTTCTTGCGGCCTAATTGAATGGTATAGGAAACACTGTGGATGCCTTGGAATTCTTATTGTTGGTTTAAATACTACATTTTCTCACTTTTTTATGTATATGTCAAGATTTAACAAAATACTTAGTCATGGAAATTTAGTTTGAAGTTATGGAAATCCAATGCTTGTGGACCCTGTAACTGTAATTTGCCTTACAAAGTGCAGCTCCATGCTTTTTGTTAGGGTTAGCAGTTAGTTGGTATTTGTTGTCACGGATCTGGCTTTTGGTGTCGTTAGGGGAGTGTTCTCCCATTAATTTCTGTCACAACAACATATCTGTGGTGCCACCAATTAGAAAAATATACATACTACCTTTTTTGTATATTTTTGTCGATAAACAAATGTTGAATACTATTACCCAAATATGACAGTGATTTACAGTGACAACGTCCTGCAACAGAATGAGTTTTGAAGTGCAGCTCTCTGATTTTGATTTAGTAATCCAGCGAGAGGAATAGGGTCAATGGTAATTTACTAATTCAATTCAATTTGCACCTATTATATGAAATAACAATTTGTAATCATTTTATTTTTGTTGAATTAGACATTTCAAGTTTATTATGTTTTGGCTGATAAATTCTTATTTTTCAATTACAACCTCAGGGTTAATTAAGCCATTTCTGGCTGTTCTTTCTTCTTCCCCCTGCCTTTCTCTTGTAATATCGAGCCACACCATCACAAGGCAGCTCACTGCCAGAGGAATACCTTTGGAAACCGGGTTGGTGTGTCAGCCCAACCCTATACATTGGGTCTGGCCTTTAATTTAAACTAATTAATATTGACTGAGGAGCAACACCTCGCCCAGTTTGGGAAGAGTAGCAAGAGGCTTGAAGCGGATTACCATGTGAATCAATCTGCCAAGAACTTATTCCTGCACAGCTTGGTTTTTCATGAATTGTCAGTTAAACAGGGGAGCAAATGGAAGAAGGGAAAGTGATACATACAATATCTGTGACCTTCTTTTAAGTATGTCTCTCACACTCTTCATAGATGGAGGAGGGAAGTCAGAATGTGCGCCTGGGTACTCTCATTGCCCTCATGGTGGAGGAAGGGCAGGACTGGAAGCACGTTGAGATCCCCCATCTAGATGCTGCAGGTCCACCTTCGACGGATGCAGTTGTGCCCCCTGCTCCTCCCTCTCCAGCCCGTCCGCCAAAAGTCGTGTCAGGACTGTAAGTGTTGCCTTCCATATTTTAGCTTTTTTAATTCATTAAACCACGGTCACTGCATTCACTTCTCTGGCTAATCTGACCATAATAGAGGGTCAGAGCTTCTGGGGAGCCATGATCAGTATAATTCTATCTATGAATAAGATTGATTATGTTTTTATGTTTTTAAAGGTAGATATCAATGTCACAAACATTGTTGTTTGATGGGACTGCAAAGCTCAGAAAAGACGTAACAAGGATGAAAATGCATGGCTTGTGTTTTTTTTTTCTATAACAGTTCATAAAAAGGACAGTATCTGAAATGTCTCTGCAATTGAAATAATCTGGTTTAATTGTGATCCTAAATACAAAACTATACGGTAAATGTGCTGCCTTCCTCATCCAGGTTACGTCTGAGTCCAGCAGCAAGACATATCCTCGACACCCATGGAGTTGACGCAAAATTAGCCACACCCACTGGGCGAAGAGGACTTATCACCAAGGAGTGAGTATGAACGACTGGGTTGGCTGTATTGGTGATTTGGCAGCAGGAGGTGACGGTTTAGTCACAGGTCTCAGGGAACAGATTGGAAGGGTTCCCTCGTGTCCAATGTATGGCCCAAAATATCTGCGTAAAAGAGATGTCAGTTGGAGCAAGGATTAAGATTTCAGGTACTTTAATCTTGTTGTGTGGCAAATTCACACTCCAGAAATCTGTACACACACACACAGCTCTAATGCTGACCTGCTGTCAATAGGGACCTGATTGAATACTCTTGTTACCCATCTAACACCCAGCTGGGGAATCTCATTAAGCAACTTTGATCGCCATGGCAACTCAGTCTCCAGGACCGGCTGGTGACCATAGAAACACGGGCCGTGTGTGTTCAGAGGCAGCCACAGAGATATGAAGCTTTTCAAACTAGACACTGAAAAGATTAACATAAAATTCAGCAATGCCTTTTCTTTTAATGCACACATATGTAGCAAAAATCTTATTTGCAAACATCAATTTTTTAAATTCCAATTAGAAGTGAATTTAACATCTTTACAGTCTTACATGCCCTTATTCAAGAACTCTAAAGATGTAATTATCCAGGTTAATTAATGCATGCTCTGTGTGTTTACTTGATTGTTCAAGTTTAAACTGTTTAATTAGTACTGCACTTTTAATTCTATCCCAATCATTAGATGTTGCACAATGGCTCAGTTACCTCTCCTTAAACCATTTGTTCATCTCAAGATTGGAATGTATTGTTTGTCAAATTCCTCACTGACACCTGGGCTTAGATGGACATCTAATAGGTCCATCTAAAAAGTAAGAGTGTGATGAAATTGAATGATGCATGATGTGCGGTTCGAAATAGTTTGCATGCCATGCCGAGAACTATAAAGAGCTTCACTTTTAGGCGTTTCCTAGTTTGGAAATGAAAGTGTGTTGTTGCTTCTGGCTTTTCCTTTTGAGGAGTGCATTTTTGGGTTGTTCAATACTTTACTTCAGGAATGGAAAGTGACAAATACAAATGTTTATTAGTTGAGAAAACCTGCAAATACATCAGTGATATTCAGGGTATCCAATATAACAACAACAATAAAACATCCTTTAAAATTTCAACTTCAACTTTCAAAAATAAAACCACAATAAAATCTAGGATAAGTTGTGATGTTTACTATTCTCTCATATAGCTGCTTGTTCAAAAGGTTGGAAATCAATTGGCCAGTTGGTTTTCATGACATCAAGTTAGCCAGTGACAACTATGATCAAGCAGACCTTGGGAAAAGAAGATAAATGGCTGGCATGAAAGGATGTTGAGCAGGGCTTGAAAGAAGAATGTATTTGGCACATGTTAGGAAGTTAATCGATGCCAACCTTTTCTGTATATGTGTGATCGAGCCGTTGCCTTTTAAGCAATATCTCTTAGATGTGTTCAATTTGAAGCGTCAGGTTAGCTGAACCTGAGGACCAGCTACACATATGGTGAGACTAAACAGTTCTGTTCTTGTTGGAAATCCAATCTCCTTGTCAAGAATAGTTTCACATTCAGCTCAACTCCTTCTAGAGAGGGCAGAATAGACCTGATTTCCCTTCTTTTGTCCTTTGGCAGATGAGATAAGGCTGAAACGAGGGAGCAGCGCCCCTCCCATTCTAACTTGGGCTCTAGTAAGGCCCCCCTATAGGGGGCATGAATAGCAATCTTCATAGCATGTTACATAATCCGTAGCAAGGTTTAAAGACGGATTGGGCTTCAGAGAAAGACATTTCTATTCCCACTTTTTTCTCCCCTTGTCTTTCACTAAAAATAGATCGTATCGAAGAGGTTAGTTATGGATGATGGCCTCAATGACTTTTACCTCACTAATGTGTAGATTTTCCTACAATGACTGTAACCAGTGTAAATGCAGGTGTTACCGGCACCAGACCTAGGGGTAATCTGGACCGGCAGCAAAGGTTACACAGCCTAGGAAGCACTGTGTAGCCTGTGGATTAATATGGAGAGAGGACACACGTTAGCGTCATGCTCAAGCCAGAGCTAGTTTTATTCTGAGCTGCGCATGAGCGGAGCCTGTAGCTACGTTCTCTCCAATGTCTCCACAGCAGCACCACAGCGCCCTCTACTGACGTGATCATATAATATCTTAATATAACGTCTTAAAGAGTGCATCATTTATTAACAAGGAAAAAAGGGGGGGGGGGTGTTTTAATAACAACTAACGTGTAGCATTTCCAACCTACAACACTCTCCCCTGCTTCAAGAGATGTCTCCGGACATCCGAAACCTAACTATCGCCAGTAAGTTTAGGTCAAGAGTCTCCCCCAAGCCCAACAGCCAAAGTACAGTCCACAGTGAATTTTTTTCTTCTCCGTCATGGTGTACGTCATTTAACATGTCCATACTGGCGTCGGGTAGTAACAGAATTCAGGAACAGCCGGGTAAAATGGCATGGGATAGGGGACACAGGCCAACATACAATTTGCTCCAAACTTCCAGGGCTGAAATGAAGGTTGTCCAAGTTGGTTATATGTGAGCATTTCAGTAGGTTTTATTGCTCGAGTTGACCTTCTCACCGGTGGCGCTTCCTCATCTAATAGCCTTGGTTCAGGTTCACTATTGTCTGCTTGCTCTTCTGAATCTGCATTGTCCATATTGTCCTCCCTTGCTGGTTGATGTGGTAGTTCCTCAGCTGATGGTGTAGCAGCCGGTCCCGGCAGCTGAACTGAATCTGGCTCCGCAACTGGCTCACGTTCAGTTGGCTGCCATATTTAAGTGGTCTCTGTTGCTTGTCCCCTTGGCTGGAACTCTTGGGCTACAGCACTGAGTTCACTCGGAGGCCTTGGGGGTCTGACCCCCATCCTTTCATACACTGGTATGGTCCTGAGACAATACGTGTATTGTTCTTCATCCTCGGAATGTTCAGACTCCTGATCCACTGTTGTGTCACTGTTCTTTATCTGATTGTCCCTCTGTTTTTGGTTTTTCTTGAGTGCAGGCTGTCTCTGCTCATCCTGCTCCAAGGGCAAATCATTTACTGGAAGCAGCAGGTTACGGTGCAGGACACGTAAGGTTTGATCTCCCTTTTCTGGCTGAACTCTGTACACAGGTCCATCTCCAATCTTTTCGATCACGCAATGAATTCTCTTCTCCCAATAAGCACGAAGTTTACCCGGCCCACCCCTCTCTGACAAGTTTCTGACGAGCACCCGGTCTCCAGGCTGCAATACCCTGCCTTTCACATGTCGATCATAGGATTTCTTCCCCTTTGCAGAGCACTTCCCACTGTTATCTGAGGCAATTTTGTATGCCTCGTGCATGCGAGAAGCCCATTTCTGCGCATACTCTTGTTTGGACGTTGGTTCCTGTTGAGGTTTCAGGTCAAAGAGTAAGTCAACAGGCAACCGTGGCGCTCTTCCATACAGGAGAAAGAACGGTGAATAGCCTGTTCCCTCATGTCTCGTGCAGTTATACGCGTGTACTATGTGGGGTAAGTGATCCTTCCACTCAGCTTTTTTTTCCTCTTGCAGAGTGCGGAGCATCTGTAGAAGTGTCCTGTTCAGACGCTCAACTGGATTGCCCTGCGGGTGATAGGGGGTGGTTCGAGAGTGGGCGATTCCTGCAAGCTGCTGCAGTCTCTGGAAAAGACCATTCTCGAACTCCCGGCCCTGATCGTGATGCAACTTTTCAGGGTATCCGAAGCGTGGAATAAAGTCATAGAAGATTTTCTCAGCTGCTGTTCTGCCTGACTTGTTCTTCGTTGGGTAGGCTTGAGCGAAGCGAGTGAAGTGATCTATCAGAACTAAAATGTACTCATAGCCACCTTTACTCCGTTCAAGATGGAGATAGTCAATGGAGATGAGTTCAAAAGGGGCACTGGTTGTTATTGTACCCGTGCTCTCTCTGGAATATTTGGCTTTTTTTGTTTAACACACTGGCACTGACGAATTACGTAGTCTTCAATTTCCCGTTGCATGAAGGGCCAAAAAAACCTCTCTCTCACCAGGTGGATCACTTTGTCTGCGCCAACATGCCCCATATCATCATGCAAGTGTTTTAGTACAGTCAACTTCAGTTTGCTGGGCAGGACCAACTGTTTCCGCTGTCCTGTCTGCCTGTACAGTATTCCTTTATCCAGTGTGAGTCTGTTCCATTCATGTATGATTCTGCGTGTCTCTCGTCCCATTTGTCTTTTGTCTTTATCATTAGGATTCCATCCTCTTTTTTTTAGGTTTATCACCTCACAGATGGGAGCATCCTCCTTCTGAGCCGCTCTAACACTTTCTGGAGTGATAACCGGAATGCCTTCACAAAGTGCGTCTTCAGCATCATGATGCAGCTGTAGTGCAGCCACGCATGGCACATCACCGTCCCTCATAGCGTTGTCCCCCTGCCAGATGGCAGAGACAACATCTGGCGGCATTGTTTCTGTGTACTCTTTTAGATGGTTGCGAAGTGGTACTGAATATCGTGACAGGGTGTCAGCGTCTGCATTTGACTTGCCTGGCCGATATCTGATGGTGAAATGGAAGTCTGCTAACTCACCCACCCAACGATGTCCAACTGCATTCAACTTGGCCGTACTCAGAACATAAGTAAGGGGGTTATTATCCGTGTACACGCTGAAAGTGGGCGCATAATAGAGGTAATCTCTAAATTTATCACAGACTGCCCACTTTAAGGCCAGGAACTCCAGCTTCCCAGAATGGAGATGATAGTTCTTCTCAGCTGGTGAGAGTGTCTTCGAACCATAAGCGACAACACGGAGTTCGTTTCCCTGCTGTTGATAGAGAACTGCCCCCAGACCTTCATTCGATGCGTCTGTGTGAAGGACAAATGGCAAATCAAAGTCTGGGTAGGCCAGGACGGGAGGACTGCATAGCATGTCAACAAGGTGAGCCACCACCGCACTGTGTTGTGGTGTCCATTGGACAGGTACTTTAGATGAAAGCTGACCACTATTTGCGTCCCTTGCCTTGGTCTTGTGGGATTTAGCTGGGTTGGTTTTGTGGTTAACGTCTCTAGGACTTCCAATTAGCTGAAACAGAGGCCTGGCTATCCGAGAAAAGTCCTGTATGAAGGTTCTATAATAACCTAGAAACCCTAAGAGAACCCTGACCTCTCCTACGTTCTTTGGCTTTCTATCCTTGAGGTGCTGAATGGCCTCAAGGTCTTGAGGGTCTATCTGGATGCCTTTGCTGGTCACTAAGCGCCCTAGATATCTGACCTGACTTTTAAAAAGCTCAAATTTTTTTGGCCGTAACTTGATACCGTTTTCTCGAAGGCAGCCAAAGACCTTCCTCAGGTAGTCGACATGTTCCTGGAAAGTCTTGGAGAAGCAGAGCACGTCATCTAAATATGGAGAGCAGCACTCATCCCTTAGACCATCAAGAACTCCCTCCATGCATCTTTGAAATGCTGCTGGAGCATTGGTCAGGCCAAATGGTAGTCGAATCCACTCGTAGAGACCCCATGGCGTGCTAAAGGCAGTCAGGTGTCTGGAACTCTCATCGACAAAACCCTGGTGGTACGCACCTCCTTGATCGAGTATGGAGAACCATGAGTATACCCCGAGATTATCCAGCAGATCTTGGATACGTGGAAGAGGGTGACGGTCAGGGACAGTTTTTCGGTTCAAGCCTCGAAAGTCAACACACAAGCGTAGGCTCTTGTCTTTTTTTCTGACACAGACCACTGGAGACGAGTAGGGTGAGGTGGATTTCCTGATCCACCCGTGGTCAAGCAGGTTCTGGACATATTCCTTTACCTCTTTGTACAAGGGCTTGGGAACCGAATTGTAGGACGTGTGGACTGGTGTTTTGTCCTTTAGGAGGATTTGCAGCTGCAAGGTTGGGATGCACCCAATGTCAGAATCCTCCCTGGCAAATACATCGGACTCTTCGTACAACATGTCTCTGACTATCTTTTGTTCTTCCTCTTTCAGGTGTGACACGTCAACAGGGGGGTGCCAGCTCTGCTCTGACATGCCTTTCATCTCATGTCTATCACTTGTTTCTCTCTGCTGATTTGTGTTTAGCTGAGCGGAGTATGCGTTCGCAGTGGGATGGGATAGTGGCTCTGACCCAGCTGGAAAACAGTTAATTGGTTTTACTTCCATCGCTTCCTCCAACGTGCCCAGAACCGTTCTCTTTGTGAGATAGATATCGTGCTTAGTGGGGTTCTGAATAGGAATTTTGACTATTTTTGTTTACCCACTTGGAACCTCTACTAAAGCCGGAAACAGCTCCAACCCTTCAGGACAGTTACTCACTAGGTTGGGTTGAAACAGCATTGTCCCGCCCCTTGGCCACTCTCTAACTCTACACCTCACCTCACAAATCTCCCCTGCAGGAATTGTTACTCCTCTCCTTCCTGTCCTCACACTACACTCAAGCTCGGAAGCAGTTTCCTCAGGGGTTGAAAGCTGGAGAGTAGCAACCAGGGCCTCCACTGCACTGTCACTGACACTTAAAACTTCTTTAAGTAAAGCATAAATATCAGCCTCCCCTCTTTGTTCCTGGTTTGTTTTGATCATCTCAGCTATAACGTTACTGCCTAACAGAGGAGAGTTAAGAACATTCTTGCTGATCAATACTGGTACTTGTATAGTGACATGTCCAGAATTTTGACCCATTTGGCCCATCCCTCAAAAGGAACATCTGTACCATTAGCTGCCAAAATCTCCAAGGGCTGGTCAAAAAGGAGGGATTGGAGTGGCTGGATTTGGACATTGGGAAGTGTTTTTTTCATCCATGCTCTCCCTACCATAGTCACTTGAGCCCCTGAGTCGAGCAGCATTTGTAGAGGAACTCCGTTTATAGCACATGAAACCATGCATCGCTTTCCTATGAGCTGTGCTATACACTTCCTTGGTGGTGGTTGATGCTGTGTGTCTGCTTTTACAGACCTGACTGGTGTTGAGGCCTCTTCAGCTGTCATGATCACTGGCTGCCCCGCTCCAGTGACCTCAGCCCGTTTCCCGACATTTTTTTCAGACACCCTATGGCGCGATGTCCTGCTTGTCCACAAACGAAGCAGTGAGGGCAGCTAATTTTTCCCTGTTGTACACAGTCATTGCATCGGCCCCTAGTCTCTCTTGTTGGTGCCGGAGATCGGACTGCTGATGGGCAGGTGTCCTTTGGTGTCGAACTGTCAGTAGGTTTACCCATCTGGGCCAGATGTTGGGTCAGTGATGACACTTGTGCGGTCAGTTCTGTAATAGCAGCACGATTAGCCTGTAACTCGATGTCGACTTTAGCTTGCTTACTTGAGTCACCCTCGTCAAGCTGAACTGTGCTTATCGTCACTGGTCGGGTTTTAGCTACAGTGCCAAGGCGTTTTAGTCTTTCTGCTTCCTCACTAGTCGACTTCGTGATTTGATCTAAGAGAAAATCATCAGTTACCTGGAGGTCTTTGAGGAAGGGTTTTAAATCATGTCGAACATGGTTGTTTTTTTCATTTAACCCTTGGTAAAGTGTGTGGAGAAATGTACCTTGAACTAGCCTTTTGTCATAGCTGAACTCCGCACCAGGCTGTTGAGACTCAAATAAAACTCGCTGCTTTAAACCCATGGTTTTGTACAAAAACTGCTGTGGGCTCTCTTTGTCTTGTTGTTTAGCATTACTTAACTCTTGAAAAAGCTCAGTCGTATTTTTATCCCTGATGTGTGCACGGAGAAAGCGCTTTAGCTCATTAACAGTTAAGTCATCTTTGTTAGTTAGCATCTCTCTGAATGAACCAGGTTGTATGATCTTAATCACAATGCGAGTTACTTCTGACTCAGTAAAACCTTCTCGTAAACCTTCATCTATCTGTTTACAAAGACTGCTGTATGACATGTCAGAACCAACATCAGAGATTTGTCCACCATGTAACTTAAACTCTCTGCGTGGGAGCAAAGCAGCCACATCATTAAACCTCAGTACCTGTTCTCCCATACTGGAAGACAGACTCACCCTCCCATGGTGAGCACCCTGAACACCTGCTGTGAATGACTTGGTCGATGCTGGAGTGGTGGAGCTCCCGGCTGGTTGTGTGGGAATGTCTGTGGTTGGTGAAGTTGGACGTCTGCCTGGATGGTTGTAGTCCGGATGAGGTGGAGTGTGGCCTCCCGGCTGGTCGACTGCTATATCTCCTCTCTCGAATGTCGCAGCCTGGTTAGCTTCTACCCCTTCAGTGTCTGTGGCTAGTGTTGGGGGAAAATTGTTGAGCCTGCGTGGGGTGAGGCTCTCAGGAATGTTACCTTTGATGTGAGCCGGTGACTTAAGGCAGTCCAGGGTGAGATAAGACACAGATGAAAACATACGTGCCCTGACTGACCTTTTAGATGTTGTTGATTGTCTGGGTCCATAAAGGGAGGGTCACAGGGTCACCCCTACATCATCTGGTACTTTTCCAACACTCCTCTTTGAGGGGTGGGCTGTCCTGTCCTGAGGCAGCACAAACCTCCCTGAAGTGTATTTAAGCTCCTGTTCTCCTCTTCAACTTTGTCAGATCTTCCTGCTCCTTTTGGGGGAAGGAACATCTGTCCCTTTTCAGCTGAATTGTAGTCATTTGACTTCTTTCTGTGCTTACGACTTGTGCTGATGATTTCTGTATTCTTTATCTTTTTTCTATATTCTAGTTAGTAATAAATACTTAATCACAAGAAAGCTCAAGATACTTTTGATTTCTCACATGGGCTAAATCCACAAATTTCCACCACAGCTAGCAGGTCACTCAGCATGTCTTTGAGGAGGAGAAGTTGGGACATCACTCCATCCTCTAGGACTGACAGTTTCTTACTTCTGATGTAGTCGACAATCAGGTCATACAGTTCTGGTTCGCTCAGATCCTCAATGTTGCCAATTGTACCACCATCATCAATTGAACTCGCAACTCTCAGGAGTTGACTTACACTCAAGTCGGACAGTCTCTTCTGAAGCTGGAAGACCAGCGTCCGTCGCAGGGTGACAGTGGCCATTTTTAACGCTACCACGGTGGACTCTGCTCTCTGGATGACGCACGATATTGCAGCCTTCCCTGAAGCTTTTGTCACCGGTTCACGTTGTTTTAGCACCCACTTCACCTGGTAAGGACGCTAGTTGATCCCGGACGAGCCCCCAATTGTTACCGGCACCAGACCTAGGGGTAATCTGGACCGGCAGCAAAGGTTACACAGCCTAGGAAGCACTGTGTAGCCTGTGGATTAATATGGAGAGAGGACACACGTTAGCGTCATGCTCAAGCCAGAGCTAGTTTTATTCTGAGCTGCGCATGAGCGGAGCCTGTAGCTACGTTCTCTCCAATGTCTCCACAGCAGCACCACAGCGCCCTCTACTGACGTGATCATATAATATCTTAATATAACGTCTTAAAGAGTGCATCATTTATTAACAAGGAAAAAAGGGGGGGGTGGGGGGGGGGGTTAATAATAACTAACGTGTAGCATTTCCAACCTACAACACAGGCAAAACACTACCATATATGTGTGTATGTATATGTATATATATAAATGTATGCAATTTTTATACAGACATACACGTTTAAGTCAATGCCCTTCGTTGGCCTTTTATGCTGCGCTTTGATTACCTCCCACTACTTAAAAAAAAGAAACATGATTGAAAAAAGAATTCCGGTTAGCTGGGGTATTTCCATGTTGCCTCAGTCCTTCTGCAAACAAATCAGTGAGAGAGAGGGAGGGAGGGAGGAGTTGGGGGGCCAGAGGAAATCATAAGATGCAGCCGAGCAAGGGACGCAGTTGTGGGGCCCAGACGGTTCCTGAGGTCAGACGCAGGTGGTCCAGACAAAGGACTGGATGTGTGCGGGTAGGTGGACCCCAGGGCACAGAACTGGAACCAGAGCGCTTCTAGCTTGTGCACCTCATACCTGCCCCTCCCTCCTCTTTTGCTGCTAAGAACAAAATGAAGGAGGTAAGAATATCCAGGGCAGATCGTTCAGTATGTTTTGATTCCTTCCCTTTTTTTATTTTTCTGTTTTCCCTGTCGACGTCAAAATCTCACTTCCTCTACTATATGTAGTAAACCGCTTTGAATAGACTTACTAGAAATATGCTGTATGTGTAAAATGGTGCTGTCCAAGAATAAAATGCTCAATATCACATTAAACAGGCTAGTTCATTATTATAATTAAAAAAAAAAATTTCAACCGTAAGGTAGAAATCATTTTAAAAGCCTTTGGGATGATATCAAAGTGTAAAATCCCCCCTCATGTGAGCTGTAAAATGTGTCTTTTAATCGGACAGCCGTCCCTCGGTAAAGATGCTGTTGAAAGAGTAGTGATGTTCACTGCGGTAAAGATAATAAAGCCACGGTTTGGAATAACAATGTCCTCAGCTGCAACTGACACCCAGTCCTGCCTCGCCCATCATTATGGGGTCTGTCTGTTTGTAAGTTATTCTCCCGACAAATAATATTGACACAAAAACACTATTTTAGTAGGAAACATATTTTGGAAAAGGCCGGGTTAGGGTTATGTTGCATGTAAAATAAACAGGTTAATGGGTCTTTACACATGTGTTTTTGTTTTTACTTTACCAGAGATGCGTTGAACCTCCTGAAGAAATCTCCTGTCCTAAAACCGACTCGAGCCGCGGCCGCCCCGAGGCCAGTCCCCTCCCCGGCGTCTACGCCTCCGCCCTAGGGCAGCAGACCCAACATACCTCCTCTCTCCGTACCAGGGAAACCAGAAGCACCGGTGAGCACTTCCGTCTGTCCGTCCCTCTCTGTCACCGACACCTTTCCAGCCGTTAAATCCCAACAAGCTTTTCAGTGACATCCCATCCCCTTTTTTTGATTGATTGCAACTGATAAATGTCTGACAATCACTCTTGTCCCCTTTCATTCCCCCGTTTCTTTCCCGAAACAACCTGTTCAATTAATCCCCGCCCACCCCTTCCCCTCCATGTATCCTCTGTAGGGCACTTTCACAGAGATCCCAGCCTTGAATGTTCGCCGTGTGATTGCTCAAAGACTGACACAATCGAAGACCACCATCCCCCATGCGTATGCCTCAGTGGAATGTGACATGGCCGCCGTCATGCACCTCCGCAAAGACTTGGCCCAAGGTGAAATGCCACAACTGAGAGGGGGGTGGGGGGTTGTACGCATTAGCAATGTTCTGTTCATGCTCATATTAGTCTATTGCCCTGCAGCCGTGTCGATTTCAGGGTTTTCGCATGACCGCTCCCATGACAAATGAACTCGCTCTTTTGCATGTAAAAAAATCTCTGGTACATGTTGTCATCTGGTTCGCACTAATCCTCCTCGCCCACTAAAAAAATAACTGGGTAAGAACGGAAGCTGTTTGCATTGATATAGTTGTTCCTTTCTGCTTTAAAGAGTGTGATACTCTTTCACAGTAATCACTGTTTCCAATTGCTTCTTCTTCTTCTGTGTTTGGTGCATCTTGTGTTTTGCAGTGGCAAAATGAAATGTAAATGGGTGGGAGAGCACTTGGTTCATCCATACAGTATCAGTAAGCTCGGCACTGTGTGGAGTATTTGGAGAATGAATCAAACCCTAGCAGCAGTGAGTAGTATCCTGCCCATGTGGTTGCCGCTTTCTCAACCTCAAAGACTTCCCTAGAAACTGCTGTTGAGCTAAGCTGCAGCTGCTTGGGCAACAGCTACCAGGGTGTGTGTGTATTCTGAGGTGAAGTGAGGTTTACACCACAACCAGAGAGAGGGAAACTTGCCTCTACAGTCACTCTTCAACGTTTAACTACGTTCAGCCCAAAACATACAGTACCAGTCAAAAGTTTGGACACATTGTCTCATTCGATTCAATGAGAAAGTTTGTCCAAACTTTTGACTGGTACTGTATTTATCCATAACTGGACCCCTGGAATGTAATCTGTGCTTACTTTGGAATGTTTTCTGAGTTATCAGTCAATTCCCTATTTTTAAACTCTCACGTAATCCGTTTTATTTAGCTCAGCTATGCTGAGCTTTCAAACAAACGGCAAATCTCTGTGTGTCCCGTCTCTGTGCTGGAGGAAGCGGGTCGGGCCATTCCACAGCTATTAGCTAGGTGGTGTGTGTACTTAGGGATTCGCTCCACGGCTGTTTTTGCGGACCCTCATTGTTCGGGAGCAGAGCGATTTTCACGGTTTGCTTGTTAATCATCCCGCTCGCTGCATTCAGAACTGTCTGGTACTCCGCTAATGGACTCCAGCACAAGTTGGCACTGATGCCAGGCCGAGCCCCTCCTCACCCTCCCACCTCCCCCCCCTGCTCACCGGTGTCCCGCACGGAGCAGCAAGCGCAGCAGATGCCACCGACTGAGTCATCGGGACGGGTTCATTGTCTCCGATCTGCTTCTTTTCTGTGAGCTAAAATGTGCAGTAACGAATGTGCACACAGAATAGTGTCACATTTCACAGGTCCTGTGCAAAGTATATGACGTTATGTTGCTTTGGCTCACAAACTCTTTTTTTGTCTTTGTCTTTACAGAACAGATCAAGGTGTCAGTTAATGATTTTATTATCAAAGCAGCTGCTGTTACACTTAAAGTAAGTATAGTTAACCTATCAATCTTAATGTAATTTCCTGCCATGACGTATATTTACAGTGCGCAAGGTTATTTCAACTTTTATATCCGTAAGCATCTCGTCTTTTGGAGCCTAACACAGTCTGGGCACACGCAACAGTCTGAAGGTCGTACATCAATTGATTTCAACCTTTGGTGCCAAATTCATATTTTTTCTTTACAAAGGTCCCTTTGTTGTGCTCATTGCTAAATGATTCAGATGGTGAATCAACTCGTAGCCAAACCATCGTAAGACGAGACTAAATGTTTACTTCAGAGATTCATGATCATTTTGTTGGACAAAATATGCAGTCTTAATAATTTAGTTATTCGTAATTTAGTTATATAATAAAATACTGTGTCTGCTTTAGTGAATTTGTGGCCAGAAGCATTAACACATCCGGCCACAAATGACACAGTGAAAGTAATTTGTGTATGAATCGCTGCTGTAATAAGCAGGTATTTACAGTAAATGTTTCTAATTAACTGGTGTGCACTTGGATGTGTTTTCTGTAAGCAGATAAAACTTTTTGGTGTTCAGAAAAATTCAACAAATGTGTTTTTGTTATTGAGGCTCTAACGCAGCAGATGAATTAAGATCAAGCTCATTCAGATATTATTATCATTAATTTGCTGGCCTAAATAGGGAGTTGATACGTTCCCCACCAAATCGATGATGATCTTGGATTTACTATAACAGAGTGTTTTGTTTATTTACTGTCATCACGACCTTAGTGACCAGCACAGTGAACCAAAGCAGAAAGGTCTTAATTGTTATTGTAATCATCTGTCAAAACCTGCGCTGACCTCTGACTTTCTATCCTAGGAGATGCCAGAAGTTAATGTGACCTGGTCTGGCGATGGACCCCGTGCACTTGTTTCAATCCACATTTCAGTTGCAGTGGCAACGAACAAAGGCCTCATAACCCCCATCATCAAGGATGCTGTTGACAAAGGAGTCCAGGAGATCTCGGCCAATGTTAAGGTGGAACGAAATATTAGAAACCGTTTTATCATATGATGTTGTGAGCCACCTCGGGGCGAGAGTTTACCTCCCAAAGCCGTCTTTCAACAGTGTGGTGTAGTTTTGTCTTCATTAAAAGCACTTCACACGAATACACAGTGTTGCTGTTGGAAATCTATAAGGGAGTTGAGACTTGACCGCAGCCCAATCTGGTTGTAAAACAAATTCTATCTGAAACAAAGGTAGCTGATCACGGGATGGGATGAGTAGTTATGTTTTGATCAGCGAGTTAATCAGATTCCACCATTTGCTGTGTTGCATACATCCATGCAAAACTGATCTTGCAAGAGGTGTGATTGCTTCATCCCAAGGGCCGTTTGTCTGGACAAACACTGAAGCACACTGATTGCATAACTGAAAGTGCGAGCAAAACAGTGTGTTTGTGTATCTCAACAACAATTCGATACTGCATAATACTGCACATACATTCATGGTCTCCAGAGGAAGAATTTTAATTAACTTGTGATCCCCCTGACTTTTCCTTTGGCATCTAGACAAACCTTTGAGTGTAGTTGTCTTTATTCACATGGACACAACGGTAGCCTTAGTTGTTCCCAATGGGCACATGGATTCTCTTCTATGTCATGCCGAGTGCTTTAATTTATCAGTATATGTATCTTGCATATCATTTTATTCTCTGACCCAAAGCCCAAAGTGTTGTGACTGATGTGTAAGGTTTCAATAGGCACTCGCCCAGAAGGCTCGAGATGGGAAACTGCTACCTGAGGAGTACCAGGGAGGCTCATTCGGGTAACCCCAAAACAAACAGTATCTTAGTGAAAGAAGAGGGTTAAGGAAAGAAAATTGTTATTGTATTGTGTGTGTGTGTGTGTGTGTAATATATATATAACTATGTACACACACACAATAAGCTGACATTTTGTTTTATGCAAACAGAGGCGCTTTTTATTGATATCTCACAATTTCCGTTGTAGATCAGCAGGTGCGATAGCCATCATAAATTTCCCCTAGTATGATTGATACAGTTTCTAATAATATATTATGCATATTCTACATTTCATTTGGGCTTCAACTGAATGTGGTCTCAGGGTGACAAATAGCATCAGTTACAGTACCATCAATTGTGACCCATTGAAAGGGGGAGGGGGGTGGGGGGATTTTCAACTCATCAGACCTAATGGTGTCATTTAGACATTAAAGGGGTTTCTGATTTTTTTGATTGGTGCTGTTAACATGTGCATTGCTTCCTCTTTGGCCCCGCCCCTTTTTCTCACGCCTTTCTCCTTTTCTCTACTGGGCAGTATTTCAAACATGGGGGTGTTCGGCATCAGTGGCTTCAGCGCCGTGATCAACCCTCCCCAGGCCTGCATCCTGGCCATTGGGACCTCCCGGTCTGAACTGCGGCTTTGCGAGGACGACCAGACGTTGAGCACCCAGCAGCTGATGACGGTCACGCTGTCCAGTGACGGACGGCTGGTGGATGACGAATTGGCCTCGCGGTTTCTCGCTAAATTCCGCGGCAACCTAGAACACCCGCAACGCATGGTGCTCGCGTGAGAAGCTAAACGAGGTACAAACGCCTACATGTCTCTGCCTCTATCGTCC
Organism: Gasterosteus aculeatus; assembly: GCF_964276395.1. NCBI lineage: Eukaryota > Metazoa > Chordata > Actinopteri > Perciformes > Gasterosteidae > Gasterosteus > Gasterosteus aculeatus. The sequence goes on along the minus strand of NC_135709.1, from coordinate 15,869,541 downwards.
TTTTGCAAGCAGAGAGCTCTTACAAAGTGGATTCCCATTTGCGTTTTTCGATTAAGGCTTACACAAGTAGACTGGCGCATAGTATGAACTTGTTTTTGTGGCTTGCCTCTGATGGATAATCACCATTTGTGATGGAGCAGTTAAACTGGGCTTGTGCTCGAGAGGAAGACGAGTGGAAGTTTTGTGGCAGAATGCGTCTCACATCATTTAATAGTGGCGTTCACACCCCATATGAAGTGACTATTTCACTTCCATTTATAATTTCCAGTCCCAGTGTATCTAGTCTATGTCACTATTAATACATGTGGCAGTGGCACTGTAAAAAAGAAGCTATTTATCACTGAAGATCAGTAGCGGTGCTGTTTCCAACAAGGGTCAACCAGGTAAACCATTTACTGTTGTTCAGCTCCTCAACTGTTAATACACGTTAACTTATTTAAACAGATCCTGTGTCATCCCTGACAACTAATCTCTTAAATCCATGTGTATACAAAATAAATGGAATCATGTCAGTTTTGTTTTCCTTATATGCCAATAAAACACATTTTTCAACCATGAAATGTCAATGAGCGTCATTAAAATGTATGTGTGTGTCATTAGAGTCTAAAGAGATTACACAATTTCAATGAAGCGGCGTTTGAGCAGTTTGAGCAGGCAAGACCTTGCTCTTAAAACACCTCTGAGTTAATGGCTTTTCTCCGGCTTATTATTCAAAGGATGATATTCTCTACATATTAGTGACCTAACACGAGTTGAACCACTTTACTTAAACCACTTTATTATGACTCAACAAATCACAAAGTTGTTTGTCCAAGCTTAAAGGGTTTTTGAACACACCAGCACAAAGAAAGCTCATGAGAGTGGTGTAATCACCACATAACAATGTGGAGAAGAGTCATTCATGTGCACAGGCGGGTTTTTCTTTTAGTTCTGTCGCACAATACACTCAAACGTCTCCGCTCAGCCTAAAGGCTAACCGCTATCTTCCATTTATCTCTTCTTTGAAAATACATGTGTTACTACTTGGTCAGCCATGCTCATAATCCGCAGAATTCTAGTGAGTATTTATTTGTGTTCACAACTTCACAACCAGCTGCTGGAAAGAGACAAAATAACTTCACAGATCAACTTGAGATCAGGTGAAAAGCAGAAATTGAAACTGTAAGCTGCCCCACAAGCACATATGTGAGCACATAAGAAATAAGTGCAGGGTGCACTGTGTGAGGTTCTATTTTTTATCACACTCAAAAGATGCCTGGCTGTTACCCCAACAACGAGCTAACAGGAAAACAGTCATACATTGCCTGCAGCTAGCTGATGACCACGTGTAATTTGTCTGTAGAAATGGTGATTAGTCGTCTCGTGGTCTTGTGCTATCATTCCGCCTAGTGTCATGAGAGGATTGTGTTGGAACAAAGCCTCCTTGTGTCATTCGTATGTAGTTCCCTAAGGCCTAATATTTGGGATGAAGTGGACTATTCTTGCTGTTGATGCCATATCCTTATTTTCTGTTCGAAAATTCCCAGGGTACTTTTTTTATGGTGAAATAATCTAATAATCTGTTCTATTCGGGTTGTTTAGTAAAGCACCTATGAAATTCTCTTCCCATATCTTCCCCCAAAACAGATGGTAGCATTTCATCGGCTTACTTGCTGCTGTCTGACATTCACTCCTCCTACGGTTTCCCACCAATCTTCCCCCAATCTTGTAACAGCTGGATAAGAGAGCCACCAAACAGAAGGAATCAGATTAGGTCCCACAGAGGTTTTGATTAACTGTGTGCAGGGTCTTGAAGATAGCGCTGGTGTGTAGGTCAGTGTTGGAATGCTGAAAGCTTAAAACAGAAAAAAGTAATAAATGCTGAAATTGCAGAAATTCTAAAAGCTGAAATGAATTTAAAAAAATAGCTAACACAGACAGAAAGTATAGACAATACAGAAATGAAGAAAAAATAAAATGACTGGGAATACCGAAATGAGTAATAATGAATATTTCCAAAAATTGCTGTAAATACAGAAATTAAACATAATGGTTAAGGTACAGCTCATTGAGGCTTTTATTCTGAAATGATGGAATTGGCTGACGCACACACACATATTTCCCTCTGTGAACAGGCTTTGTGAATGATCATCAGGGTTGATGAGAGGCTTGCTCTCGTCCACATTATCTCACGCTCAAGTTTGTTCAACCATTGTTGACAGGATTTCCTCTAGTCTCCCCATTTTCCTCCACTACCAGCACTTCTCTATTCATTCGTCACTAGGGACCAACGGCTGCTGTAGAATGACCACCACATACTTTCACATCCTCCTTCTTGAGTAATATTACATTTAGCCCTTATTGTTGTTTCTTAGTAAGGCCCCTTTTTCCACTTAACTTAGGGCGTCCCCTTTTAAGTGGTATTAAAGGAACCACATGTAAGTAAACCAGAAGTGTGGTTCCCACAAACAGGTCGACCTGGTGTTGAGCGAGAGGAGCGAACCCGGCTGGGCAACGGCGCAAGACATTCCGGATGGCTGTACGGTCCTCTCCAATACTCACTGTGCAAACACGCCGGCGCTGCCGTCCCAGCACCCAAACGCAAGCAGGGCCTTTTTCTTTGTTGTTGTTGTGCAAAGTTCGGCCTTTTGAAGCGGCCCAGCGAATCTCCTGTTATGCTCCTGCAGCTCACTCAGCCTCAGACACAGCTGGGGTGTGATACATGACCAGGACACACTCCTGACACCCCACCCCTCCCCCCCCAGAGAGCCCTACATACGCGTGCAGCAGACTTGCCTTCGGTACCGTTTACAGAAAGTAGAAATGGGAAGTTGTAAGAAACACATGACTAATATGTACCAAGCCATTGCATGTTTCTTTTTTTTCTTTCAAAAGATCAGATTGAAATAGAAAGAGAACTGAGCACCATGTACTTATTCTCATTATGTCTCAACATCTGTGAAAACCCTCATGTTTAACTGGATGTTTGGAAAGTAAATGCTTTGTACGTATATGGGAATCTGGCGTTTTTTTCTGGTCGCAAGTGACTGCCGTGGTTGGGATGTTTGGGAAAAAGGACACGTTAGGTAACAGGAATGCAGAGGAGGGGCTATTAGTCGGCCTTCACCACAAGGATTCCCAACCGTAGGAGCGTCTGGTGAGACCGTGTGTCAGCCCTCACTTAATAAATATCATGGAGTTTTTTTTCCATTGCTGGATTTGTATCGGCTGACTAAGCAGCAGTCAGATGCTTAATTTAGGCTTCAGTCGTGCCCAGTTTGCAGATGTGTAACTGTCTTTTTTGTGCCTGGAACCTTGGTTAACTGGTTGTTGTTGTTGGATTTTTTTTTGTAGTTTTTACTTCTTTCAAAGCCACACCCCACTTAAATGAGACTCAGCTTAGTCATCTTTGTACAAACCCTCAAACACGATGAGGTGAATGTGAAGTGTATTTCACCTCTACAGACTGTCAGGGATGACACAGAATCTGTTTAAATAAGACTGATTGAAAGGGGCCTTCCTACGCGCTTAAGTGTGGGCCGTTCTGCTTTTTCTTATTGATTCAGTCTAGATCAGACTGGACAGTGTTCATGATCTTCTTTCTGTAACGACATTTATCTATTACAGAACATGTTAGATATTCACTCAAGAGCGGTTCATCTTTGCAGTGTGATTCAAAGTTGTCTCTCTAGAGACAGAAACTAGGACGGACATTGTTCTGAGATGGAAATGATGTCAGCCCGGGTAATCATTTGTTACTTCACGCTCTCTGTGTCACACTCTGTTTCTGTCTCTGTCTTGATTGCTCTATTTTTCATCATTCTATGTGTCAGGATTTCACTTCAACCCTTTTAAAACCCTTTTAATTCAGATATACGTACCTTACATTAGCTTTCTTATGTTGTAAGCCTGCTTGTTTCTTTATTGTGTTTAGATGAACTATAAACAAGTTTCACCATGGCAACAGCTAAAAGAGGAAATGACTTATATCTTTGTGGTAGAAAGTGTTGATCAGTCTGCGTGGGTTACGCCTGTCATCAGAAAGGAACATGTGTCTATCTGTGTTTGAAATCATAGCTTTGTGATTTCAACAAGCCGAGATGGCAATTTTCTAACACACACAAGCTGAAAATGAAAATGTTTTGAGCTTGTTTGAATCTTGGAATTAGCATTTAGCATAAAGCGCGATATTGCCTACGTTCGGCCTCACGCAGCTGGTAGCATGATGTAGAGTCTCCTTTTTTGTAACTCACCTAAAGAAATCTTGGAGTATCGGCCATCTCTGTAAATTTTGGATATTCTGTTTGTCCCATTATGCCAAACAGCTGTATTTTTCCTCATATAGGCTATTGAGCTGTAAATGATGTGACTTAAGTGCCATAAGGTTGCTCTGTGTAATAATTGGGGATGGATGGTTGTCATGGAAGTCAAAAAATGAAGGACAAGGAGTCGCATATTCTGTGTACAGATGCAGTACCGGTCAGTTGTGTCCAAACGTTTGACTGGTGCTCTGTGATGTCATCGGGGGGAGACGTGTTCAAAGACCTGAACAACTCCAGCCCCTCACCGGCAGTGGATTGTCAAACGAATGTTAGACAGATTGTTCTAAGAAACCTCAGACGAACAGGTTTTTCTCTATGAAACGCACGTGACGTCTTTCAGTCGTGGGGACGGGATCCCACTGACACGCGGGACAAAGATGGCGAGAGCGCGAAGGGAGCAGTGACAAGAAGAAAAAAAAAATTGAAAACGGAGTGAGAAGTGAACAAAAGACCAGATGGGCTCTCAGAAACAGTCAGGGAGATAAAAAGAGGAGGAGAGGGCGGGGAGGATAAGCAGCCAGAGAGAGAGAGAGAGGGAGATCAACTTCTTCTCAGCCATTAATAAATGTAGGGGACAGGAAGAGAGCGAGCTGGCGGGGCTGAGGCGGGAACAGGGAGGGGAGGTGGGGCGAGTGCGGAAGAGACAGAAGTGTGTGTGCTCACATGAGCCGCTCTTGCCCTTCTGCGCGTGTGCCACTAGTCTGTCTAGTCTCTCACACACACACACACACACACACACACACAAAAAAAACACACACCACAACCACCACCCGTCACCGCTAGCAGAAGGAAGACAGGACCACAGGAGAATTGTTGCACACCTTCACTAACCAGTGACTCACCCGGCCACCAACAGACCCTTTGACCAGGATGTGGACGCTTGTCTTGGGGGTCACCTTTGGATTATTGGCCTCCTCCGGGTCGGAAGATCTTCCAGGTGAGGGGACTGTGCTTTTTCCTCAATGGATGGCTCTTTGTTTAAGGATATTTAAATTGAGATATATATGTATATCATTTTTTTTTATTGTGTTTAAATTTTGCCCTGCTGGCCGGCTGGTACTTCTTTGTGTGTTACTCCATCTTCGTCCTTGTGGATGGAGGATGAGGGAACGATCGTGTGGAGAGGAGACATTGACAGAGACAGAGACTGTGCTCTGCCGCTGAGCAGATGAGTGGACGCCGGCTAGAGAGCTCGGTGCTGCGGCGGCACAGACGGGCTTACGTCTGGCAGTCTGAGAATCCTGACTGACACAAAGGAGACAGGCGCTCCGGGTCGCTCACACACATGCCGGGGAAACCGTCAGGATTTTGGTTGATTAATGTTTATTTTTCACAATCTTTTTAAGTAAAAGCAGAAATGGGGGCTTTTCAATTTTTTTTTGTTCCTATTCTTTGCTGAAATCTGCCGCCACGCTTAAATGCCTCATCGTCTGACACAAAGGATGTTCAGCAATTGCTCCAGATCCCCACCCCCCATCCCTAAGTCTCCCTCGGTTCTCTTTGTGTCTCACTCGTGCGTTTTCTGCGAAAGGTTTGGATTGGATTTGTTGCTCAAAGCAATATATCTATGGAGAGTAAACTGGTGGTGAATCTAACAGGTCGAGGATCGTCTGGCTCCTTCCCTGAGGAGGCGGCTGTGGAGGAGGAGGTGTTCACAAAGACTCCCCGTGGCACTGCGCCAAAGAACAATCAGCATCCAGCTGTATATTTGACCAGTATATAAAGGCAAATAAGAGACCGCCCAAACATCCTGTCGGTGCACAGTGTGTGGGATGAGGAGAGGGGGAGAATGGGGAAGCTTCCACTTCTTCCAGTGGAGCTAAAAGCTTTTGTTTTTGTTTGTGTACTTGTGTGTGTGTGTGTGTGGTGTCCAAATGAAAATGTTGAGAGTAGTTGGTGTTTGTGCTAGAGGGGCCCGGCGGTGGCCGTCCTGCTGCAGACATTTTACCTCGAACCTCGAACCTTTGTCCAAATCGCAGAATTAAGAGAAGAGGCTCATGGACTCGTGGCTGGCATGTAACCAAGATGAGTTATTTATGATGTCACCTGTCTGCTCACTTACAGTAGCTTTGAGCAGCCGTGATTCAAGTTTTGCAGAAAGAAATTGAATTTGAATGTAGACGGTTTCACAGTGGTTGATTAAAATTCATTTTATCCATTGAAATTCATACATAACTGTATGACCTCATCATGAGTGCGTCAGGAGTGTGATTAAAACACAATTTAGGATGGTTTAAATGTATTACTTAATCCAATAAAAAATCGGCCAAAGGTTGCTTGGCCAGATTTCTTTAAATAAGATGCTGTATTTAGAACTTTTCAAGATTACAACAGATCTGCTTAATGATGTTATGAGCCATTTTTCACCAGTACGGTGTGCGTTCCATGTGTTGAGTTTAATAAAGAGCCTGTAAAGCCCATTTGAAGATATTGTATATTCAAAGTGCATTGCTTAAAAACAACTCCATCTAACTCAGAAATGTTAGTTTGTTGGCGCCAGTATCTTCTATACACTTTACCAAAATTTTATCTGACGTGTGCGCTTAGTGCTCTCTCGTGTCTTTTGAGCTGATAACAGCCCTGCTTCCTCATGCAGTCAATCACTCTGTCTTTGAATATTCACACACAGACACACACACACACACACACACACACAACCGTACAAGCACACGCAGAAACTCATGTGCATGCATTAAGGCAAACCTGGACAAATGTGGCTGTATTTGCCTCGTTGGCGTCGCGACCAATCCTGCATGAGCACGCGTCATGTTTCAAGGTGAGGGGGCGGCCAGGGGACCTGTGCACATGGACCGGGCCCTGACAAAGAGGGCTTGTGCTTGTGCAGGTCTGAGCGCCATATCCTGCCACCTGAAACTCTCAGGCATGTGTTTGCCTTCTCTCGCAATGTACCCTTCTTGGCAAATAAACCACCCTGAAGCCGAATGGCCCTTCACCGATGTCTTATATAACCGCTTTAATTTCAGATTTCATTACCCAGTTATTTTGACACTTACTGAACTGGTCTTGAATTCCAGTTTTTGTCCATCAGTCTGAATGTTGTTAATCCTTTTAATTCATTTTTAAAACCATCATGTCAATTCCTATACTCACTGAGAATGAAACTGAAATTTTGACAGATGTTGGATCTTCACTATAACAAAAATAGTATGTTCACACATGATAGTGCTAACAAAATTTTTTCAAAAGGGTGTTTTACTACGTCCGGTTAAAGGCGTCTTTATCTTCAAGCATCCATCCATCCATCCATCCATTTTCAACCTCTTATCCGGGGTCGGGTCGCGGGGGCAACAGCTCCAGCAGGGGACCCCAAACTTCCCTTTTCCGGGCCACATCTACCAGCTCTGATTGGGGGATCCCAAGGCGTTCCCAGGCCAGTGCAGAGATATAATCTCTCCACCTAGTCCTGGGTCTTCCCCGGGGACTCTTCCCAGCTGGCCGTGCCTGAAACACCTCCCTAGGGAGGCGCCCAGGGGGGCATCCTCACCAGATGCCCAAACCACCTCAACTGGCTCCTTTCGACGCAAAGGAGCAGCGGCTCTACTCCGAGCTCCTCGCGAATGGCTGAGCTTCTCACCCTATCCCTAAGGGAGACGCCAGCCACTCTCCTGAGGAAACCCATTTCGGCCGCTTGTACCCGTGACCTAGTTCTTTTCGGTCATGACCCATCCTTCATGACCATAGGTGAGGGTAGGAACGAAGATTGACCGGTAGATCGAGAGCTTTGCCTTCCGGCTCAGCTCTCTTTTCGTCACAACGGTGCGGTAAAGCGAGTGCAATACCGCCCCCGCTGCTCCGATTCTCCGGCCAAACTCACACTCCATCTTCCCCTCACTCGTGAACAAGACCCCGAGGTACTTGAACTCCTTCACTTGGGGTAAGGACACATTCCCTACCTGGAGTAGGCAATCCATCGGTTTCCTGCTGAGAACCATGGCCTCAGATTTAGAGGTGCTAATCCTCATCCCGACCGCTTCACACTCGACTGCAAAACGCTCCAGTGAGAGTTGGAGGTCACAGACGGAAGATGCCATCAGGACCACATCATCTGCAAAAAGCAGCGATGAGATCCGCAGCCCCCCGAACTGTAGACCCTCCTCCCCCCGACTACGCCTCGATATCCTGTCCATGAAAACCAAAAACAAGATTGGTGACAAGGCGCAGCCCTGGCGAAGGCCAACCCCCACCGGAAACGCCTTTGACTTACTGCCGAGCACCCGAACACAGCTCTCGCTTTGGGCCTACAAGGATTGGATGGCCCCAAGCAAGGACCCCCTTACCCCGTTCTCCCGCAGCACCTCCCACAGTATCTCTCGGGGGACCCGGTCATACGCCTTCTCCAAGTCCACAAAACACATGTAGTCTGGATGAGCATACTCCCAAGCCCCCTCTATGATCCTGGAAAGAGTGAAGAGCTGGTCCCTTGTTCCACGACCAGGACGAAAACCGCATTGTTCCTCTTCAATCCTTGGTTCGACTATCGGCCGAACCCTCCTTTCCAGCACCTTAGAGTAGACTTTACCCGGGAGGCTGAGTAGTGTGATACCCCTGTAATAGGCACACACTCTCTGGTCCCCCTTTTTGAAGAGTGGTACCACCACCCCGGTCTGCCACTCTTTTGGCACTGTCCCAGACTTCCACGCAATGTTGAAGAGGCGTGTCATCCAAGACAACCCCCCAACACCCATTGCTTTTAGCATCTCTGGACGGATCTCATCAATCCCCGGGGCTTTGCCACTGCGGAGTTGTTTGACTACCTCAGTGACCTCCACCAGGCTAATTGACGATGATCCCTCCTCCGCCTCCAGCTCCGCCTCTACCAAAGAGGGCGTAGTAGTTGGGTTCAGGAGTTCCTCAAAGTGTTCCTTCCACCGCCCGATAACCTCCTCAGTCTCAGTCAACAGGGTCCCATCCTTACTGTACACAGCTTGGATGGTTCCCCGTTTCCCCCTCCTGAGGTGCCGGATGGTCTTCCAAAAGCACTTTTGTGCCGACCGAAAGTCCTTCTCCATAGTTACACCGAACTCCTTCCATACTCGCTGCTGCTCGCATCTTCAAGCATGACCATCTGAAAAGCAAGTTGGGGGTCGCGTTTCTTATCACGGATCATCTATTTGGATCCGTTCAAACCGTATGTTTAGTTTAGTGGCGAGCTTCATGACCAACGCCACTAGGAAGCAAATGAATATAAGCGAACCTGCCGGTTCTATTGAAATAAGATACTGCTTTCAAAGTGCAGACAGTGGCGGAAGGAGAGAAAGGGTGTGAAAGGATATGAAACATTTGAAAATTTAAAAAAATCAGATAGCGACTCCTTCTTGTGACCTTAAGGTGATGTTGGTTGGTAACTGTTGTGCCACCCGTCACTCCGCCCCATTGGACTTATGTTGTGACCATTAGAGGAGAAAAAAAACCACATACCTGCTGACAGAGCGACTCCACTCAAGTGTGATAATGCAGGACAGTGGGGCATTGTGGGAGTTATGGTCCCGCCCCAAACATGCTGATGAACCGCGGCTAAAATGATGTTACAGTAGTAGTGGGATCTCAGCTTCACAAAACACCATTTGTCCTAGCATGTAATCCCCGCGTGATGTTATCTGCCATGTCAGTGAGAACATTTTCAGCGACGTGTAGAGAAAGACAAGTAAAAGGCTGACAATTTATCTGACCACATTGTGTTCGACGTGCCACATCCTTTTGCCGGGGCTCTGCTGAGGAAATAATCAGCCAACGTTCAAGTGCAAGGGGGCATCTGCAAGATGCCTGTGTGTGTTTGAGCATCTGCATGCGGGGGGGGATTTGTACTTTATTGCTGGCACGGAAAAGACAAACAGAACGTGGAGCGAGAGCGGAAAATCCGGTATCCTTGGTTTCAAGCCTGCTTTAGGTGACAATGGAGCCTTTGGGTTCGCCAGTGCCTTGGCGTAGCAGGCTTTATGAACTTTATTTATAAAGTTCCCTCTGCATACTAATGCGCGCCTATGATTCATGTCAGCCGCCTTTTCAGCTCACTGATGGTGAGCCGGACTCCCTTTGATCCCTCCGGGCAGGTTTGGAGGGCCAGTAGTGCTGTTGTCTTGTTTCGGACCCTTTTTCTTCCAGGGGCTCTGTGGCATGTGGCAGCATGTGTTGAGGCAGCCTCAGTTTGTGTCTCTGTGTGTGCGTGCGTTTGTGTGTGCAGGAGAACAGAGAGAGGGAAGAAACTGAAAGAGCCACTAACAAGCAAAGCGCTTATCTTCCTGTTGGTGCTGGAGCCCTGTTTACTCATAACAGCAAGTGTAAAGTGTAAAAAGTTGAGGGGCCTGTTTAGAAGTCAGCTTTCTTCTCCTCAGGGGGAAAAACACAGCCGCAGTACAAAATAATGATTTTTTAAAAGCTTCACTTCCAAGTAGCCTCTGAAGGGGAAAACCAGATCAGTTTCCATTGACCTTTTAAAACTAATGAGTAATTTATTTTCAACGCGGTAGTCAATTCAGGATGTAGCCACGAATCAGTTGGTGGTTTAACAGTGTCCCTTCCTCTTTGCTGAGGCGTTATTTTTTTTTTATAAGAGAAAGAACATTTCTGACTATAATTTAGTTCAGTGCCCCTGAATGATTTCTTCAAGTCATTTGTCATCTTTATTTTCTGTTTTCCTCAAACTGTGAGACAGACTTCAGATTGGAAAACAGTGGAGCGCTACTAACTTATTCATTATGCTTTGTTGCTATAACCTGCTACACAAACACATGCGTATTTTCTTGTGCAAGTTTTTTTCATTCCTGGGTAATTTAGCGTTTCACATCCAGTGCATCCGTCAACATAATAGCACATTTGAACGATCACCAAAGATAGTGAGGCATTCAAAAGTACAAGTTCCTCTTCTGCACCACCAACTGAATTTGTTGAGCATCTTGTAGCACAAGATCTTCTTGAGTGCCGGTTTTCAGCACATACGTTTCCTTCTCAAGGGTTGATAACACATCAAAGGACTTTTTTTGGGGTTTGTACATATTGGAGATTAATTGCTCTGTTAAATAGCTTTCAGTTAACTTCAACAGGAATCCTTGTGAACTAAATAGTTTTTTCCAGGAAAGGGGGGGACAATGTAAAGATCGCGAGTCAGAGTCACAGGAAAATGTTTACAGATTACGGGGTGTGCGTTCCATCTTGTGGGACTCTTGCCAGGTGGTCGGTCTCTCTCTCGCTCTCCTTTTCAATGCAAATGATCATCTGCTCGTGTTGAAACGAGTGAATGTGTTTTCTAGAGAATAAGAAATTAACTTTTTTAATTGTGTTTAGTTGTTCTTGCCTGACCAGTACAATTCTCATCTCATCATGAAATATTGGAATCCGTCCAAGGCTGTAGTCCTCAGTCTGGCGTTCACTGGTACAGGCTGGAATCCTTTGGACGGAACATTTCAAGTGCTGCAGTAAACACAAGAACACAAGAAATGACGGACTCTGCAACACTGAACATGCTGCCTTTCCTTTCTCTTTCACTGCAGTGAATTCCCGCAGCTGCAGCTATGGCAGGGTGTTTCTGGTCCAGGGAGCAAGCCGCCACTCTCTGAACTTTGAGGCGGCTCGAAATGTGTGCGTCCAGCTGGAGAGCGTCTTGGCGAGTGAAGCACAAGTCAAGGAGGCCTATGATAAGAAGATGGAAACATGCAGGTGAAACCACAGTCCTTTGTTTAAGAGTCAACTTGTAAAAACAAGAAAGCCTGCTTGCTGAATACTAAGTACGTTGTGAAGTGCTGTAACACCTTAAAGAATTACAGGATATTGATGATGTTGCATTTATGGACCCCCATATTCTCAAGATCTTGCCATTAACGTAACTCTCTCACACCCTTAAACATTTAAACCTTTAGTTCAGTCTTAGAAAAGCCTTCTCGTAAACAGACATGTTTATTAAACACATAATAAACTACTTTAAATTAACTCCACCTGCAAGTGGATCACAGACTTCCTGTCTGACAGGAAGCAGCACGTGAAGCTGGGGAAACATGTCTCTGCCTCTCGGACCACCAGCACCAGTTCCCCCCAAGGCTGCGTTCTTTCCCCTCTGCTCTTCTCCCTGTACACCAACAGCTGCACCTCCAGTCACCAGTCCGTCAAGCTCCTGAGGTTTGCGGATGACACCACCCTCATTTGACTGATCTCTGGTGGGGATGAGTCAGCCTACAGGTGGGAGTCTGACCATCTGGTGTCGTGGTGCAGTCAGAACAACTTGGAGCTCAACGCTCTAAAGACAGTGGAGATGGTTGTGGATTTCCGGCGGAACAGAGCCCCACCCTCCCCCATCACCCTGTGTGACTCCCCCGTCACTATTGTGGATTTCTTCCGTTTCCTGGGCTCCATCATCACCCAGGACCTCAAGTGGGAGCTGAACATCAGCCCCATCACCAAGAAGGCTCAGCAGAGGTTGTTCTTCCTGTTGAGCTGAAGAAATTCAACCTGCCAAAGACGATGATGATCCACTTCTACACGGCCATCATGGAGTCCATCCTCTGCTCCTCCATCACCGTCTGGTACGCTGCAGCCACAGCCAAGGACAAGGGCAGGCTGCAGCGTGTCATCCGCTCTGCAGAGAGGGTGATCGGCTGCAATCTGCCGTCCCTGCAGGACTTGTTCGCTTCCAGGTCTCTGAAGCGAGCTAAAAAGATCGTGGCCGACCCCTCTCACCCCGGACAAAACCTGTTTGTGCCCCTTCCATCTGGCAGGAGGCTGAGGTCCATCAGGACTACGACCTCGCGCCACACCAACAGTTTCTTCCCGTCGGCAGTCAGGCTCATCAACAGAGCCCGGTCCCCCACTGCCTGACTATAACACTCCACCGGTCACTCCCCTTCACACTTTAACTGTAATTCATCACTTTGTCGTCACTCGTCACTTTGTTACTTGTTCGTTAGTGCACTTTATATTATTATTATTATATATATTTTTCTTTTTAACTTTTTTAATATTTAAAATTTTTAACTTTTTTCCCTTGTTTTATACTAACCCATAGCCTTATTCTACTAACCCATTGCATTAGCATTTCATTTTACTTTATTTTATTACTTTTGCAGTGCTGTCTTGTCTGTCTACTGTCGCGCACCAACCACCAAGACAAATTCCTTGTATGTTTGGCATATTTTGGTAATAAATGTTTCCTGATTCCTGAACTCAGTTTCCATTATGAGGCTTCATCTAGAGTTTTAAAGCCAATAAAAAATAACAATGTCTCATCAATATTGAATGTCTCAAAATGGGTCACTAACTGTGTCAAATATGTTTTCTAATAATGATAAAAAACACTATTGTTCTGTTATTTCAGAAACGGCTGGACCAACAATATGACCATTGCCATACTCAGACACTCACACCATGCAAACTGTGCACAGAACGAGACGGGCTTCTTTATTCAACAACAAAAACAAGACCTCTATGATGCATACTGCTTCGATGAACAGGGTGACTAAGTCCACAGGAAACAGTTACAATTAATATGTGCCGTTCACAATAAACTGACCCTTTTTGGTAACATCCACTTCCTGTTCCCCATCTTCCAGCTGAGCCAGAGAAGAACTGTACGAAAGAATTCGTACTAAAACCAGGTTAGTACAATACATGCAAACTCCCCCCAGAAAGGTTCTGGGCTGACGACCACACCAACGTGTCGCCCCGTTTATTGTACAAGATGTCAAATCAAAACATGTATGCATGCATTATATTTGGCATCCACCTGGGAATTCCACAGGAACAGATTTCCCTCTGGTTAAGTCAGCAGCTAACCTCTTATCTCCTAGAAATGTTACTTGAGGGCGGATATGCACCTAAATCATCTTTGGCTGAAGTAGAGGAAGGCAGCTGGGTGAGGATGCTTATTAAAACAGGGCTTTCACAACACTGTGGTTCCTCTTCCTCTTTTTTGAAAAGCGAGTAACTACGACCATGGCTGTCGTAGCAATTAACAAGGCCTCATTGCAGGTTCTCAAGTTGTGTGTTGTCCTACGGAGCAATATCGGAATTATAGATGGGGATTTGTGAATGCATAATGAAAAAAATGCAAAATGCACTTTCTTTAATTGCTCTCTGATTGTACTGTCTGACGAGACATTCCTCCGTAATTTTGCTTTAACGGTATAATAAGTATTATACTGTAACATTGTACAGGGGATTATCTGAGTATAATACAATGATAAACTCAACTCAACACACACTTTTGTGTGAATGTGCTTTACATTATTATTATATTGTTATAAAAAGAGTTGAAAAATGCAACTTTAAAGAGTTGAAATCCTAGAGGACAACGTTACCACTGTAGGCAGATGTCCAGATTGGCACCGCCATGGGTATGAAATGGTTAATGTTCATAGAAAACATATCAACAGTGTATGACGAAAAAAACATACATGAACCTCTTTATTCTCCAATCAGCTGAGCCCTCATCACAGCCAGAGGACCTAACAATAACAGGGCCAGGAAGCCAGGAAGAAATCACCTCAGCAGCCGAACCAGTGGATGTGTATGAAAAGTACACAGTCGGTCTAAACACAGAGACCCCGGAGACCTCGGAGACCCCGGCAGTGAAAGAAAACCCCTCTGGAGGGAGTGACAACAGCAGTATCGGGTTCACACTCACTATGTGGTACAACCAGACCACTGGCTCCGGGGCGATGCCTACCACCTCTGAGGAGGAGGAAGCCCCTCCGCGGGGTCCTGAGCCGGCTGAAACACAAACTCCTACTGACAATGATCAACCGAAACAAACCGTAACAATAGGTAAGAAAAACACGAGCAGAACCAACACATAACTTTTAAAAATGAAAGCGAAATTAGTTCAACAAAGTATTTGGGGAATACAACACGTGAGTTCAGATGCATTAGAAATTGGGTTCAGATGCATTAAAAATCTCTTGGTGCTTGTAACGTTCACAATTAACTCTAACGAGAGAATTAGTGCTGCTCTGCAGTAAACATTTCTGAAGAAGAGCACATCCCGGTAACAGATGCAACAGGTTGTAGGTGGACTGAAGTCACTTGAAGAACACATGACGCCCCCTTGTGTTAGGTTGAGCTGTAGAGTGGATTCATGACACAGGCTTCATTGATTGTGTTTCTTTATGTTGCGAGAATTAATCGGTCAGCACATTTCACGAACACATGAAATGCTCTAGAGTATGTATTTTTGTATTGTATTTCATATGTATTTCTTCAAAAAATACACTTTAAAACAAATTGTTTAGTCATAACGTAGCTCCCATGATGCTGCAGTCAGTCCATCAAAAAGACAGGAATATGCACTCTCGTTTTAAAGCAATATAACGGAAAATACAACTCTGTGATTGAGCCAAAAGCACAATATTCCATATTTTGTGTTTAGGAATGCTTTATGAATGCTTTTGATTTGTTTTGTTGACATGCAGTTCCACAACAACCACCTAAAGGCAAAGGACGTGTCCTGGCTCCGAGTGGTGTACCGGATCAACAGGGAGGCAGTTCAGCGAGTGAGTAACCACATTCCCCGATGAAGCCTATAGTGATGCAGTCAAATGTGATCATGTTGCGAAAAGTAAACTTTTTACTGAGTGAGCTTCAATATTGTCAACTCACGACTTGTTATTTCTCCTTCTAGACTGGCTCCTTATCATTGCAGTGATCGCGGCCGTCGCCGTTATTCTTCTCGTGTGTGCAGTCATTGTCATGAGAAAGAGGTATGAATTTGATTGCTGTTTTTTATTTTTCTTCACCCTGCACTAATTGAGCTATCATGTCAAATGGTTTTGACAGAAACATTGTCACCTGTGCACAGTATTTAATAGTATATTATCATACTGTATATATACTGTAATAACTAACTGTGTCTGAATGTTCTCTTCCAGCAAAACGCAGATCCTGAACATCACATCCAAAAACGGTGGCGAGGGAAATGGGGCCGCGGCATCCGCCTCCGGCTCCCACACCCAGGAGAGAGAGCAGGAAATGGTGACCCTCGTGAACAAGGAGAAGATCCAGGAGAACGGCAACACAGAGGAGTTTACCGTCATCACGCTGGAGGAGTCGCCAGAGAAAGAACAGCTGGCGTGAGAGAAACGAGTAGTAGGAGAGTCAGTGGGGATAGGCAGGGTGAGAGGGAGGAGATGGTCAGGAGATCGGACGGTTTGGGGCCCCAAACAACACACTGCGGTGAGAAACACCTCTAGTGGCCAGGCACCAGAGAAAGATTGTCTGACCGAGGTTTTGTTGTACTGGTTCTGCAGGGTCTTTAAACCCGACGTGTGCTTCATTGTGTTAGTCTGGAATGCCAGCTTAGCCAGGACCGAACGGCGGTCAAAGGGCATCAGGCGTGGTGCAGGGCGGTGCGTTGATGTGGCGAAAGGGGCGTGAATGTGTTTCGTGTCAGCTTGTATGCTTCGTTGATGATCATGCTGGGTTTTCAAGGGAGGGGTAATGGGGTTCTAATTTGGGAATAACATTGATGATGATGAAATCATTGTCTTCTTTACAATTGTTTTATCCTAAATGACAGATGATAAGACAATGATGAGAACTGGGTTATTATGTTTGAGATACTGGGCATAGAAAAAAATCATAATTTCGAGCAAAACAACCTTATTTTACATGTTTTACATGGCCGCTTTGTTTTGTTTGCTTATTGTTGTAACCGTGTGTATGTTTTTAGACATTTCCTGTGGACTGGAGTTTTACATTTTCAAGACGTTTGGGGATGTCATTGCCTTAATGTGTGCAGCTTTGAATCCCTTTTATCTTAGCTTCTGTATATAAAGTATACTGTATGTTTTTGGAAATGCCTTAGCAATAGCTGCCAGTGCTGTTTGTAGGTTGCTAGAAAGGGGCTTTTCATCCCTTTTAAAATGAAAGAATGTCATTGTGGAGGGTTATTTAATTAGAAGACAGTACTTCCAAAGTACATTTTGTAAATGTATTTATTTGTTTAGATTTTTTATCAATCACCTTGACGTATAGCATCCAAAACTGTGCACTTGATGCACCACTGAAGTCAGTTACTATGGTATACATTTGTATTGGGTTGGGAATAATGCGGAAATCCCAAATGTTAGGAAAGGTAGCATTATAAATATGACGTAAACATACTATATACACAATGTGTACATTGATTAAGGAAAAATTAAGTGAGGTATAGCCGCCCTGCTTTAGATGACAAACTACAGGGGGCCTATGACAATGTCTGTGAGTTTAACACATACCTATATAAAGGTTTCTTCACAGAGAACAGGGGTGTGACAATGTTGTCTCTGTGAGGAATTGTGTGACGAAAGAAGCTTGTGTGCTTGCCGAGGCCCCAATGTGCCAGTTGTTGTGCGTTTCCCACATGTAAACAAAAATAATGCAGTTTTTTTACTGTCCTCATTGGTGAGACACATCAAAGTCTCATCAATATCATTCCCTTTGGGACAGCTAAATATTTCTGGTTCAGCATGGACACGCAGACTTACATACAGCAATAGCAAAAATAACTACTTTTTTTTTTTCATTTTTGCTCTCATGATTCCTTTTGAGAAGTAGCAAATGTACTTGTCTAGGCAGGCTTTATCACAAATTAACAAAAGATGTCGCTGAAAAGATTTATAATAGGACTGCCAAAAATAAATGTGCAAACAAAAAGATTTTGTGTGCGCTCCCTAATTGTAATGTTTAAGACAAAAGGGAGTGAATGAATGACATGAGAGTGGGTACATTTTCCCACATGAGGAGCACGGTTTCCATGGCACCAAGGTCGTGTTGTGAGAATATGTTTAATCAAGATTGAGATGAAGACAGATATAAGATATAAATTTCATTCCTTAAAACAGTGTTGTTAAAAAGTGTTAAACATAGTCAAAGACTTTGTATGTCATACTATACTTTGACGTATCTCTTGTCAAATGATACCTGCACTCCACCTCATCTGTTCCCAGATCTAGAAAAGATGGTGAAAACCAAAGTGGAATGTAAAACAATGATCAAATACAGAGTCAGCAGGTTGGTGGTCAAATCAATTTATGTACTATACGGTTCAATGACTTTACCTTGAGGTCGTACGATCGCCTACTTTCCTGGTGATCACCGAGGAAAAAGTTCAATTGTGAATTACAACTTAGGAAAGTGAGTCTTGAGGCAACAGCCTACCAGAATGAATCAGAAGTCTAAAACATCTCTAGACAGTGAAAACGAGTTCACGCGTTTAAAGTACAGGTGCTGCAAAGAAACAGACGACGAAACCAGCGACCCGAAGGAGCTAAATTCACCTATTCTTCAACCATGGCAGGATGCTGCACACCACATCTGTGTCCAGCAGCTCAGCCTGATCTGCCTCTTCTCTGAACTTGTCTTCCAACTGTGAAGTATTGTAACCGGAGGATCGAGAGCACGACTCGGGAACCGAGGTCAAAGTCAAGGTTCCATGACAAACTCTACCATGATACCTTCAGGTGTATAAACATATTTAAAATAACATGATAAAATATTTTGACCATTTTTGATATTTGTGGTTGGATTAACATTAGAATTACATTACTCTGTCAATTTATTGGTTTACTTGTACTATGGCTTACTTACTCACTTACTTATGTACAAATGTACTTGTTGAAATAATATTTCACTTTGTATAATGTTAATTGTAGCATACTTTACGATAATATTGGCTATATATTGTGACATTTCTAATGACGCTAAATTATCCTATACCATAATACATTTTATAATGTATAATAAAGATATTTTTGGTATACTCCACTATGACTTTTTCTCAATTATTTCATGGCATACCATACAATGACATTAGGTGATTTGTGGTTGAAATCAAAGCATTTTTAAAGTATTAAGCTTATATTTCTACATCATTAAAATGTTCTATAATTACTTATATCTTCACTGGTTGTTGGGATGAAGCATAGAAGACAAGGTGGAGTGGAGATGCCTAATAATAGTCAAATAGCAAATGTTTTACATACATTACAATACGACACATTAATGTAAGAATGTTTAAGAAATGCATCAGTAAATGCGCGATTGCTTGAGCAAATGACAGAGGCAGAAAACTGTGTGTGTGACAGTTATGAAACAAGATATAAAAAAAGAAAATCAAAAACAGAAGACCAACCTTTAGTTATGAATCAACATTTATTAGTTATATTTGTATATGTACACCAAAGGTACGACACTTATTGATATGTAGGAACAGTTTATTATGTATAGCATAGACCGAGGAAAGCATTCATGTATTTTTTTGTCATTTTTTGTCGATAGTGTATCTCCCCCACAACAGACGCTCTGCCTTGACATCAAAATTGCAACAGCTTTACAAAGAGGAAAGGCCTAGAAAAGTAAGTATGTTGGCAGGAGTATAACAGGTTAGCAGCTCTGTTTCTTCCAAAAGACACATTTCTGTAGAAAAGATTGAAGATAAACTAGCTCTTTGTTTGAAATACTGTAGTCAATCAAATCCCATTTCATCAGTGCTATTTAACCCCAGTTCCAGGTGTTTGTTAGTGCATATAGTTTCTGTAGACAGCAAAAAAAAAGTGGAGTAAAGGCAGTTTACCAGGTGGGATTTCTAAAAATGTCAATGCTGTTGATGGCACATCGTCGAATGTGTGTGAAGATGTGGCGTCAGACAAGTTAATGCAGAATGTAAATGTTGCAGCTTTAAATGCACAAGCACCAGGTAAACACAGATGCCCATTAGACTGAAGACAGTTTGCTTTGTTGAAAAGACAAAATGGTTCAGATGAGTTACCTGAGGAGTGTTGCTCTCTACTGTGACAGCCGTCTGACCGCATCAAATGTTGTTGTATCTTTCACTCGAACCAACCGCTGGGCTGTGCTTCTTTTCCTCACTGTATCCTACATACAGCAACCTTTATCAGAGTACTACCGACCAAAATATATCGCATGTGGCCCCCTTTTAGTTAAGCCAAGAACTTCCCCTCGCTCTCTGTCCGTCTCTCTCTTTCTCGCTCTCGTTTCCTTCTCAAACAGCATTTACTTCGGGACCACTGTCATTTCGCCACTGAACAGAACAATTATATATTTATTTATGTAAAATGAAAACTAATGCACATTGCTTATATCTTCATGAACAAGCATTCAAACTCTTACATTAGATTAAAAAAAAATATATATATATATATATTTGTGTGTGACAGGTAAGTAAAACATGTACTTTAACAACTACAAGAGAACAGAAAAACAAGCTAAAACAAGCAAGTTATTACACCATTTTCTCTCTATGCATTTTGTCTAATCTAATTTTACTCAGGACATATATGATATATTTATTTCTATGGGATTACATAAAAAATGTCACGGCTATATTCCTATTTACCATGTCAAAAGAAATCAAAAGGATAGAACGCAAACAAACAAAAAACATCTGTTACCTACAATATATACACAAAGTCCAAGGAGGCACTTCAAAATATCATGCTTTTAAGATAGTGGTGCAAAAAATAATCATTTTTTTATTTTATATTCATGCTTCTAAACCGTGAGTTTGAACATAATAATCTTCCAACACTCGATCCCCATCGATGATACTATTATCTCTGTTTTTATTTATTTTTTCCTGAAGATCACAAGGTTGAAGGATCAGGCTCGGACGGGTCTGACAGGGCATCAGTGCTTTCCTCAGCAGATTACAATTAGAAATCTGGTCACCTTCCAGGTCGAGGAGTGTTTGCATGTGTTGTTTATATGTGTGCATTTAAAAAACAAAGGCGCATATCTCTGTGTGTGTTTCTGTGTGCATCCTTGTTTTTCATGTGTAGCGTAAGTCTGTGCCGCGTTACGGCAGAACACCAAGCGCACTCTTTGTTGTCTCAAAGCACACTTGAAAAATACAGTTGAAAGACATCATCTGAAAGTGTGTTTTCACAAACTAAAGGACATCGTGCTGTGCTAACAGTTTTGTTAGTGTTACTCCTATTGGCATTTGTTGTTTGTTTTGCGTGAACAAGGCAAGGTTGTCTTTTAGCTCAAATGAGAAGAAACAAGACGTGAAAGAAGGACGTAATATCGCTAAAGAAGTCAAATCAATCCACGGGCCACATTACAGACATCTCACCTCTCACTCTTGCAGGCTAAAAAAGATTAACAGCCAGGAGTCCAGCTGTGTTTCTGTGTGTTCTATGAGATGAGTTTATACTGGATACCTGATAGTTGGCAACATTCTGGTATAATGTAAATGAAACGTCCATTGTCCTAAAAATGCTTTTGAACCCATATGGACACGCGGCTGCAGCATCTAGGGTTTGTGGAAACAGTCTTGAGCTCCGGTGGATAAAAGGATATTGTTGTTTGGCTTTCGTCGGGTCCGGCCAAACAAAAAGCTGGCAAGCCTCCTGGAAAGTGTTGTATCAGCGTCATTGTTTGTGCAAGCCATGAATCCGTCTGTCGGCCAAAAGTGCACTACTTCTTGTTTTGCTTCTTTTCCTGCCTTATAAATATCCCGGTCTCTGTCAGTAGTAGTGACTGTGCTTTCACAGAGTACGCAGGTTGAGGATCATTCAATTGCTGGAAAATGTATGTGTGCTTCCTGTATGTTGTCTCTCACAAAGACATTTGCTAAGTTTTGACTCGGAATACAATCAGTGTTGACATGAAACGACAATGTGCCACTAACTGAAAATGATCGTCATTGGCTTTACTTTTCTGCATTTGTGCTCTCTGTCATCTCTTTTCTGTGCAACAAATAATTCACATTTGTCAATAATTCATCGTTGTCGTTTTTCTTTCTTTTTTACAACAAATCCTTTGGCGCCTAATTTCCTTTTAATTTCATTGGCATCACAACATCTTTTTCATGTGGAAGAGAAGGTATGAGGTTTTATTTTTAGGGAAGTGATTTTCTTAGCTTTGAGACGTCTACAGGAACTGTGGTAATATCCACTGCTTTGCAAGTTATTCATGGCCTTGTTGATTGATTTTTTTTTTGCCCGTTCGGTCCCTATACTCAAGTTGATCATGTTCTTAACTCCATCTCTCCCTGTTTCGCACACGCACACACTCACAATATTTACACCTCACTCAACAGGTTACATGAGGACAAATATGTCTCTCCCCTTTACAGCAGAAAAAAAGAGAAACAAAAGGAGATACAACACAATGGCGACACCTGTATGATTTGTGCTTTGAAATTCCACGGTCACAGGTTGTGTCTCAGCCTGTGCCTCCCACCCTTTCATCTGTTTTCTGGAAAGTCAGCTGACAGACCGACAGTTAGAGAATCAAAAGTGAGGTTTTCGTATCAGAGACTGAGTCAATAGGGAAAGTCAGTGGCCTCATGCGCACCTTTCAATGGGTGAAAATTCAAGCCAGTTCAGTCCAAAGATTACGTTTGTTGTCATAATTAATGATGAAACTTCCTGTCTTATCTTAAAACATCTCTCATAAATGTAAGACTAGGATATATTCCTAGACTTGGCCTATATAACCTTCCTCTCTTATCTTTTCCTTCCCAATCCTTGAAGTATGTTGTGCAAGTATCTTCTACACGGACATAATTGTGCTCTAACAGGTCTAGTACACCTCTGTTATACGTGAATTAAGTGAATTAGTATTATAAATCAGTCATAGACAGTTACAAATACTTTTAAAGGGACTAATAAAAACAAACTACATAAAAAACAGTTAGTAGTTCCGTTCGTGTGACTTTTTTTCCTTCACTCTTTTTTTTTTCACCAGATAGGAAAGCTTGTGGAGCCCAGGAGCAGGGGATCTCTGCGCTGCCATTATTCATGTTTCCATCGTCCCTCCTCAACAAGCGTGCATTCCGCAGCAGAGCCGTTAGTGGCTGAGATTACCTGTAAGCAGTTAGCAGGGACATCTAACCAGCTGATCCAAGGCACAGACAAAATATACAGTTCATTTGCAGTAAAACTTTGGCTCATTTCTGATTCAGTACTGCCACTCAAGATTCAGCCAAGCAATCCGATTGGTCAATCGGGCTTACTGAGCTGATGAAGCATGATTCATCTCATTTATTGCTTGCTATACCATCAAAAAAGATCAGGTCCAGGTTTTTAAGTGTCATTTGTCCAGCCAATCAGTTGAGGTAACACACATGACTGTTGACATTCTATAACTTTAAGGTCAGGACAGCATTTAGGACATTCTTTTCCGTCATTTTGGGTGCTGTTGCCAATGTGCTTTGGCATTAAAACACTGCTTCTTGAGTATCATAGCTTTTTTGCCTCTGATAATCATGCCTTTAGTAATCAAGAGTGGAGCATTTTTATCGTACTGTTAACAGAACTCAACAGGCAATACAAAAATAAACACAATGAATGAATGCAAAATAGACAGATCACTATGAAAACAAGGTACATTAACAACACAATGAATGCATAGTTATGCGTTAGCTATTTTGCAAGCACCCTAGAGTAGTTTGCATCTTTAAAAAGAGGGTTAGACACAAAACAGAAATATAGTCATGGTGGCTAGGTAGAAGAGCAAGCCGTTGTGTGATATATGTGTGTAAAGGACTTCAGATGGGAGGACATAACGTTTTATTATGGACGGATCACTTGTATGAGAGGTTGCCAGTGTTGCTAGGCAACACCTATCATCCTTTAATAAATAAATATGCTCATCGGTAGACCTTTTCCGCCAGGTTGTGTGTGTCTGGGTGTGCATGTGTGCAGGTGTGTGTGTGTGTGTGTGTGTGTGTGTGTCAGGGAACAAGCACTCTGAACTTCAATATGTTATTCTAAAAGCCTGGAACAAATTCAAAGACAAGATTTAAAGTGCATTATGTTAAACATTAGCGGAACTGCTTCGCAGCTTTCAACGATGGACGGAAATAGCTGGTGTCAAAATGTTAAAGCCCAGCTGAGAATGACTCATTGACGGTGTGAATGAAGTGAGTATGTATGTGTTTGTGTAGATATAGCAAATATATGAACTACTAACTAGCTGTCACGCTTTCTTTATAGTGGAGTGTGAACCTTTAGAAATAATTTTAAGATAATGCAGAACCAACCAAATTAAGCTGAACTAAAGGATGATTAGAACTAAAATTATCACAGAAAAGGGAAAGCTTTACTCCATCCAGACTTTGGTCTGGAGGAGGATGAAGTGTGAACTTCTGAGAGATGGAGGGCTGCTAAATAATTTCTCAGGGTCATAATGAGGATTATCTTGATCTGCCTTGTGAGTTAGAGCCAACATCCGACAGGTTACGGCTATTTGATTGGGCCGATGACGAAGCAGAGGCCGATTTACACCTCATTTTTGTGCGCTGAACTTTAATCATTTCATAGTTTCTTCTTCTGAAATCTTTTGGTTTGAGCGCTTAATATTTTGTGATTTTCATTTGACACAAAAGCTGCAATTGAAGAAAAAATGAAAGATATCCACATGCATCTGTTTCTCTCGCATTACACATGTATATTAAGATTATTATTTACGAAATGCAAATAATATAACAGAGTGAAGAAAACATGCAGGGTGAGCATGCAACAACAGATAGGGTTAAATACAAGTCTCTACGTCCGTAAGCATTATTTGTACCTTGCATTCATCTACTACGACAGAATTGTTAGCAGTGGCACTAGCATTGCCACTAGTACTTGTGGTAGCAGTAGTGGTTAAAACGCACTGGTTGGAATTGTTTTCGTGGTGGTTCTTCATGTCGTCGTAATAAGACTGGGTCTTCGACATCATCTCGATGTCGTCGGATTTGGCCGCGTGCGCATCCAGCTCGTCGAGCTCAGCCTTGGACAAGTGGTACACGATGCCTGCACCGTACGAGTCACCCACCACATTTACGGAGGTCCTGAATCGATCGCTGAGGACAGATGGAACTCAAATTGATCAAACGGGGGAATATTCTAGCTGATGCATTAGTAGAAGCAAAGGAAAGAACCAATATGTAACCACAACATGTGTTTTTGTCTTTGTCAAACTCACAGCAGCCAGTCCACAGCAACCAGCAGACTGATGTCTTGGGTCGGCAGGCCTACTGCCGTCAGGATCAAGAGCATTGTCACCAGGCCGGCACTTGGAATACTGGCAGCTCCGACGCTGGCCAAGGTGGCTGTCAGACTGGATGGAATCACGGCAGAGCAGCAGTCAGCCCGGTTTCCCAAACCCGTAAACCTGACCGACAATCTCCATACAAACCCCAGCCAACGGGAACACAGCAATTATGCGCGTAGATAAGAGGAGCAGCTGAAGTGCACCAGAGGAGGGTCCTTCATCCCGTATGACGTGAGGTTTAAATGTGATGAGTGGGGTGTTTAATTCAAGGTTTTTTTAGATGTTATTATGTGAATGTCAAGCTGAAGGTTGACTATCCGCCACTCATTCTTCATTGCCAGAGGAGCATTTGGAAAAGATTGGTATAGATTGGTATTAGTCTTCCTGTATGTATCGTGAGAAGTGGCACTGGCACATGCTGCCACTTTCTCCCGGTGGTTTATTTCTCAACTATACATTCTTTTGTCAAATGTTGCTGTTTCAGGGCTCAATTTGACCCCTTTTTAAATAATGGGAATTACAATTCTTATTGTTATGACTGAGAAAATGGTATTTTACAAAATTTAAGCCTGCTTCCAGGAATTGTTCTAGACATAGACATAGACAAAATACTGATTCAACAGATACAATATGATATCTTTAAAGTGCAAGGACCGACAATTAATGATTCATCAATTAAACAAATGAAGTGCCTCCTGACCTGACAGTGACAATCTGACCAGGGTCAAGGTGGATGCCGTTCATTTGGGCAATGAAGATAGCTGCAACCGCCTCATACAGGGCAGTTCCGTCCATGTTGATGGTGGCACCGACTGGGAGGACGAAACGAGTGACTCTCTTGTCAATACCCAAGTTCTCCTCCAGACAACGGAAGGTGACGGGCAGAGTACCAGCACTGGAAGGAAGAAGCAGATTAAGGTAGTTTATGCTGTGCGACAAGTGCAGAAATATTCCAAAACAACAACCGATGGGTTCATTCTGATGCTGACCTGGAGGCAGTCCCCAGGGCAGTGATCCAGGCCTGGAAGATTCCCAGGAAGAAAGTGAAAGGATTTTTCCTGACAATAACAAAGTAGATACTGGGAAGGAAGATCACACCGTGGATGATGAGGCCAATTACCACAGTGACCATGTACATGCCCAGCTGCCTGCCCACCACCTCCAGGTCCTTGATGGAGATGATCTTACCACAAATAAGACAGGCAATACCGAAGGGAGAGTACCTGACAACAAGAGGAAAGTTAGTTTTTACTTTAAATACAGAAGAAAAAGGTTTTGACATAGCTATAATATTTTATAATATTATTATTATTTAAATTATAAATTTATAATCATTTTTAAATATAATACTAATGCTATTTTGAAAATTTAATGACTTTAGAAATAACTTGGCAATAACAGTTATTTCTGGCTCAAAAGTTTCAAAATGAGTAAATGAGATTCTTAAGTGATACTAACCACATGATACAGATGACAAGTTTCATCACAATCTCATTGAGGATGTTGAAGAATTCAAGCATTAGTCTGGCCTTCTCGCCCATCTTGCCCATGCAGATGCCAAATGCAATAAAGAAACCAATCATACCTGGGACAGAAAATCATAAATGTATCAAACTTTGAATACCAGTACGGGCGGATGAGATGATTACCACATGAGAGCATTATTATTAGGATTTTTTTTTTTCATGAATGGCCAAACAAAGTAATTGGTCCAGATATTTGCCAATGCAAAATTCTGCAAATGTAATACTGTGAACATTGCATTGACTTTTAGTCAAGCTGGCAGCGTGGCCCTAGGGGTCACAAATCGGTCAATTGGTCATTTCACCAATCATCTCATCAACGAGAATGAGAAGAGACATTCATTGTGCCCTGAGAAGGAATCCTAATCCCCTTGATTGTTCCCGTTATGTTCACACAATATTTTTGGAGTGAAATATCTCAACAGCTATTTGATGTATTGCCATGACATTTGACATTTGCAATACTGGTGTCATGCTTATTTGGATCACGACATGTTTGGTGTCACCTAGCAAATGTTAGCAAGCCAACATGTTAAACTAAGATGGTGAATATGCAAAACGTTAAACCTGCTAAACATCAGCATGTTAGCATTGTTGACATGCTAGAATGCCAATAATGGCCTTAAACTCAAAACACAGCTGTGCCCAATTACCGCCTGATAGAAGCATCTCTCTTGCACACATACTGCAAGCGTCTTACATACCCAGAACATTCATGCCACTTTTAAACTGAAGGGATTTTTTGATGATGAACTCAGGCTCCTTGGTAATGTTGGCAACCAGGCCTTCTACAGAGGTTGCATTGATATCCTCCTCAATAATCACCTCCAACTTCTTCGTGACGGTCTGGATCTGAGTGCAATGAGGAAAGAATCACTAAGTTTGATGAACAATACTGGATTCAAACACGATGTGTCCCGCAACACGAGGCCACTCAACTGTTAATAATTCTGTTCTGCTTTTTCTAGAATCCAGGGTTAATAATCTCTCAGCTATAAAGAGAACATCCATGGAGACTCTTTGTGTAAACTTATTTCCAATTATAGTCCTAATCAAGTATGCCACTCACTTGACGATCGTACATCACAGACTGTCTAAGCATCCAGCCTCTTCACTGACTGCTGTTAAACTTCAGCATCGTGTTTATCAGCTTGTTGTCAATTACCTGTTGGAAACAAGCCTGCACCAAGTTCTCTGGGAACAGGTTCCTGATCAGATCAAAGAAAGCGTCTAAACTGGACACTTCATCGTTTTTCTCTCCCTCGCCCAGATTCTCCTTCAGTTTGGGGTTGCCGGGATGGATGACCAAAACCAGGATGACTCCCAGTACCGCAGCAATAATAGTTGTGCTCATGTAGTAGACCATAGCTCTGGTTCCCAGGCGACCACTGGATTTGGCATCCAAACCAGCCAGACCTGCATGCAAAATAAGCAAGGTAGTGTTCAACTGGTAGTTACTTTAATTTATTGAATGGAAATGCTGAAGTAAGGCTTCGAAGCCTGCATGCAAAGAACATTAGGGGCCAAATAGTATTTAATCATGTGCATGATGGATGGCATAATGTATTACAGTTACAGTCAATTATGATTTCAGAATCAGGTGTTTTTTTTTGTATTACAAAAATGAATTCTAAATTACCAAATATTATTGTCATACTGCACCTGTGATCAAACTGGAGATGATCAGCGGCAGAATCAACATCTTCAGCATCCTCATCAGGATGTCTCCGGGAAAAGAAATCACCATGACAATATTCGGGTCGATCGGGGAGGCGACGCGAAGCAACATCCCTGATACTGCTCCCAATATCACACCTGAAGAGCAAGGAGGAGTGTGAGTAAGTGGAACTGCAAGAGGGCATGATGGGAAAATAGACCAGATTCAGAAACAAACATCTGTTTGTAGTTTTTCATGGGTATATTATGTTCTAAAATATTTGATGGAATCTAAACTGTAGTGTTGTACTATAAATGCGGTTGTGCAGTACAAGAGTCTGCTACATGCTTGAAGCAGAGAGAGAGCTGAGAGAGAGTAATGCTGGTGGAGGATTACGATCAGATCTCTTTGAAGCCGTAGGGTGGAGGCAGCATGTAAGATGAAGCATTCATTATCTCCGTGAACCCAGAAGGTTTTCAAGATTTGTTTCACTTGACAGGGCAAGTAAAGGGCATTGAATAAAAAGGAGGATGAGGAAAGGAGTTATTTGAGAATATTCCTCATTGGCATATGTTTGCCTTCCAGTGGGTTCTTGGCTGCCTGACCTAAACTGGCCTCCATTCACATGACAACACCGTCACTTTAAAGATCAGCCCCTAACGTACAAAGCCTATTTTGCCCCTTGCCCCATGCTTCTCCCAACAAACAGTTATTTGTTTCCTCCCACACAGTTTTTCTGCCCCCCCGGAGGTAAAAATGACCTCTGTGTGCTCCAAGCTCCCTGTAGCTTAGCGGTTGGCATGTGTTTTTCCATCGCAACACATCACCACTACCGCCCGACCCCCACCCTCCACCCTACCCTGCTACTTCCTCTACTGCCACACCACTGCCAAACATCACACAGGCCCGAGACATTGTTTAATTAGTCGCGCTGGAATGAAAAGCTCTGCTTTATTTATTATAATAGTCTGTGCTTCGATTTATCCTCCAGTCCAACAGCATCGTTTGGGTTCTGCGCACCCGAGGGTTTTGGATGGCACTTGATTTCCTGTCTTCTCTTTGGCCCATTTAAAAATCCCATAGAGGCTCTTATCTGAGAAGAGACAGATGATCAATGATCACGCTGGCTCACTCGCTTTGCAACAGTGCAGCAAGCAGGGTGAGATGTTCACAATACACATGCTCACACAAAGACACGTCCGTACAAGCAGGATACAGACAGACAGACAAGCACAATGCTAAATGAAATATACAGTACAAATATGTATGCACTTTTTTATGCACAGTTGTAACTGGCTAGTTATTGATATACTGCATACCATTGTAAAGGGACCACATGGCTATACAACACAGCAATCTTTAAATAATATTTGCAGGTCAAACCCAAATCTGATTCAATGGTTAGAAACCGAGAATGCATTACTACTGTTGTGCTCTTTTCATTAAACCCCCCATGTGGCCCCAGGAGCAAAATGCTATTATTACTATATGCTCATGCACCACCAGAGGTTGTTGGGTGTCCAGTGCTGCAGGGAGCTTTTGAGAGCAACAGGTGGCACGGAGCTCGGGAAGGTCAGGACACCCAGTCATCTTACTATAACACAGATGGCATCTCCACCTCATCTTACGAGCGAGCTGTGCAATCGAGCTCCGAGTTAACAGAACGTTGATGCGCCAGCAGCGTCGTGACTTACCGAGGACGGTGAGCGTGAGCAGGAGGTTCTTGAACAGCTTGGAGCACATTTGGGCACATTTGGACTGAGGCCTGGCCTCGATGGGCTCCAGGTGACTCTCGTGCATCCTCACTTCAACTTGTTTAGGCATACTGTTGGCACTGTGGAAGAGAGAAAGAACAAATGCATCAAGCTCAACACATCGGAGGATAAATAGCATTATTAATTAGCATACATCAAGTTTGTTTATTTTATTTGTGGTCACTGGGAGGAAAACAATGCATTAATGGTTTATTTTGTGTATATCTTACAATTAGAGACAGGCCAATAATACATAAATTTGATCATTTGGGTGTGCATGATGTCTCTAGAAATATATCTCTGATATGGTTAAAACACTTGCACTATATAAAAAATGTTAAGGATTCAAGAGTATCGCCAAGCTGTCAATCCTACATTGCTCATGATAGCTTTGGCATCCAACAGATGGAAGCTGACTACAAGCTGCTGTGTGCACAATTGCATTCCTTTGGGGGCGATACTTCAGACACATAGCATCTGAAGTCAGTTCATTAAAAGTGGTTTATGTAAAGAGGTTTAGCATTTTTACAAAATAAAAGGGTTTGACAAGAATATGAAGGCATGTGTAGCCCACGTTATGCAAGTTGACACAAGTTTTTACCATTCTGAAATCATACTGTTATATGTACATACACAGAACAAACACTTAAGATTATTGCACCCTGAGTACGTAAGTATTAAGCACAGTTAAATGATGTGGGCTTTACAACTAAACATAATACATCATGTCATTGTCATCGGCAAAGCATTTTTAATAAAACAAAGGGGTTCCATGTAGAAAAGCAGAGACAAGCACCTCCTGTGAGTGTAAGACAGTGACGAAGAAGTGAACCAGATGCCTACTTGACGGTACGGAAGTTTGATGAATTCCAGCAGATCAGCACATATTGCCTATTAAAACGTATTAACTCACTTCTCCATTCACTGTATCATTTACGACTATTTGACAGTAAATTCAGAAGCACACAACATTTCAAATACAATAGAAGGAAAAGGGGGCTCATGGTTAGTTTGAATGAAAAGTGTTTTCTCTTTACAGGTAGAACTCTGCTGAGGATTGAATGGGTTTATTAACAAAAGGAAATCCAGCGGTGTGGGTATATGCTTGCTAGGTAGGTGTTCAGTACCCCAACAAGAGCTTTACATTCATCATCCCCTGAACAAGTCGCTAGAATAATGTATCAAATCGGGTTGCTCTTTTATGTGTGTGAGATAATAGAAATGTGTCTGTGTTCCTAATAATCTCCAATAAGCATGCATGTCTTCTCTGATGATTTGCAAAGAAATAATGCGTCTTTGGCCTTTCACCTCACCCGCATCAAGTCTTCTCCTCATAAACGCCCCCATTGTCCAAAAGTCAGAACACTTAAGCTGTAATTTGATCAAAGGCAAGTCAGTGAGCTCAACTCAACAGGCATTTGGAAAATCTCCTTGCAACCACAATGTCTTTATTGTATCAGTGTTGGTGTGCGAGTAGTCACTAATAATTCCACACAGACACGCACACACTCCGCCGGCGTCTCCTCTGTCTCCTCTGTCTCCTCTTATTCATTTATAAGCGAAGTGTGAATTACAGGAACTACATGCAAACAGCAGGCGAGCCATAGCCAAACTTTAGATTACAGCTGAATAAAAGATATAACGAAACCCCCAGAAAATGGCATTGCCATGTAATTCGATTCCCTAAGAGTGATGAGAGCTGTTAATTGAATTCTCTCCATTTCTCTCCCCTTTCATTATTTTTAGCAGAAAGATGGATAGAAAGCAGACGTTGTACGTCACAGAGGACAGATATTATTCTGTCACGATCCTCTCATTAGCTCCTCTCTCCCCAAGTGTAGAACAGATGAGAGAGTGGGCTTGTGTGACTCAGTATACAGGATTAATCAAATGTACACTAAATAATAATCGAAGACGGCCATTTCACGTCAGTGGGCGTTTTAAGTCTTAAATTAAGAATTATTTTACTGGACGGAGTCACTCTGCCATGAAGAATAAATCATGGATCTTAAACTGAGGAATATTCAGAATCCAGTTACACCGCGGTGCTGCTTTTAGAAACAGTGAATTAAGAAAGAAATAATATAAAAGACCAATTCACACAAACACACACACATCCAAACAGTGTTCTTCTGCGCAGTCTCTGAAGGGATCATTTTCTAAACCAGTTAATCTTGTCCCAGGGCTAAATAAGATTAATTTCAGCCAGGAGCGCGAAGCCATGAAGAATTAAAGATGGCCTTAACCAATCAACACTTGGTTTCGACCCAGATTTACACACAATCTGAAAATAATAAATAGTTGTTTAGTTTCAAGAAGAGTTCTTTCTATATTATATTACTGATACTATACTGTATATTCTGACTTGCTTCCTAAAATTATAGGAGCAGATCAGGTTTGCCACTAACTTAGACAAATATCAAATTGCTTGTATTTAAATCAAAACAACATTAAAGTGAGAAAATAAGAGTAGATTATGCCTTAAACTGCAAATGAGGTGCGTTGTACTTACTTAATTTCTGTTGGAGTTGAGGTATGTGCTGTATACATTGACCGGGATCAAACCCTTTTGAAATCTAAGCATGAATGAGCTTAAGTAATCTTTCGTAGGATCACGACTGCTCCATTCAAAAAAAAGGTTTCCAGATGACAGCAGGTAAACGTCCCGGCTGAAGCCCGTGGCTGAAGAAACCGGAGCACTGCTAGCCGCTCTCAGCTGTCCACAAGCTCTTCCAAAGCATCCGGAGAGCAACGAGTCAGCACGGCCAAGAAGACAGACTCAGTCACAGCCACAGCAACCTGAATTGCCCCCTCCTGAAGTCCTCAAAAGCCCCATCAGCCCCCACCCCTTGATTTCAGCACCATCCCCGGGGCCAGCTACGCACCGAGGCACACACACACACACACACACACACACACATCCGACAAACCTAGAAATAAATGATTTAAAATAAGAGGTAGAGGGAGGAGCCAATAGCTTAAGAGTCAAATCCCTCCAGGACCCTCCATTCCCTGGACCCTGTAATCTCCCCGGAGAGTGCGCTTCCAGAGCCATTCAGCTCCATAGGACTAGAGATGATCACCATGATGCGTGCTAATGGCACTATGGGGGACCAGTACAGTAGTGCTTTGTAAGTAGCCCTTTGGATGAGAGGGGAATAAACTACAAAGGAATGGCCGATGAAAGGGTTAATGTCATAATGCTGCTGTTTGGGAGCTTTGAGTTCATCCTGATGGACAGCAGGCGAGAGTAAATGTTTGCTGCTCTTGCTCCAACATGTTATGTCACTCTTTTGATGTATGTGAACGTCACATGCTTCCAATACAACTTCAAACAGTAATCTAAGCCATACCCACTGCAACCCCCGAAAGTGCTGAACTTCAAAGCACAAAATGACCACCGTGATTCATGCGAGGATAGTGTCAGGCTGATTTCCTTCTAGTCTCCCACCAGCATGGGGTTCCTCATCGTATTGTGTGTTCATCGTGTGTTGGTAAGCTATTTCCTCTTTAAGCAAATCACCAACTGAACAACGAAAACCAGCGAAATGCCATCCTTGTCGGCAAAGGTTGTGTCATGAGAAATCCCTCATCCCAAATGCCTTGACATGTCGTACTCGTTGAAAGGGCGCTCGGCGAAGGGAGAGTATTTTCGGGACGGAAGGGAGAGAGTAGCACAGAGAAGACGGGAGTTTATGCAGGGCTGGTAAGAGGGACACTGGGTGAGGGGGAGGCAGGGGGGGGTTCTGGGGTCACACCAGCACCTCTCAGCCAAAAGAGAGGGGCCTGAGAGGGGACGGCTGAGGCAACCGTCCCTGCTCTTGGCTTGCACCATGTGAAGCTCTCTGCTTCCTCTCTCCTTCTGAGGGGCTTTGTTTCACACGCAAACAGTGGTAGTGGCCCCAACTTGCCCGGCCAAGCGCTGAATCCAAACTGGCAGGGGTGAGAAAAGAAGGGAGGGGCTGCAATGGGAGAGGGGGGGGGGGGTTGCGGGTAGGAGGGTTCATGGGTAAAGCGAAGGGGAGGGCAATGGACATGTCCAGAATGCCAGTTCTTTCAGGCCACTGATGTCATGCCTGTGCCCACCGTGGGAGAGCGGCGGAGGGACCAAGGCGCCCCTTTCTCCTCTCCCCCCTCCACAGTCTCTTTTTCCAGGATGAATGAATCTTTCAGAAGCTTCAGTCCATTGTGCCCCATAATCGACAACGATTATCCCGATTTTATGCTGCCTTCCCAGTGTGAGGAGGTTCCATGAGTGCTGGCATTGAGGGCCACTGGGATGCAGCAGGGACCACGAGGGGTTGTCCTAGCAACAGGCCGCGGCTTCGAGAGAAGGGGATGTACGGGAAACGGGAACTCGCACACAAACACACACACTGTATAACGATGTGTTTCAGGTTGAAAGATTTGCAGATGAATAGAGACATTATATATTTACCACACCAAAGGAGATGTGATGTAATAAACGTTTTAATGCGTTTAGAAACTTCCAAAAAAGGTCTTCTCTGGTGTCCATCGCTCACACCCAATGCACTTCTGTCAGCGGCATTTGCCCTACAATGCCACTCCACCATTTATAACATCTGCTTACGTAATAATCAACAAGCTTGCAGTTGTGTTTGAGTGGCTGTGTTTTTCATCTGATTCAGGTGGTCGGCATCAATGCTTTACAATAGAGGGAAATACAAAGTAAGCTTCCCACTACTTGATGCCCCGATGCCCACTCTCACGACAGGAGGGTAAAGATACTGCGAGGTAGACAACTGGAGCTGGGCCAGGTTTTGAATATACGTGCCCTCCCTCCCCCTTCATCCGGGCCTCCAAGCCACTTGCCATGCAGTGGGAAGAAATGGGCTCACACATACTGGCTGCCTAGGAGCTGTGAAAAAGCACCCCCCCAAAAGGAAGCTCCGAGCAAACACTTCAAGTTGTGCTGCGCATAGGAAGTAGGAGATAAATTCCTCCTTCTGAAGAAAGAAAAGCTTTGTCACTCTGCGCCTCTCAATTATGTATCCCTAGATGGTTGTTGGGAAAGCATTCATTCGGTGATAGATAGTGGTAGAGAGACGTGCGGACTCTAATCTGGTTTATTCCATCGGCGGTTTTAGCCCATCGTGTTTCAGCAGCATAACCAAAAAAAGAAAAGTGATTCTTGCTAAGAGACAAAATCTCATGTGAATAGAGAGGGACCATGGAGAAAAAAAAACTTCTTATTGGGAAGCTGCCTCTAAGCTTGTGTGGATTCAATCCAAAAGAGCGCCATGGCTTTCTCGTCCAGTTCATAGTCTACTTCCAATTGAGTGAGAATACAGTCAAAGGAAACTGGGGAAAAGAAACTGAACATTAAATGGAGCAGGTTACCTTGATTGTGTTTAGACATGTCTGGTTTTCCCAACATATAGAGGGCAGCAGGGCGGGAATTCAGTGCCATGATGATCTGACCTGCATGAGAAGCTGCCTTTACCACTACTAGTGGCATTCCAGCACTGAAGATATCAAAAGTTATCCTAACTATCAGTGTTGTCAAAGAATCACCATGCAAAACTGCTTTCATCGTATCTTTGGAATCCTTACTATCAGCAACTCCTGTTTGAACAGTACTGTGTGTGCCTTGTCCATCAGCACCCTCTCAGGTTTCCCTTTGTTTGGCACAACTCTGTCCATAATGAGGCAGTCATTAGAGAGCGCCACTGTAATTATGTCCTTACCGCCTATTATGATGGGGAGTGGGTATCATAGGGGTGAATTGTCTGATTCCCATTTAGCTGGATAAAATCCACCAAGAGCTTCAGATTGATACAATCCACCCACAAACGAATGCTCATCCCGAAATGTCTGTGTGTGACCCACAAACTCTCTGGCGTTCATATTAAATGTCCCGGCTTGTGTAATTCTCGGTGTTTCCATCGTGTTTAAAGAGTCTTAACTGTCATTTTGTTTTGCTGCGAACAAATATATTGCGTCACTGCCCTCTATCCAAGCCCCCAACGTGTACCTAAATCTGCACATACGAAAGGTCAGCGGGGAAAAGAAGATGTTTCCGCTGTACCCACTTGGAACCCCCTCCATTCGCTGAAGGGCTGCACACCTATTCCGGATGTACTCGTTTACATTCTTCAATTGCTGCTCATGCGTCGCATGCCCGCCTGCACATGAAGCGAAGCTATCGCATCTGTTTAAGAGAGCTGGCTTTACTGCAAGCACACAGCTTTTGACGGCTTGGGTCCGATCCCCACAGGAGCTCATTAAATCTGCCAGTAAGGCAGGACTACCCCACCCCCCTACTACAACCACGGCTATGGTATACCCGCTCCACTGCGTGGAGGGGAATGAGAGAGAGAGGAATATAGTAGACAGAGGGGTGGGCGGGAGGGGGGAAATGGTAGGAATGCCTGATACAGATAGACGTGTAACAATGTATGGGGGAAGGGTGTAGAAGGAAAGGCGTGGCGGACAAAGGTAAGGATGGAGACAAAAGAACGGAACAGCCAACTGAAAAATCATGGCAAAGAGAAAAGGGTTGGACGGAGGTCAGATCAGACCAATCAATGGTAGAATGAGAGGGAAGACCTCTCAGTAGCCAATATGAAGGGCTTCTGTGTGTTCAGGTAAGCTGTGGAGAAATAACTGACATCTGTCTTGGGCAGCTGGACCCGTGAAATGGGATTAGTGCACGAATCACGTTTCATACATCACTACACTCACCTGCCACACTGTCAAGTTTAGAAATACACAAACGATGCGTGCACTTAAACCTCAGTGTCCAGCCCTTCTCTCTCTCACTTGCTCTTGTGTCGGTACAATGCATGTAAACGCAAGCTTGTGGAAACACACGGACACACACACACACACACACACACACTGTCTTTGGTCATGAATCTTAGTCGGTCCAGTCCCGTGGTATTCGAGGTGGGTTACAGTCTCTCCCGGGATTTGCCAATGAGAGGGCTAAGGAGGAAGGATGTGCTCTCCCTAATTAAACACTGCATTCTGCAGGGACTGAGCCCAGCCTGCAGCCGTGGCCGTGCCTCGCTTTCCTCACACCACCCCGCAGTGCTGGCAGAAAGGGAATTCTTGCACACACATACACACACACACACACGCACACACACACACGCACACACACATGCACACTACTCATTACAACAACCAGCTAAGACGCATGACGATTTCTAGCACATGGCTCGTTAAATGTGATATATATTTGCAGCTGATGGCAAGCTATCATGTTCAAAGTGTTATGCATGGTTATGCTATACCATGTATACAGTTCACCTTTGACAACACTACTGAGTATAGTATATAATATAGCAAATTGTAGATCTCGCAGCCATAAACTGTATCAAATGCTGACATCAGACATCTCTAGACATATGTTACTTAACTCATTTCATACAGTATGCTTGTGCTTTTGGGATGTGCGCCATATGGTGCTGCTGGCTGTATCAAAGCACGCTGAGGACCTCAAAACTGAAGTCATAGACTGCAGGCATTGTTATTCTATTCTTTGCTTATTTCTTTAAGCTCCCAGTATGCAGTGTGTTTTTTACTAATTAAAACGCTGCTTGTGTGTGTGTGTATCTGCAGTGAGCAACATACATCATATTAAAGATGGCCAGAATACAATGGGGAAGCGTATCACAAGAGCAGCAAAGTGTAACAGGGCACACAACATGTCAGCATGCTGTGTCTACTAAAAGAGCGCCTTCATTTGCTATGTCATCATATTTTAAGCCTTGCTGCTCTTTCTAGGCACAGAAGCGCACGGGATGCAAACAGAACCTGTGGAGTGTGAAAACCCAGTGTGGGTCAACTGTTTTATTGCCAGAGGTGTCAAAAGTATTCACATTCATTACTCAAGTAGAAGTACAGATACTAGGGTTTAAAAAGACTCCTATAGAAGTTGAAGTATCGACTCAAGCTTTTTACTTAAGTAAAAGTATGAAGACAAGGCAAGGCAAGGCAATTTTATTTGTATAGCGCTTTTCATACACAAGGCAGACTCAAAGTGCTTCACAAAAATAAAGTGAAATAAAATGCAGAAAATAAAAGACAATTAAAAACAGCAAATAAAATTATAAATTAAAATCTTATTTAAATTGTTTAATTAAAGGCAGAGGTTAAAAGTGCAATGTAGGTCAAATTTAGCAGAAGGCGAAGCTGAACATAAAAGCTTTCAGTCTTGTTTTAAACGTGGTCAGAGTTGGGGCAAGTCTTAAATCTTCAGGAAGTTTATTCCAGCTGTTTGCTGCGTAGTAACTAAATGATGCTTTCCCATGATTTGTATTTACTCTGGGAATCACTAACAGATTGGTGTCAGAAGATCTTAGTGATCTTGAAGGCTTATGTAGTTGAAGCATATCAGTGATATACTTTGGCCCTAAACCATGTAGTGATTTATATGTGAGCAGTAGGATTTTGAAATTAATTCTCTGACATACTGGGAGCCAATGTAAGGATTTAAGAATTGGTGTAATGTGCTCACATTTTTTGGTCTTTGTTAGAACTCTAGCAGCAGCGTTCTGAACAAGCTGGAGCTGCCTGACAGGTTTTTTTGGGAGACCTGCAAGGAGACCATTACAATTGTCTAGCCTACTAGTCATAAAGGCATGTACAAGTGTTTCTAAGTATTGAGCTGACATGAGCCCTCTAAGTCGTGCTACATTTTTGAGGTGGTAGCCGATTTTGTTACTGATTTGATGTGACACTCCAAGTGTAAATATGAATCCATAATAACCCCCAGATTTCTGGCTTTATTTGGTGTTTTCAGGGACAGAGAGTGAAGGTATTGGGTTACTTTAAACCTTTCTTTTTTGCACCAAATACAATGATCTCAGTTTTGTCTTCATTTAGTTGTAGGAAATTTTGACACATCCAGTCTTTGATTTGCTCAATGCACTGTCACAGAAGATCTATTCGATAGTCGTTGGTGATAGCGCTACATAGATTTGGGTGTCATCAGCGTAGCAATGGTGGTCAATTTTATTTCTTTGCATGATTTGTCCTAGTGGGAGCATGTAGATGTTGAATAAAGTCGGCCCTAAGATCGAACCTTGGGGGATTCCACACGTCGGTTGTTTCTGATACGAAGTCACCAATGGAAACAAAATAGTTCCTGTCTTGTAGATATGACCTGAACCAGCTTAAGACTGTGCCTGAGAGCCCCACCCAGTTTTCCAACCTGTCCAAAAGTATTGAGTGGTCGACAGTATCAAATGCAGCATTGAGGTCTAATAGCATTAATATTGAAGTTTTGCCAGAGTCTGTGTTAAGATGGATGTCATTTACAACTTTAATAAGGGCCGTCTCTGTGCTATGAAGAGGTCGAAATCCTGACTGGAAATTGTCGTGGCAGCCAGTTGAAGCCAGGAAGTGATTAAGTTTTTGTAGGACAACTTTCTCAATTATTTTACTTATGAAAGGTAGATTTGAAATTGGTCTGTAGTTGTTGATAATAGAGGCATCTAGGCCCTGCTTTTTTAGGAGAGGTTTAATAACTGCAGTTTTGAAAGCTTTTGGGAAATGGCCTGTACTAAAAAGTACTGGTTTCAAAACTACTTGAAGTATAAAAGTAAAAGTAATGTAAGAAATTCCATTACGGACAAACTCTTAATGTGTAACCTCGCTCACACAACACGTCAGTCCGTTACAATGTGTTCAGAAGGTGCCTGCAGATCACGTGACCTGCCGTTGGGATGGTGGAAACAACAACAACAACAAATGTATATTTTATTAACTTAAACAGATAAAACCACAACCCATTTTCCAGTGACACGAGTCACACACACGTTGTTCGCATTGATGAGGTAAACTGCAGTGTCTCCCCCAGGTTTACTACGTCATGGGGGGGGGGGGGGGCGCCCCCTGTTTATAATGATGGGAAACACTGAACTGGCAGCGGTCGGTTATCAAAACATTGGCCAAATAACCAGTATTTTCAGGCTTCATGAGCAAATACAGAATCCCCGTGCGTTCATTTCTAAAGCGGCATTAAGACACACATCACTTTATTTAATACGTTGCACTACTTGCAAGTCGCTGTGTTGTGCCAGACAATACAATTACTCGAGAAGATGGTTCATGGCGCTAAATACCAACGTTCCACCGACCACTTTTCCCAGCCGGTGTCGCTCCGATCTGCCGGCGCATCGCGGAGAAAACCAATCGTGTGTCTGGATGCTAAATGTTTATACTTCTCATCCAAACCCAATCTAATACACTCTGTCCGCATAGCACCATTTATCTAGATGGGTTTTTTTGTCTTTGTGTTTTTGAACTACGATAAGCCGGAAGTAACGAGGCTGTTTTTAAAATGTAAGGAGTAGAAAGTACAGACATTTGCGTGAAAATGTAAAGAGTAGAAGTAAAAGGTTGTCTGAAAAATAAAATATTCCAGTAAAGTATAGATACCAAAAGTATTTGTACTTCGTTACTTGACACCTGTTTATTGCAGGAAACGACACTTTATTTAAAACCTCCAATAATGCATGAAATCATTTGGATTAAAGAAATGCGTTTGGTTTGTCTTGAAACAATAACTTCATTCTTCTAAGACTGAATAAGTTTGGGTGTGATACCAGGCTTCTAACGCTTGCTCTCCTTTCAGTACCACTTCAGTGACACTGTTCTTTCAGAACCACATATCACATGCACAAGAATCAAGGGTCATTTTCTCATATCCCTTAAGATAAAAGCTAACCATTGCCTGTTACTGGCTGTTGTTACATTTAGAAAGTTGCTCACTACGTCCCCATTCATGCATACTATTACAAACTGTAAATATTTCTTCAATCGAGCGCAGCACAGGAATGTCATTGAGAGTGAAAGCACCCGCTTAGGCTTTTTCCGCCAACTAATTATTAAAGCCTGCCCATAGTCACAGTGAATCATTATCAGAACATCCAGGAGAAGCATTTTTAACACAGCTCCACTGTTTGATCCCAGTCCCGGCCAAATCCCCAGAGCACATTCATCTTATCCTGCTCCGAAGATGGTAAACCGCCTTTAGTCAAGATTTCAGACATACAACGGTAATTCCCCCAAATCCTGGTTCGCCGTAATCCTCTACTACTAAAACGAGACGGGATTCCCATGGATGTCGGTGTCTGTCTGGACACAAGAGGGTGACGTACAGTGCAAAGTAAGAGCGCGCGTAAAACTGATGTTCTCTCTCTTTCAGATGAAAGCTTCAATAATAAAACATGGCTTACGAATCTGTAAAGACACCATTAAAGATGTTTTTAGCGTGCTGACGGATAGACGGATAGAGAGAAGCAGCTCCTAATTAACCAGTGCATAACGAGGTGAGCCAAATTCTACAACAAAACCCTCTCTGTGTCTGTGTTCATCGGCCATTGAGGCAAGCCGCTCTTGGAACACGCCAACCCGACTAGAATAATGGGGCACTTTACAGGCCCCAAGTTAGTTCACAGCTACCGTACGGTTCGTTGGGAGGAGGAGGGGTAATTTAA
The DNA here is from genome assembly GCF_964276395.1 of Gasterosteus aculeatus. Taxonomy (NCBI): domain Eukaryota; kingdom Metazoa; phylum Chordata; class Actinopteri; order Perciformes; family Gasterosteidae; genus Gasterosteus; species Gasterosteus aculeatus. The sequence goes on along the minus strand of NC_135709.1, from coordinate 15,827,847 downwards.
TTGTTTCCTCCGTTTTTGTTTTTGTAAACTCCCCACCCTCTCGCCTCCCCTCCCCTCTCTCTCTCTCTCTCTCTCTCTCGCTCTTTTATTTCTGAAGAGGGGGCTGACAAACATGCAATGAAGGGGATTGTTTTGTGTTCCACTGGACACAGAGAGTGAGGTAAACAGAACTAAACTGTAGAGTCTATCATCGGGCCTCGGCGGGACGGGATAGGCCGAGCAGTGGGGAGCGGCCCACGTACGGGGCGGGGATTGGTCGGGGTTCTGTGGGGTAAGAGGACATGAGGGCCGTTTTGGGGGAGAAGGGGAGGGGAAAGGGGTTTACGGGGCGGGGGGGGGGGGCGAAGTTCTCATGCGTGTCCCAGTTTGGCCTTCCAAAAATGTCGGAAAGTGATGGAGCTCTTCGCGATGAGCGGACAAGTGGCAGCTCCGCTCTGCGCTCCCACAGCTCAGGCTATTTACATACTCGAGAGGGACATTAATGCGGAAGCTGAACAAAGAAGCACACAAACCTTCCTCAGAGGCCCATTACCCACTTAATTGAGGATTTGTGGAATTGTAAAAAAGGGGTGAAGGAAGAGGAAGGTGGTTGAGACGAGAGAGGGTCAGTGGGAGATGTGAAGACATTGCTTTTCCATTTTCTTTTATTCTGCTTCCCTGGTCATATCGGACCAGAGCTAACGGCACGCGGATCAGATTTTTGGCATCAAGGTACATCTTTTACACCATATGGAAACTTCAAGCATCATCAAATCCTTTTGTCCTCCAATAATCCTCAGGTCTTTATTCCCCATTTGTTGATCCTCCAATTATCCTCATTATAAAACTGTCACAAAAGCCTTTGTCTAGGAAGGAAGGATATGAGGAGAAAAGCGGCTTGAGCAACTACAAATCACATTTTTTTCAAAAGCTATATATCTAATAACTTTCAGTTGCACATGACTCTTAATTTCAAGTAAAAGTGAACTATCTCGCTGCTGTTTTGTCTTGTAGAGATGTCATGTGCTGAAGCGTGAAGAGAACAATGGCACAAACCAAAGGTAGCTCCATCTGACAGCCAGTGTGAAACTGCCAGATTGCATCTTGTGGCAACTGTTCAGATTAATTTGTTTTGATGGATCTCTTAATGTGCTTTAATTATGAATCTTTTGTTGCCGCACAATGGCCTGACTGTCATCACTGGCATGGTCTTTAGTGCCAAGAAAAAAAACAAGACCCCCCCCTCTCCCCCCCCACTTGTTTGGCCCCTTACCAATCACAATCAAAGCAATTTTGTGACTCCCCCTGCTGACCTGAATTCCTGAATTAGCAGGTGCCGATGGGATGCGCTTTTCTTCCCCTAAGGAGCAGGACAGTGGCAGTGCTGAACGGTTGGGAGGGAGGAGGCCTTCACTGTAGCACCGTAAACAATGACTCAATCCCCCTCCGGGGGCCCTGGCCACTATGTAAGTGTGCTAATGTGATATTAATTATGTTCAGTCCTTTTTGAGAAAAGGAGAGGACATCTATAGATTCCGAATCATTTCTTTATTATTTGGAGAAGAAACAGTTTCTATTAACCAGATCAAGTTGTGAGAGATACTCACCAAAAAAACAACCCGTCTTATCTTAGTTATGGTGAAAATTTGTTCAACTTTGTACGGCAACAGGACAAATGTGGGCTTCTCCGTTCATGACGTTTGACATGATGCAAGCAAAGAAATGTATATTTGGGTTTGGACTCTCTTATTTGATATAGTTTGTTGTTTGTAACGTAGTCATGTCTGTTGTGCACTATGAGCTCATCAAGACAGGTCTTTGTAATAAAATAAACTCACTCAAACTAAAACTTTATCTTTATTCAAACAACAAACCCACATGGCTCCACTGTTGGGAGGTTATGATTCATCTCCTACGCATCAACACAGATTTCACGGTCAGTTTGACGATCTCTCTGCCGTCTCAGAGCAAAAAAAAGTCAGAAAAGCCTTGACCGCGGCTAGCAGAGATCTATCGTTTCGCCGCCCAGCAGAAGACTCGCTGGTGAATACTTCTGTTTCTGTTCCTGTGCAGTCACACAGAAGCGAAGGGGAGCCAGGCTCTTTGTTCGGTCGACCCATGGGAAAGGCCTCGCTCCGTTGTGCTCTCTGAGAACCCCAAACACTGATTCTATAGGCACGGCTAAAAGAGAAAAAGAGCATGAATCCCCACATGTTAGGAATATTCACATCAGGAGTAAGTGACGAGGAGGAGATGAATCACGTTTCAACACCTGAAAAGCGATGAGAAGGGAAGAAGAACACAGAGAAAATCAAGCGCAGGGACAAATGAAACATTAAAGCAATTAGGAAGGAATTAAATGAAACGAAAGAAGCTGCTAAGGAACGGAATCCAAGTATTGAGAACGTGAATAGAAAGAGAGAGACACAGATAGACGAGCGTCAGAGTGGGAAGGACTGAAAAGAGGAGCTGGATGGCACTTTGGCAGTGTTTGTGTGTTCCCAGGAGGATTACTCAAGCACTAGATGCCAAAGGCTGCCCGCAAGACCTGAGAGAAGCTCCATGAATGGGGCACCACAACCCCACACACAAACTCTGATATCTACTTCACCTGTTTCCCTTCCTCACTCTTTTTTGCCCCCCCAGTTCCACCGTTCTTCTCAATTCCTTTTCCATACTTTCCTCCACTTTTTAACAGCTTGTTCCCCGCCTCCCTTTTCTCACCCCCTTTAAGCAGAGAGAGAGAGAGAGAGAGAGGAGACGATGTATATGTTACTAGCCACAGACAGGTAACATATGCTACATCTTCGAGCTGCTTGTGTGACCCCCTTTATGTCCTCAGCGCTGAGAAAAGTCTGTGCGGGGGTTTGGGGTGAGCTGGATAACTCCATCCTTTGGCCATTAATCTCAAACAAATAAAAACGTTATAAACCTGACTATATGATCACATATTACTCACTTTATATGAACATATATATGATTAAATCATTTGTTCAGCTTACTCTGCATCGGCAGGAATTTTTATTTCTTCAATGCTGACTGGGGACGGCTCATTTCCCATCTGGTCTGCCAGCGACGGATGAGTATTATGAACAAATACATCCAAAGGAGTCTCAAGCACAGCCAAGTACCTTTAATCAATCCACAAAACTGTCAGGAAGGATTGGTACAATTTGATCCCCACAGTAAAGCACAGTCGATGAAGAAGCTATCAGCTGGCGTAATTTATCCTTCGTGCTGCTACTTTTTATTTTCTTTCTAAATTATTTCACCCTGGCTCGCAGATCTCCAGAACCTCCCCCCACCCCACCTGTATCTGCAGCTCACAGCCTACATTTAACGCAAACACACATGTCCATTCAAACATCCAGTGTGCCCAGAGCACAGTCCAGCCTAATTAAGGCAGCCTCTTCACAGATGGCTAACATGAGACGTTCTGAGGAATAGGGCTTTGTCTTTGGGTTGGAGTGTACCTCTCTATGAGGCATCGTGCGTGTATGCATGCAGGACTACGGGAATGCATTCATGCTCAGAGGTGTTAACACATTCATGATCGCATGCTGGACTTTCAATCATTAACTTTTGAAAATAACTTTAGCGTTAACAGTAGCATTAATTGTTACTATAACAAACTAAATTAAATATTGACGTCGGACAACTAACATAGATTTGATTTCCGTCACAATTTAACGGGTGTTTCCTTAATGAAAGGATTTTATCAAAAAATATTTTAATTTATTCCAAAAACGACATGACACGGAAAAATGAATATTAAACAGAACAGGTTTGATGTACGGAAAACATACGGAAAAGCATAAACACTTACGGAATGGGTGTTTTCTTTTTTCCCCGCCACATGCAGGTTGAAAGGATTAATGGAGCGCTCTAAGACACGAAAGTCTCTAAAAAAATTCCCCTATAATGACATTCTTCTCCGGGAGAAACGGCTAAATATCTGCATAATTTGTCCAAGCAGACTTAGATTGATGGTTGTTATGGCGACATTAACAGCATGTATAAACCCATACCCTTTATTAAAAAAAAAGAAAAAGAGAAAAACCGCCTCCCAGAGGGAGTAAATGCATTTATATATTAAATGACTCACCCGGCTTTACAGCATTTGAGTTAGCCTTGAATGTCTGTTGTGTTGATTCATGTAAGGCAGCAAATGCCAAAGCACAGTAGTTTGGAGAGTGGCCTCTGGGAGAAGGACAAAATGCGTTAGCTGCATGGACACTTTCCTTTACTGATTCTCCCAGCAATTACACAGAAGGCCGAGGCCTCTTCGGATCGCAGCCCTGCCACACAATGCCCGAGGTGCATGGTCACGGACAGTTCCTCCCCCCCCAGCGACCGCCGCCGACTAGAAAGACCAAACCCATCAATAAAAAAAATCTGACATTTACAGTAATCTTGGGTACCGAGGGAGATGGACGAGTCAACGCGCAGTGACACAAACACACGCCCCCGTAGGCACGCTCGCGAGTGACAAGCCAAGCCTAACACCGCTCAAGACGCTCAACTGGGGATGGGAAGACACTTGGTTTCCATTGCGACATTGCTGGTGCTGTTGGGGAAAAAAAGCGCGTGCGTGCGAGGGCGAAGTAGCAGTGCTCGCGTTTTAATACGATAGAAGAAAGGGCTTCAACGATTGGCTCAAAAGGTGGGTGGAGATGGGAAGGTAAAAATAAGTTCCTTTTCTCCTCATCGAGGAGTGTTTGCTCACTCCGGACAAAAATAAAACGCTTGATATAATTATCTCTCTGTGGAACCCGGAGGATGCGGGAGAAAATACATAAACTACAGCAAATCACATTGCACACAGGTCTCCTTTCTCAGATCAAGCGGGTGTATAAATATGTGGATCTATATATTACTTGTGTTGGAGTAAACTAAGAAAATGCATTGCAGCAATTACACTTTCTAAACTTTTTGGACTGTTTTCTCATAAAATCCTATTAGCAGAGGCACAGTTGTGTTTGCATTAGCTGTGCCGTGTTCTAAGAATCAAATGCACATTAAAGTTCAAAGCAACTTCATATTCCTTGGGTTCCTTGGGTACGGCACTGATAATCAAAGCGTTGCCCACGTCTGCTGTCTAACGCACAGAGACGCATTTGGATTGTTCCCTGTGGTGGAACAGCAGGGGGTAATGGTTTACTTAGATCATGTGTCTTTATTGAAATAATTCCCCTTTAGTTTAATGCATGCACATTTGAGCTTGAGAAAAGAATACAGATGTGAGTGGATGCACCATGTGCAGCAGGAGCTTGTTGACGATCGGCACTCACACGTCAATGGCTTAGCTTATGAGCATCTATGGATGCAAAAAAATAACACACACACACACAATGGTTATAACGTGGAAGGGTAGACCAGCTATATTGCTGGTCTACCTACAAAACGTACCTCCAAAATGATCTAAATAAATTTAATAACATGTGACTTGTTATAATAAACAAGAGATGAAGCTGCAAATAAGGATCAGGGGCATCCATCCATCTGCTCATCACCTCCAACACCGCGTGTTTATTCACCCTGTGTGCGAGCTGGAGACTGAACATCGTCTTACCTTCGTTGAAAACCACGGTAGAAAAGTTTTTTGGTTCGGTCTCGGTCCTTTCGTATCCGCTTCAGAAGAGGAGCTCAGCCGCGGGGAGCTGCGGGGCGCACGGCGGTCCAGGACGAGAGGCGCTTTGTCAGACCAGACGGACGGGACGGGGGAGAGTTCGGGTGCGGGAATAAGGTTTCTCTGCTGGTTAAATCCGAGGAGCTCCGCAGCAGCTCAACAAATCCCACTGAATGAGCTGCGCCTCACCTCGCACTCCGGTGCTTTACTCCCTCCACCCGCCTCCGCCCGTTTCGCTCCTCTTTGTCTCCCCAGCAGTTGGTTGGTGATGCAGTCCAATAAGGTACACACAATCTCTCTCTCTCTCTCTCTCTCTCTCTCTCTCTCTCTCTCTCTCTCGGCTACAGTGGGCTACATTGTGTAGTGAAGATGTCATTTATACGATTTCTGTTCAACAGGAAAGACTAAGACACAATTTGACCTGATTTGTGTTTACCTGTGAAGTGGAGAAAAAGCACAAGGTATGTGACCGATGCGAGTCATAACCAGGGGAGAGGAGATGGGGAATATTGTTGAGCAGTGGCCTGCTTACGACTAGTGACAGAATGTGGCACACATCTGTCTGAATCCACCAAGAACAGGACATCGAAAGATTAGCCTGAACAGCAATATGTTGTAATTCATGTCATGGGTTAACAGTTATCTTCACTATTAATTCAGTTATTGGTTGTTATTTTGTCAATCAATTCATATTTTTGTAAAAACGTTAGAATGTTTTCGAAATATTGTATATTATTTTAGACTTAAAAATTAAAAATGTTTGATGAACAAAATAGTGACACGTGTGTTAAACGCTGAAATATATAAAACTGTATAAAGGAAGATTCATGCAAAATCTTTTTGAAACTATCACAAGCCTTTTAGAGAAGAGGAGACGTTGAAATTGTAAAAGGGAAAAGGTAGTAGGTGACGTTCAATGTTTTGAAGGCACTAGATTGTGTCGCAGGTTGAGGGTTATATTTCTCCCGTTCAAAGGGTTTGTGTACGCTGTAATTACAAAAACATACAAAGGCAATGGTAATTTGTTCAAATTATCAAATTAATATTTGCAAAGTATATCTGGCACCTGTGAAAAATGTCAATGGCGGCCTTAGGCAGAGTTAAGGAGTGAGTTTCAGTTGCAGTGCTTGTCATTACATGTCGACGCTTGTCAAAAAGCCACTTCGTACTCCTTCGACATTGAAATTAGGTCAGGCTACCTAAAAAAACACCCTTTTGACACAGGCATTTCTGTCATGTCTCAACAGTTACAAATATGTCTGCTTCAACATGTATCAAACACAGATCGATCCCAGCCTGTTGTGTAATATTGTAATACACCGCTGTTCACATCCTGCGCCCTTTCAACCTGCCAACGTCTTTAAGTCGTCCATCAGCGGATCTGTTCAGACAGAGCTCCTGTTAGGGTTTCGGAAAGCTCTCGAAGGAGGCCTGACTCTTTTGTTCTCGTCCCGGCCGGAAACGAAGAATCAAAAGAGTCAGCTTGCATAAATTAAAAAATCAAAAAGTATTTAATAACAAAACAACGTTATAAGGAATACAATTACAGAGTGAAATACAAAGCGAACAGTAAAATATTTCGCAAAATAGAGAATTCTCTGAGCAAGTCTAAAGCGACTTATCAAAGCGGCTGCAGGAAAATTCTAACAGTCTTTTCACTGCTTTGGTCCTTTGAAAACTCTTGAGGTGTTTCTTCTTTGGTGCATTTGAATGTCATTGGCTTCTTCTTCAGAGTGTCCCCTCCTGGACTGTCCCCTTCACGTCAAGGTGTGAAGCTGCAGCTGTAACCTGAACCTCTCTGTACTATCTGTCCCTCACACTCCAATGCACTCAATGTAGATACAGTTGGCTTTATGCCTCAATGAGTGAATATAACAAAGCATGCATAGTTTAAGTTTTCATCTTATAACTAGTACATCTTAATTACAACTCATCATTAATGATCACCGTCCATCACACTTCATCATAAGATCTAAAACAGTTCATGTGGTCCAATTCTCAAGACATTTGCCTCAGTCGGCTGCCTTACATTAAGATGTACATTTACTACCTGACAGGAGAAAAAACTCCCAAAAAACCCTCTTCGGGGATAAAATAGACATTAATATCTTAATCAAAAATGTTGGATCACCACCCTATTTAGGCAAAAGTAACACAGCAATGATGACACGGTTTAATGCCATAGACTCTCAAACTCTAGTGGAAACGGATACAAATTTAAAACCATCCACCTGCTGTCTTGATGCTCTACCTACCAACTTCTTTAAGAATGTTTTTGACTACCTAGCAACAGACGTATTGCAAATAGTTAATAACTCTATTCAGACAGGCCATTTCCCAAAAGCTTTCAAAACTGCAGTTATTAAACCTCTCCTAAAAAAGCGGAGCCTAGATGCCTCTATTATCGACAACTACAAATCTACCTTTCATAAGTAAAATAATTGAGAAAGTTGTCCTACAAAAACTTAATCACTTCCTGGCTTCAAATGGCTGCCACGACAATTTCCAGTCAGGATTTTGACCTCTTCATAGCACAGAGACGGCCCTTATTAAAGTTGTAAATGACATCCATCTTAACACAGACTCTGGCAAAACTTCAATATTAATGCTATTAGACCTCAGTGCTGCATTTGATACTGTCGACCACTCAATACTTTTGGACAGGTTGGAAAAGTGGGTGGGGCTCTCAGGCACAGTCTTAAGCTGGTTCAGGTCATATCTACAAGACAGGAACTATTTTGTTTCCATTGGTGACTTCGTATCAGAAACAACCGACGTGTGGAATCCCCCAAGGTTCGATCTTAGGGCCGACTTTATTCAACATCTACATGCTCCCACTAGGACAAATCATGCAAAGAAATAAAATTGACCACCATTGCTACGCTGATGACACCCAAATCTATGTAGCGCTATCACCAACGACTATCGAATAGATCTTCTGTGCCAGTGCATTGAGCAAATCAAAGACCGGATGTGTCAAAATTTCCTACAACTAAATGAAGACAAAACTGAGATCATTGTATTTGGTGCTAAAAAAGAAAGGTTTAAAGTAACCCAACACCTTCACTCTCTGTCCCTGAAAACATCAAATAAAGCCAGAAATCTGGGGGTTATTATGGATTCAGATTTACACTTGGAGAGTCACATCAAATCAGTAACAAAATCGGCCTACTACCACCTCAAAAATGTAGCACGACTTAGAGGGCTCATGTCAGCTCAAGACTTAGAAACACTTGTACATGCCTTTATAACCAGTAGGCTAGACTATTGTAATGGTCTCCTTGCAGGTCTTCCAACAAAACCTGTCAGGCAGCTCCAGCTTGTTCAGAACGCTGCTGCTAGAGTTCTAACAAAGACCAAAAAATGTGAGCACATTACACCAATTCTTAAATCCTTACATTGGCTCCCAGTATGTCAGAGAATTAATTTCAAAATCCTACTGCTCACATATAAATCACTACATGGTTTAGGGCCAAAGTATATCACTGATATGCTTCAACTACATAAGCCTTCAAGATCACTAAGATCTTCTGACGCCAATCTGTTAGTGATTCCCAGAGTAAATACAAATCATGGGAAAGCATCATTTAGTTACTACGCAGCAAACAGCTGGACTAAACTTCTTGAAGATTTAAGACTTGCCCCAACTCTGACCACGTTTAAAACAAGACTGAAAGCTTTTATGTTCAGCTTTGCCTTCTGCTAAATTTGACCTACATTGCACTTTTAACCTCTGCCTTTAATTAAACAATTTAAATAGGATTTTAATTTATAATTTTATTTGCTGTTTTTAATTGTCTTTTAATTCCTGCATTTTATTTCACTTTATTGTATGAAATGTTATGATGTGAAGCACTTTGAGTCTGCCTTGTGTATGAAAAGCGCTATACAAATAAAATTGCCTTGCCTTGCCTTGCCTAAAATTGGGAGAAATCCATAAAGGACGGCAATTAGCATCCGTCCCCAGGTTTTAACATCTCATTGTGACAGAATGTTAATGTGTACAGTGTTTATATGATTTAAATGACTATACATTGTGTTTGATTCAAATTGCATTCACTTCATCTAACATGTTAATGTAATAACTAATATCTAACATCACAAACTACATTCTAGCACTAAACATTATTACACGTATTATAATTCCACCACTAGGGGTGCACTTCTGGTTTAAATCCCTAACACTCCTTTGAGAGGTGAAAAAATCTGCTCAGATAGTGATCTGGCAGCAGCCAAGGCCAACCAGCTCTTCACACTGCTCATGAGTGTGTGGGTGAAACTGAATCCCTATGGCCATCGTGGAGTGGTCGTTGCTCCTTTATATCCCATCGGGCAGCAAACGAGAGCTTGGTATTAGCAAATTCCCCAATATGCTCCAAGAAAAAGAGCCGGACGCTGACCAAGACGCCTCAATTGCGAAACAAGCGCTTTGGGGAACAGACTAGCCCGTTTCAACATTAAGGTTTTCTGTGTAGCTGCACATGCTGCTTTGCACGGCCGCACTGACTAGTGTCTTTAATGTTTAGTTGCAAACTTTGCCAACATCAACAAATGAAAATAAAGATTTCAGGTATGGAAATAATACAGTGTTGTTCTTAGCAACAAATGCATTTGGTCACAATTTGAGCTTCAAATGTTTGCAGAAGAGGTTTATTTGGCAACCCACTGTCTTGTCAAGTAAGCATGTGCTACATCTGCCAAATATTGCGTAACTTGAATTAACAATCATAAGATAGTCAGTTTGTGAATATAACAATGCTACGATCTTCTTCTGTATGCAAAGCAACAAGGAATACTATTGGGTACTTCCTCTTGCGCACTTCTTTTAGTACTTTACCACGTACAGATTTTGACCATGCTCATTCGTTTTACCACAAAGAATTGCGTAGCATCGTATATCACTGATTACAGAACAAGAGATGTAATTTGTACAGAATGATTAAAACATTATAAAATAACACATACAAAATCCATATTTGAGAAATGATTCTCATAATGCAAGCAGACATAGCAGTAGAGGCCGTAATAGGAGAAATAACAATAATGATTACTATTAGAAATATTGGTTGATGCAAGTATTGAACAGTGAGCTCAGCTTTGTATACTCTTTGTATACTTGTTCAACCCTTTTATTCCCCCCGTGAGTTCGCTTCATTCATCCTGGTCGGTGTTTACATGCCGCCGGCGGGCAACGTGCACGAGGCACAGCGGACACTCGCCGACCAGATACGGCGTGTGGAGCGGACCAACCCGGACTCTTTAGTTATTGTCCTCGGGGACTTTAACAAAGGTAATCTCACCCATGAACTTCCTAAATACAGACAGTTTAAATGCCCCACCAGAGAGGAGAACACGCTGGATCACTGTTACACCACAGTAAGCAGGGCTTATCACGCCGTCCCTCGTGCTGCGCTGGGACACTCTGACCACGTCATGTTCCATCTGATTCCTGCATACAGGCAGAAACTAAAGCTCTGCAAACCTGTGGTGAGGGAATTCAAGAAGTGGACCAGTGAGGTGCTGGAGGATCTTCGGGCGTGCTTTGACTGCACAGACTGGGATGTTTTCAGGACTGATACCAACAGTCTGGATGAGTTCACAGAAGCTAACTTCCTACATCGGCTTCTATGAGTACAGCTGTGTACCATCATGCACCAGGGTGAGTTACAACAACGACAAACCCTGGTCCACAGTGGAACTCAGAACACTACGCCTGCAGAAGGAGCAGGCATTTAGGAGCAGGGACAAAGACTTGTACACAGAGTCAAAATACAAGTTTAGCAAGGCGGTGAGAGATGCTAAACGACTGCACTCTGAGAAACTCCAACAACAGTTCTCAGCAAGTGACTCTGCTTCGGTTTGGAGAGGCCTCAAACACCTCACCAACTACAAGCCAAAAACCCCCCACTCCGTGAATGACCTCCGCCTGGCAGACGAGCTCAATGAGTTCTACTGCAGATTTGAAAGACAATGTCCTGATCCCATCCCCCACAGCTCCACCAACCTGCTGCAGTCCCCCTCCCCACCCTCCCCCAGCCCATCAGGTGCTCACGCCTCTTCATCTATATCACCTTCCCCTCCCCCACCAGCAACGACCCTCTCTATTCTGGAGATAGACGTTAACCGGCTCTTTAGAAAACTAAATCCCCGTAAGGCAGCCGGTCCGGACTCAGTCTCCCTCACTCCCTGAAGCATTGTGCTGACCAGCTGTCTCTGGTGTTCACTGACATCTTCAACACCTCCCTGGAGACATGCCACGTACCAGCCTGCTTCAAGGCCTCCACCATCATCCCTGTCCCCAAGAAGCCCAGGATCACAGGACTCAATGACTACAGGCCCGTCGCCCTGACCTCTGTAGTCATGAAGTCTTTTGAATGGCTAGTCCTGACCCACCTGAAGTCCCTCACCGACCCCCTCCTGGACCCCCTGCAGTTCGCCTACAGAGCCAACAGGTCTGTGGACGATGCTGTCAACATGGCCATCCACTACATCCTCCAGCATCTGGACTCCCCAGGAACCTACGCCAAGATCCTGTTTGTGGACTTCAGCTCTGCCTTCAACACCATCATCCCGTCTCTGCTGCAGGACAAACTCTCCCAGCTGCACGTGCCCGACTCCACCTGCAAGTGGATCACAGACTTCCTGTCTGACAGGAAGCAGCACGTGAAGCTGGGGAAACATGTCTCTGCCTCTCGGACCATCAGCACCGGTTCCCCCCAAGGCTGCGTTCTTTCCCCTCTGCTCTTCTCCCTGTACACCTACAGCTGCACCTCCAGTCACCAGTCCGTCAAGCTCCTGAGGTTTGCGGATGACACCACCCTCATTGGACTGATCTCTGGTGGGGATGAGTCCGCCTACAGGTGGGAGTCTGACCACCTGGTGTCGTGGTGCAGTCAGAACAACCTGGAGCTAAACGCTCTAAAGACAGTGGAGATGGTTATGGATTTCCGGCGGAACAGAGCCCCACCTGCCCCCATCACCCGGTGTGACTTCCCCGTCACTATTGTGGATTCCTTCCGTTTCCTGGGCTCCATTATCACCCAGGACCTCAAGTGGGAGCTGAACATCAACTCCATCACAAAGAAGGCTCAGCAGAGGTTGGTCTTCCTGAGGCAGCTGAAGAAATTCAACCTGCCAAAGACAATGATGATCCACTTCTACACGGCCATCATCGAGTCCATCCTCTGCTCCTCCATCACCGTCTGGTACACTGCAGCCACAGCCAAGGACAAGGGCAGGCTGCAGCGTGTCATCCGCTCTGCAGAGAGGGTGATCGGCTGCAATCTGCCGTCCCTGCAGGACTTGTTCGCTTCCAGGTCTCTGAAGCGAGCTAAAAAGATTGTGGCCGACCCTTCTCACCCCGGACAAAACCTGTTTGTGCCCCTTCCATCTGGCAGGAGGCTGAGGACCATCAGGACAGTTTCTTCCCGTCGGCAGTCGGGCTCATCAACAGAGGCCGGTCCCCCACTGACTGACTATAACATTCCACCGGTCACTCCCCTTCACACTGCACATGTCACTTTAACTGTAAATTATCACTTTGTCGTCACTCGTCACTTTGTTACTTGTTCGCTAGTGCACTTTATGCTTAATATTTTTTAACTTTTTTAATATTTTACATTTTTTAATTTAACTTTATTCCCTTGTTTTATACTTACCCATAGCCTTATTCTTTATTTTACTAACCCAATGCATTAGCATTTCATTTTACTTTATTTTATTACTTGTGCACTGCTGTCTTGTTGTCTATTGTTACACTGTCTGTCATGCACCAACCGCCAAGACAAATTCCTTGTATGTTTGACATATTTTGGCAATAAATGTTTCCTGATTCCTGATTCCTGATCCTGATTCATTCTCTCTCTATCTAGATACATGCGCATTTACCTTTTCCTGTTCGCTCTCCTTGTCTCACTCACATCGTTGCTCAGTGCGGTGGCAGCCTGGATTCCAGCAGGCTTTCTGCAGCCGCTGGAGGAGTCAAACAGTCACAGCTACGTATAATAAATCACATCGCCACCTTTTGCTATGCAATTTACTCACAGGCCTGCATATGGATGAAAACACATCAATACTGCAAAATTGCTTTGTGCGTAGAAACATGTGTGCGTTTTCAGGCCTGTGAAGTGTACGAATTGCTATCTTCCATTTTATATAGTCAAGCCATGACTGGCAGGTAATGGCTGCGGAACACCGTGCTATGTTTAGGATCATGTATGTTGTATTCAAGGGCTGAAGGGACTGGAACAGGAATGTTTCTTTGGAACGAGAATGAGCTGCCGCAGGCATCGTGGGTAAAAAACGGGTAGGAATAAAAACGAGATAAAGGGCAGTAAACACATTACTTCTTAGGTTATTGTTCATATTAATCTTTATTTTCTTAACAAATTAAAACAGATTAATTAATCCCTCCAACAAGTTATAGCCATACCAAAGACTAATATGAGGTATTACATTCATCTGTGCCATAGGCCTCCATTAAAACTCCATTAGAAGACTGAGCCACAATGTGTCCGAGGCTGACAAGTTGCCTCATTACATTACGCTTTTGCACACTGTAGTTTATTCTCAATCAATCCTAAATATAATGGTGTAATAAGTGCATAGTTTTTACTCCTCAAACATTGGAAAAATACTATAGGGCCCAATTCTGCCTTGAACATTTGAGATCAATTGTTATATACTTTAATCTTGAGGTATGACAAAATTATTTAAAAGAAATATAGAAGAGCCTTAAATGTTTCAGCACACAACCCTCGCACCACCACCACCAGCGGAATACAGATAACTGAGCTGTGTGTGGATCCTCAGCGCCAGAACGTTTCTCACACACAGAACAAAGCAGAGGGCTCATTCGCCTAACTAGAAAAACTGGTTTGAAAACCTAAACATTTTCGTGTAAGTCTGGTGTGAATATTTTTCCCCGTCCGCCTCGAGTTCTCATGGTGGCGTTCTCTTATCATTATCTAGGTACTTTGCTCAGGGTGACATTTCCGTTCCCAGGACAGTCAGTTGAGTTGGTGAAGTGTGGCCCGTGTTTCTATGGATGATGCCCTGTGAGCTAAGCAGGGCCTGTGAACAGAGAGTCTCCCAGCCCAAGTGGAAAGGACTCTCCTCGTGGGACTCTACTCAGCTGTTGTTCAACTGCAGCAAAACGGGTGAAGCAAAGACAGAAAGTCTTTGATGGATGCTGTTCCTGCCGAGTGCAACAAAGGCCCCCAAGCAGTTCTGTATGCCTATTATGGTCTTACATCGAGACCATTGCATATTTTTTATGTATATGAAGGCACACAGGAAAAGCAGTTCTTTTGAAAGGAATTAAAAGGTTTGACACTTTAAAGGGTCAAGTAAATTGGACATAGTATGGATAAAATGAACAAAACCAGAAAGATTTATGGCTTTGACAACACAGATAAACTCCGGTAAGAAAATTAGACGGAGTAAAAATTGCTCTGACAAAATTCTATTATACATTCTGAGCACAGTCCAAGTTCTGCAGTGAAGAGCCACATTTAACTGATCCAAACATTAATCAGCGGGAAATATTTCCACGGCAGGTGTTGTGCAATCCTTTTTTTGGCACGTCTTTTGAAGAGTCTGACTACCACGTTATGGACCATCTGGGCTTGTGTTCCTTCAGTTTTAAGATCGTTATAGATAGACTTGCAGGGGGAGGGAGGTTTGCTCTTTTGAGTCACTAACTGAGAGCTTTAGGTGGCGTTGAAGCCTTTTGCATAAACGTTCATTCTGGAGGCCCGACATTGGTATGTGCAGTGGATGTGGTGACTTAAAAAGATTTTAACACAAACACGCTGGCTTCATTGAGACCGACGGTTTGATGGTGATTTTAAGAATGTCATGAAAAAAGGCGACAACGCTTTGAACGCTTGTGACACGATCTTCACTGCTCCAATGTAGAACCTCAAACTTCAGTCACATGCTTCAAATGATTGTGCTCATTTGATGTGGTTCTGGCTTTGTTAACAGCAGAGCAGGCAGCAGCGTTACGGTTGTGGATCAGGTAAAAACGTTCATCACATACTTCTTGGATGTGGATGTGAGCCGATTTGCCACAGACATGTTACGAACCGTTGTTAAACCACGGTGCTCCCAAATCTGAGATATTTAATACTGGCCCCAATTTTATTTTACAGTTCCAGTTAGCTACTAGTGATTTAAAAGAGTTTCCTCTTTTCTTATTGAAATACGTTTTATTTCATTCCATTTTCTTAAACTATAATTGCTTGATTTGCTTCATTGGTACAGCTTGTAATATTGCAAAGCTTTAACTTCAGATACTCAAAAAGAAGCATAAACATTGAATTAAGTTCCAGCTTCATTTAACTGTTTGATAACTTATATCCTCAATTTAAGAACAAACGAACCTCACTCTAAAAAATGTCACGGTAAATTAACGGTATTTTACTGGCTACAAACGGACGCTGTTGGACGCCAGGAATTTACCGTTATTTTACGATATAATACGTAAATGTTTTTCACACTATGTTACCGTAAAATTTCTTACTGTATGTTACCGTAAACTTGAACTAATTTTACTGTGAATTAACTGTAATTTACTGGCAGTCGACGCTAGTAATTTACTGTTTTATTTACAGTGCCCTACCGTAATTTATGGTATGTTGTCGTATATTGGATTACAGTTTGTTACCATACGATTACTGTTTTTGTGTTATAAATACCAGAATGTTACCGTTTACTTATAACCGTATGCTTTTGCATTTAATTCCCCACAAATTTAAGAAAGACAACCAAACTCATTTTGGTCATAGTGGTTGGAGTTTATTAGATGCCTTTAAGACAAAAATGTTAGGTATTTGTAACCAAGAACAAAACATTAAATATGCCACATGTATACAATAATAAAAAAATGAATCATAAAATCATTAGGAACATGGTAAACTAACTGCAGAAATACGCTATGGAACACTTTCAATTGACCGCAGCAAACGCTTGGCGTCCTTAATCCAGTGCCTCTGTAAAACAAACCAAAATTAAATATTTAGAAACACTGTCATTGGTAAAATATTAAAATTACAAAGTTGGGGAAGACAAGATGTAAGGAAGAAGAATGTTAATCATGCTAGGCAAATAAAACTTACCAATGTTACTTGGAGAGACGAGGCAATGAGAAACTCCTCCGATGTTGAATTGCACAGGTGTTCTGGATGAACTGAGATTACGCGTCTGGCTCCTGACCTCACGTTCAGGAGCAGTCGGTCACGATTAACACTCAAATGACTTTTAGGCAATGAACACTTTAAATAATACAAATATTTATAATCTTTACATTCCGGCCACTGAAACGACAGCGAAGGCGGCGCGTGGAATAGGGAGGTTTGTGCTGTGCAGCGTAAGGTCGGCGGTTTGAATCCTGGCTGCTCCCCGTGACAAGTCGAAGTGTCCCTGAGCAAGACACCTAACCTCCAATTACTCCACATAAAATTATGTCAAACCATGGGCGTTTTGGATAAAAGTGACATCTGCATGTATAGTAATATCCGGTAAGTCAAAGTCATCATCATATCTCATGAGATACTATCTCATTATGATGATTTACAGGACCTGTAATTCAGTGGCTGACGTGGGCTTCCATACATTAACCTACAACAGATGTAGATGGATTGTGATTTACTGCACTTGTATGTGTATTTCCACCACTTCATAAAATATATGTAACACGCAGTTGAATTACGGTAGTCCGCTATTATTGTAAATTAACAGCTTTAACTGTTTATTCATGACATTGGTCGTTAATTTACAAGCAAGGGATGGAAATTTAACTGTATGTTACTGTTATTATGACATACAGTAAGATACCATTAGAAATGCACCGTAAATTTGTTACAGTGCTGGGTTGTACATTAATGCTTTCGGAGATAAAGAATATACATTTTTCATTGCCACCTTTCGGAAGTTGATTTCAGCTGCAGCTCGGCTATCAATGCAGAATCACATCTGATTAATAGAGAAGGGTCAGAATGAAAGTAATTTATTTAATTTGAGCACAGAAAGGGGAATTGATCTGTGAATAACATGCTCCTTTTTTGGTTACGAAAAAGTCCTTCTCTGACCTGGGTTAGTTTGCCTCTACATGGAGCAAACTTACGGTTTATTTTTCACATCATATTGATGGACTGATTGTAATGGGTAGAATATATTTTTACATGCACACATACTGAGTTTAACACAATAAAAAAACTGATCACACCGAGCAGCTTTACCTACATTATATTTAATCCAAAAACCTCATGATTTTTCTGTCTTTAGATACAATATGTACATCTCATCAGTCATATGAATTTTAGGCAATATATACATTCCATCGAGTACATGAGTGCACAAATTCAGGCGGTCACGTTCAAGTCGGAAAAAGGCCGAGGGACCCGAACACTGAAGTTTTGTAGTGAGATGTTGATGCTCAGCACATCTGATGCGTCAGCACCCCCTTCAGTTAGAGCACTGTATTCTCCAGTGTTGCAGTGCTTCTGCGTCGAATGGGGAAACGCTTTAGTGCAAGAAGGTTGGGGAGGACGAAAAAACTGAGAAAAACAGGCAAACGAGGAAGAAAAAAAGCGAGCGCTGTAGGATATGAAGTCTTTTAAATATGTAAGAAGCAGATAGGGTCATCTTTATTTCATGTTGGGGTCGTCGTGGCGCAGGGGTTAGAGAAGGTGTGCTGGGAAGCTCCATGTCGAAGTGTCCCTGAGCAAGACACCTAACCCCTAATTGCTCCCCGGGCAAAAATGTGAAAAAAAGCCATGGGTTTAAAGTGTAATGTAAGTCGCTTTGGATAAAAAGCGTCTGCTAAATGTAATGTAATCTAATGTAATGTTGCTCTCTATCCAGTCTTTGAAGTTGGCCACACGCGTGTATACTGTGTAGAGGTCGGGATCACACTCCCCTTGGTCATAGCCAAAGCTCACCATTCCCATGAGCCTCCACAGCCCTCCGCTTCTGCCCCTGCACCTGCCTAGAGCCGACAGAGGGCTTTTGCTTGTTGCTGGCTCGGTTCTCAGGGAGGGCGGGGAGGACGAGGATCCCCCCCGTGTCAGAGGGACATATGTTAGAGGCTTGTGGCTGGCACAGAGCACGCTGACTGGCATGCCGTTACGGGCGTACTGCCGCTCGTAGGGAACCACGTCGGCAAGGTGAACGAGCCCGACCTTCGCCCTCCCTGGCTGAGAGGTCTGAGAGGCAGAGGGGCAGGACCTTCTCGCTGACCTTTGCTTTGTCTAGCAGCTTGACCACAGCTATGTCAGAGTCGAGGACGTGGGGATCGTAGTTGGGGTGAACAACGACGGAGGCCACCTGAAGGAGAAAGGGGATGGAGACATTGTGCGAATTGGGTTCAGGAGCTTACCCTCAGGTGTTGAGGACCTTTGTCTTCCCTGCGGTCATCCCAGGAGTGCTTCCCTACCACCACCTTAAGCTCGGCTGCATCCAGAGGATACACCTTTCCCAGCTCTATGACACAATGGGCTGCAACCAGCACCCTCTTTTGGTTCACCAGAGCCCCGCTGCACACTAGCTGCCATTTAGCAGCCCCATCGTAGCTGCCAGTTCCTGCTTCGAAGTCCACCTTCGGGGACCCTGCCTGGCCGTCTGCCTTGGTCACCTTGGTCCCGGCTCTGTTGGTGAAGCGGCGGTAAATGGCAGCCAGCCAAGGCCAGTGAGCCTCTGCCGGCCTCTCTGGGTCGAAGGTCGGATGCTTCCCACACACTGCCAAAGAGGAGTTGACAGGAAGGGAGAGCAGAGAATGACCACAATGAAGAGAAGGGGGCCCGAAGAGAAGTACAGGAAGAAGTCTGATCCACACTGAGACACTGTTTGATTTGTCTTTCCCTTCTGACGGCTTTTATTTTTTTTGCGCTTATACCTTCTTTAGGATTGTGGGCAAAAATGCAAAGTAGTGGCATAGAAGGAGAATCTAGACAGACAGTCGGTGAGGGTGAAGACCAACAAGGAGCAGATGATGTTCATTTAAAAAAAAAAATCTTCTCACCAGTGAAGCTTTGATTGACTTTGTTTTCCTTTTCTTTGTTCCCGCTGACCCCCTCCACCTCGTGCCTGCTTTTCTCAGCAGGATCCTTTTTGTCCTTTGCTTTGCCATTTTCCTCGCTTCCCGCTCTGTACTGTGTGATGTCAACTCCAGTGGGAAGGATTTTCTTCCCCGGCTCTGCTGAACCTTTGGTATTATTTTCCTTCTGTGTGTCCTTCGTGTCGCGTATGACAGTGTGGTTCTTTGTCATTTCCAATTCAACCCCCTTGGCTGCGTCGTCCCCCTCAGCTATGATGTTCGTTCCCACCTTGGAGTCGTTCGGACCGACCTTGTTTGAACCTCTTTTTCCATTCACCTGCTCCTCTTTCCTTTCCTTCTCTACCTGTCCTTTGTCTTTTATCACAACTATTTCTGTGATGTCTGTCTTTTCTGTCTCGAAATTTGTGTCTGGGCTTCCCTTGTTTTTCTCAGGTGGCTTTCCGGTGCCGGGTTCTTTCATTTTGACAGTATTCAGGCTGTTGTTTGTCCCTTCACTGTCCACTTTATCCCTGCTGTCGACTGCAGTTTTATTGTCGTGCTCAGTGCTTATTTCTCCCCCTCCAACACTGTCGTTTTCACCCGTTATGTTTTTGTGACCTTTCTCTTTCGTTTTGCTGAAAGGTTTTTCACCATCTGTTCCGTTGCACCTTCCTGTGTTTTTTGCCCTGTCTCTGTCCTTGTCTTCTTCAGTGAGAGTATTATTTACTGTGGACACAAAACACAACAAAAAAAACTATTGTTTAACTTAGATTTAAACTTTATTGTCAGCCAGCTGTTAATTTCAAATCTCGGTACCGACTCATTTTCTGACGACCTTAAAAAAAGATAATGACACAAGCACTTTACAATACTGACTCAGCCATTCTAATCCCTGTTATAAAAGAGACGTTGTCTGACCTTTGGTGCAAAGCGGAGGAGTGCCGCTCCAGGTGTTGTTGGGGAGGCATGCTCTCTGGGAGTCAGTTCATAGGGCTGGTAGCAAAGGCCGGGGTCACAACAGAAAGTGACGCGGGCCCCCGAGTGGAGACCCTCTGTTGATCCGCGGGTGGGCACCGGAGGCCTGCGGCATCCCACCATTGGGGCGAACACAGCGCATTTGGTTTGTTTACAAATGTTGTTTTCATTTTGTAACTGAGAGACAGATCTTGCAAATTAACAAAATAGGGTATTTAGCCAGCATTGTAATCATTCCTCAATACATCCTATAAAAGACTTTAAAGAAATTACACCTACATTGAGTTAGTTCCCTTCAGGTGTTTACAGGCCAGACAGGTAGCTCACAAACCCAAACCTCAGCTCTCAGACTCGTAACTAACAAATGCCCAGAGCTTTAAAAACAGACCCCGCTACTTTAGATGCTCATTAATAAGTCATTTCACCCACCGTGGTAAAGTTTATAGCAAGACCTATACACAGGGCTTGTAAACGAGGAAAGAAAAGATGCAATAAAATGGCTTTTGTCAAACTGTCCAGGGTTGTAAAAGTAGATTTACGCAGTAGAGTGGTGGAGATTGTTAATTTGGTGACGGAATACTGGGTGTAACTGTCTGATGCACACACATTTTGTAGTAGACATCACTAATCAACCCGCTACCGAGTTCACACAAAGCCCAACACGCATATCAACACTGAGGTTATTCAGCTCTCTGTTCCGAAATGAACACTCAAGAGATTTTCTGTGTTGTTTATTTCATGGTGGGCCCGATCCACGAGATGCTCTGCTCCTGGTTTTATGGCTCAGGACGGAGGCCCTGGCACTCGTCCAGCACAGCGGTTTTCACTTATTTACGACTTTGCAAACCAAATGTTCAAATGTTGTTTGACCCTTGTTTTATTTTCAAAGCCCTGAAGCATTCTGGGGAGCTACGGGCATCCTTGTATTGTACATTAATGCTCCATCTTCCTTGTCAGCTTTTTTCCACAGACATAATAAGGGTCATTGTGCTGAGTCATTGAGACTGAAGACTCACACTGTAAGTAAATCATCATTCCCTTTTGTTAATGCCATGGAAATTATGTTCAACACTGCACTCCAAAGCAGATTAGATTACAGATACATAGATTAAAGAGAAGAAAGGATTTCTTATGTTGAGTTTCTGCAATGATGTGTCAGGACTCTCTCATGCACGATGAGTTTTATCTGAGGCTGACAGTTCAATCATTGGAAGCATAACATACTGATGATGTCACGGACATGCAAATTCCCCATGTGAGCAGAAATGTAGAATACCCCGAATGTCCCGTAAAAACTGTCAGACATCGAAATCACTCTCATCCATTAAAACGAACAGCTGAGGATTCCGCATGGGAATGAAACTCGTGCTTTCTTTTATGGATGTCTCGTCCGATGGAAAAAGCTGGCTTGTTGTTATAGGAGCAGGATTGTTTCGCCATTTGTTTTATAGACCTGTATTAAGCCCTGAAAATGACACCACGAGGAGAGGTCTGTTTTTGTGGGCTCCTATGAGAGGTGTACTGTTTATAAAAACACGAGTTCGGCTCCACACACCCATAAATCAAAGACCTTGTAAGCCAACCACACCCTGATTATGCAGAACCCCACAAGACACAGCCGAGCGACTCTGCTGGTGTGTTGCAAATGTAAAAAGGTGTTATAAGGTGCAGAAAAACAAAATGATTGATGACCGGAACGAAAATAGCAACATGCTTTTTTTCTCTTCTCTTATTTTACCCTTCAATTTTGCTCAGTTTCTTTGTTTGTATCTCTCTGTCGATGGAGGTATGACTTCCCACATTAGTTAGCTGAAATGCAAACACAGTCCCAGCTGCTGACGGACCAAAGCTCCAGCTGGGACCGGCCCCGACGAAGGGAAGCAACCACAGACCTTTCCCTTTGTGACAGTGAATCACCACCGGCCTCTGAGCAGCAACAACAGCTAAAAAAAAAAAAAGTTTTCCAGGAGTTTATTGTGTGTCTGATTTCAGATGAAATTACAAAATGGGACTTCAAGGTCTTGAAAGTGCCAATACGGGAGACACATCGATTTCACATTCCTCTGGAGTCATGGCAACTATTCCTCCCTGTGATTAGAGCTTGCAGGCATCCAAAGTTTTACACAAAACATCAAATATTTCTTCATTATTACTGTAAAGGCTTCAGTTGTGTTACAAAACTCACAGTTTTCACACCTCTTGCCTGTGTAGCCAGCCAGACAGGTACAGCGTTAAGTGTAAGAGCTTTAGGCAAGGAGAAGAGCTGCAAGCTGTAAATATGCAAGCGTGCCACATTAGGGTAAAAGGAGAAACGTTGAATTAATTTGCAGTACAATGATAAATAAAAATATGCGGCAAAAGAAAACGGTTTGGTCTGGCTTAGCCGATGGTAACTTATGAGTCCATGCGTGTCAAAGACCTTCAGACTGACGACGTTTGTGGAAAGTAATGACATTTCGGTGAGCGCATGCTTTCTCAGAGGGTCGTTAGCATGCGACGAAGACCTCGATGAAGGCTTTCGCCCAGAACGTGTAGGTTTAAGTCACGCACTTGGAAACTTCTTGTTTGCATTTGGGTTTGGGACCCGTTCGTCAAAAGAGCCCCCTTGCTCATTTGGCCTGACTTTTTACTGATTGTTTATGAAGCAAAGGCTGACAGTATTTTTGTTATTGTTGTTAAATGACGTTGGTATTCAACCTACCTGAGCTCTCCTGGAAAGTAGCAAAGAATCTGTCAAAATTTTTATAACCATCAGACACAAAGAGTATGTGAAGACTGGGACCAGAGCTGTGAACCGGCGCCGGTCTGCTGTTCCTACAAAAGCACGCAATAACACGCGAGTCAATGCTGTTACCATCTCGGACCTCCACGAAGTCGTAACGACAAGATGGGTGAAACTCCAGACTCATCATCATGAACCTGTTCGGATGAAGGAGGAGCACATAAGAACACACAAAGCATCACACAAATAAACCACATATTCTAAATACTTTTTATGAAATATTTTTTATAAAAAAGCAATCTGATTGAATCTTTTGACGTGAAAGTTTCTGTTGTGTTCCTACTATTCATGTGTAACCCCGGATAATAAGAGCACCTGTGTTCCGTGTCTTCACGGAACAACGCTTTCAAATCTTCAGCCAGAAAACCGCTAATGAGGAAGCATTAAAGGGGATTTGCTCCACTACTGCGTAGATTACTGTTATTAATGACGCGTGAAATAGGACACATTTTAACCAGATACCACAGCAGTCAAAGTTTACACACCATTGTAGTTGTTTTTTGTTTTTTTATTTGGATTTATATGTAATAAATATAAGAGGGAGTCAAGTTGTTGCAGCAATAGATATGAAAGGAAACAGATCTAGACGTATATCCACGTTTAGAGCCCTAATAAATATGAATTAACGTGAGTATAATAGCTGTCAGAAGATATGTACATACACTCTAAATTCATGCGCTGTTTAAACTTGCCTAATATTAGAACAGACATAAATGACTGATGAACTTTATACAATGCAGTGGCACGTTCCAAAATACTCTCCTAATATTACCCTTTATCAGAGAGTCACAAAGCTTTGAATAATCAAATATGAAGTAATACTGAACGTTAGCCTCCAGCAGCTCCCAACAACAATACCAGTTGTAATTCGGATATGTTTCCTTTGAGCCCCCGTAGTTAAATAATACAAACCCTAATTCCCTAATCACTCGCGCACAAACACAGAGGTTTCCATGAGTCTATCGCTGAGCACAGCAGCTATTGCAACGAGGGGTTCTGCTCATGTCACAAAGGACAAAATAAATGGCATATCAATGTCAGTAATCTATATATTAAAGTTGGTAAGACATGTGCTACAAAGCTTTAGATGCTGCTGCGGACTTTGCTCTCCGTCCACCACATACATCTTTCAGAAGCGGATATTCAACAACAGCAGGTCCGCCATTAATAACTTTTACAGATGGCTGCTGAAGATCCCTAAAAGCAATGCTTTAATGCCAAATGTCAAAAAGTTTGCAATATTCTTCAGTTTCAATGATAATATTATTAACAACTACTTTGGTACATACTTTCAGATTGCCATGACATTTTGTATATGCTGTGGTACCCAGTTTGAATTTGGCAGTGTCCAGTGTGTTTTGGTTTATTGTGGATACTCATCAGCCTCAGCTATTAAGTGTTAATATTAACATCCTAACACTGTGTTCATGAACATGTTAAACATCCTACTTTTAAAACATCATGTTGGCATTGCCATTGTGAACATGTCCACTCTATTCTCTCTTTTTTAATCTAACTCTGCAGTGGTAACATCCAATCCCAACACTAATCAGGCCAAATGCAACATTTGGCCCCTGATTCAACCAAGTTGTCACAACAGAGCTGACGGAGAACACATGATCTTTTACCCATGATGCTTTGTAATCATATCAGTGAACATCAATACCAACATCTGTGCCAACATCTTCAACTTCTCACATTATATACATTGCACCTGTATAACGTACATACATACAATGAGTCCAAACACACACATTACTACACTCATTTAATTCCCCAATCGCCTTTCAAAGTATGATGATCCACACAAATTAGATGTGACACAAGTATTTTCGGGCTTTCTGTTATACTGTTTGTGTTGCTATGGTGCAAAGAGCTGTGCAGTTGTCAGACATGACTTGTTCTTTCCCATTTTACATCGCATACCAGCCTGATCTCCAAAACCTGTTCGTAAAAATCTATACGAAAATCTTGAACATACATATTTGTAGTGATACATACTAAATAAATACGGACTGCAACTGATGACGTCACCCTATTCAAAGTGAATGGGGACCTGCACCCCGTAAACACACTTTGTGACTTTGTGAAGTCTAACGATGTAAAATAAACGTGTTATGATTGCATTTTTGACGAGAAATCAATGTTAAATTGTAAGAATACAATACTAACCCTAACCCCCTCAAAAATCCAACATGGCGGAGAGACGTTCACTCAAGAATCCAACATGATCCACCATGTTGTTCACTCAAGGGGCGTGGTTAACCACCGCCAGCTGTATACCACAGCCGTATGTATTGTTACGAATTTGTATGTTCAAGATTTTCGTATACATTTTTACGAACAGGTTTTGGAAATCTCATTGCGCATACATATTCCTTAATTTTGAGTCTATTCCTTAAAGATGAAATCCGCAGCTATAGACTTCATGAGGAGAAGACCCACTTTTGCTTATGTTCAAGGTAAACAAGCTTGCAACATGTCATGAAATTAAAGTCAAATATGCACCCTACCTGGATGTATGATGCAGGGGTCGCACTCAGTGATGGCGTTGCGACAGCAGGGCACTGCGTAGCCCACCGGCGTCCCCTGTAGGGGGCATTTACAGCGAATCACATCATACTCGCAGCAGCCTCTACAGATAATGTTCCACTCCGGACCCGGGCAGTGGTTGTACAAATACCTGTAATCTAGAAGAGACAACACGTCAAGGATCAACAGCAACTCAAGCATGCAAGCAAGCAAGCAGGGGACAAACGCTAATGTACGCAACATATAGCGTACATACATGTGCTGCTGACAAAGATAGGAAGCTCATAAGAGACAGCAAGGCTCTCAGTGGTTCACATCCTCCGTGTGTTCTCATTCCGTTGCACAAGATAACTTATCTTCACTCCGGATGGGACGGCGTTGCTGCTTCCTTGAGGTTTGTGGCGGATGATGACCTGGAGAGACTATGAGAACCAATTTATACGACATGAACTTGAAAGGGTCAAAAAAGCTGTATGAGGTGGTCCGGTAATGTTGTTACACAGATCACTGCTGTGTGTCTTGTCCTTGGATAGAGAAATGACATTCTGTGCTTTTATAGAACCAATCTTTATGGCTTCATTTGGATCAGCTGTTAATCTTTCACCTTAAATAGCGGGCCTTCATTTCCAGATTTCCGCAATGTTTACTTCATGCTCCTTTTATGGAAGGCTGTTCCCTCTCCTTAATACATCTTGATCCAGATTTACAACCACAAATATCATTCTAGGATGCTGCTGCTTTGACTTGCGTCATGAAAATGTGGATTTATCCACTTGTTGCAAGCTTACTGCCTCTCTGTGTGAGGCTTCCATGGTCAGCACGTGCAACAATTACAGAGCGGAAAGAAGGAACAGGCGTGGAGGTAGACGCATACAAGAATACAAGCGAGTGAGCGTTTGTGGGGGCTTTTGTACATGCGGGAGCTGGCCCTTTGGCGTTTGAGCTTAAAGCTTGAGGAAAGCACTATCATTTCTTTTGAAATAGCTGGTCAAATGTATACTTTTGCACAGGTGTGAGAAAAAAAAAAAGTACTAACATGCAAATGACAAACCATTCATCATTCTGTTCCCTAGACCTCCATTTCAACCCAGGACTCTTATTGTGCTGTGTGCCCCTGGCTAATACGTGTTTAATCCCAAACGGCAGTTGTCAGAAAGGGTGCTGAACAAAGTAAGAAACGGATCCTATTAAAAGGTCCATCCATCCATCCATTTTCAACCGCTTATCCGGGGTCGGGTCGCGGGGGCAACAGCTCCAGCAGGGGACCCCAAACTTTCCTTTCCCGGGCCACATCTACCAGCTCTGACTGGGGGATCCCAAGGCGTTCCCAGGCCAGTGCAGAGATATAATCTCTCCACCAAGTCCTGGGTCTTCCCAGGGGCCTCTTCCCAGCTGGCTGTGCCTGGAACACCTCCCTAGGGAGACGCCCAGGGGGCATCATCACTAGATGCCCAAACCACCTCAACTGGCTCCTTTCGACGCAAAGGAGCAGCGGCTCTACTCCGAGCTCCTCGTAAATGGCTGAGCTTCTCACCCTATCCCTAAGGGAGACGCCAGCCACTCTGAGGAAACCCATTTCGGCCGCTTGTACCCGTGACCTAGTTCTTTCGGTCATGACCCATCCTTCATGACCATAGGTGAGAGTAGGAACGAAGATTGACGGGTAGGTCGAGAGCTTTGCCTTCCGGCTCAGCTCTCTTTTCGTCACAACGGTGCGGTACAGCGAGTGCAATACCGCCCCCGCTGCTCCGATTCTCCAGTGAGAGTTGGAGGTCACAGACGGAAGATGCCATCAGGACCACATCATCTGCAAAAAGCAGCAATGAGATCCGCAGCCCCCCAAACTGTAGACCCTCCTCCCCCCGACTACGCCTCGATATCCTGTCCATGAAAACCACAAACAAGATTGGTGAGAAAGCGCAGCCTGGGGAAGGCCAACCCCCACCGGAAACTTCTTCCACTTACTGCCGAGCACCCGAACACAGCTCTCGCTTTGGGCGTACAAGGATTGGATGGCCCCAAGCAAGGACCCCCTCACGCCCTTCCTCCCGCAGCGATGACGATGATCCCTCCTCCGCCTCTACCAAAGAGGGCGTAGTAGTTGGGTTCAGGAGTTCCTCAAAGTCTTCCACCGCCCGATAACCTCCTCAGTCGCGGTCAACAGGGTCCCATCCTTACTATACACAGCTTGGATGGTTCCCCGTTTCCCCCTCCTGAGGTCCCGGATGGTCTTCCAGAAGCACTTTGGTGCTGACCGAAAGTCCTTCTCCATAGTTACCCCGAACTCCTCCCATACTCGCTGCTTTGCCTCCATCACGGCAGAGGCTGCTGCCCTTCGAGCCTGTCGGTACACTGCAACTGCCTCCGGAGTCCCACTGGATGTAATAACCCGGAAGGCCTCCTTCTTCAGTCGGACGGCTTCCCTGACCACCGGTGTCCACCACGGGGTTCAGCGGTGGAGGTTTCGAACATACACCACTCTGGTTCAATGTCCACTACCTCCACAGGAATGTGAGAGAAGCTCCGCCGGAGGTCTGAGTTGAAAATCTTTTGGACCGGGGCCCCCTTATCCAGACGTTCCCAGTTCACCCTCACTACACGCTTGGGTTTACCGGGTCTGTGCTGAGTCTTCCCCCATCCTCTGACCCAGCTCACAACCAGATGGTGATCAGTTGACAGCTCTGCCCCTCTCTTTACCCGAGTGTCCAGAATATGCGGCCTCAGATCAGACGATCAAAATCTATCATTGATCTTTGGCCTAGGGTGCTCTGGTACCACGTACACTTATGAACATCCTTATGCTCGAACATGGTGTTTGTTATGGACAATCCGTGACTGGCACAGAAGTCCAGTAACAAACGCCCGCTCGGGTTCACATCAGGGAGGCCATTCCTCCCAATCACGCCTCTCCAGTTATCTCCATCGTCGCCCACATTGAAGTCTCCCAGTAGGACTATGGAGTCCCCTACTGGAGCCCCATGCAGGACTCCATTCAGGGTCTCCAAAAAGGCAGAATACTCTGAGCTGCTGTTTGGTGCATATGCATATGCATATGCACAGAGTTTTCCCCCCCACCACCCGAAGGAATAGGGAGGCGACCCTTTTGTCCACCGGGGTAAACTCCAATGTAGCAGCACTCAACCGGGGACTTATGAGTATCCCCACACCCGCCTGGCGCCTCACACCATGGGCCACTCCGGAGTAGAATAGAGTCCACCTCCTATCCAGGAGTGTGGTTCCAGAGCCGAGGCTGTGCGTAGAGGTAAGCCCCACCAGATCCAACTGATAACGCTCCACCTCCCGCACAAGCTCCGGCTCCTTCCCCCCCAGAGAGGTTACGTTCCACGTCCCCAGAGCCAGCATCTGCCGCCGGTCTGTTCCGTCTAGACCCCCCCACTGTCACTGCCACCCTTGTAGCAGCGCACCCGACCCCATCGGTTTCCTCCACAGGTGGTGAGCCCATGGGGAGTAGAGTCTTGGGCTGCCGCGTCACTCCTTCGGGCTGTGCCCGGCTGGGCTCCGTGGTAAACCCGGCCACCAGACGCTCGCTGTCGGGCCCTCCATCTGGGCCTGGCTCCAAATGGGGGCCCCGGGCTTCCTCCGGGCCGGGTAACTCCTACCCTCTTCCGTTTTTTCATAGGGTCTTTTTGAATTAAAAGGTTTGCTTCTCTATTGTGCCTAGCAGCTGTTTGGCAACGCTTCCGTCCAACCTGTCAAATATGTCTTCTGGTTTATGTAGCAACCTCTAAATATTACCCAAGGACACTCATTATTACATTACATGTCATTTAGCGGACGCTTTTATCCAAAGCAACGTACAATAAGTGTATTTACCCATAGGGTACAAACTCAGGAGAACAAGAAACAAGAAAGTGCAATTTCCTCAAATAAGCCAATTTACAATTTGCTATAGATGAGTGACGTTACAAGTACAATTTAAGTGCTACAATTTGTTAGTCTTTAGTCGAGGTAGAGTCTGAAGAGGTGTGTCTTTAGTTTGCGGCGGAAGATGTGAAGGCTCTCTGCGGTCCTTCAGAGACGTGTCTTCAGAGAGCGCGTTTCACCATTTCGGCGCAAGGACAGCAAAGAGTTGTGATCTAGTCGAGTGTTTTGCTCTCAGTGAGGGAGGGACGAGTAGTTTTGCAGATGCAGAGCGGAGAGCGGGTTGGGATGCAGGGTTTGACCATGTCCTGGATGTAAGCTGGACCCGATCCATTCACAGCATGGTACGTGAGCACCAATGTTTTGAACTGGATGCGGGCAGCCACCGGTAGCCAGTGAAGAGAGCGGAGGAGTGGAGTAGTGTGGGAGAATTTTGGAAGGTTGAAGACCAGTCGAGTTGCTGCATTCTGAATGAGCTGCAGAGGTCGAATGGCGGTCGCAGGGAGACCAGCCAGGAGGGAGTTGCAGTAGTCCAGGCGGGAGATGACAAGAGCCTGAATCAGTACCTGCGCTGCCTTCTGAGTGAGAAGGGGACGTTTTCCCTGATGTTGTAGAGCGTGTATCTACAGGATCGCGTTGTCGCGGTGATGTTGGGAGTCAGGGAGAGTTGGCTGTCGAGTGTGACGCCGAGGTTCTTAGCGGTCAAAGTGGGCGTTAGCACGGAGTTTCCAAAGTTGACTGTCAGGTCCTGGGTAAGCAAATCTTTTCCGGAGTTTCCTGGAGTTGCTCTGAGACAGCAAGGAGAGCAGTCTCTGTGGCGTGGCCTGCCTTGAAACCTGACTGGTGGAGGTCAAGGAGGTTGTTACAGTGGAGATAAGAGGAGAGTTGATTAAAGATAGCACGTTCAAGGGTTTTGGACAAAAAGGGAAGAAGAGAGACCGGTCTGTAGTTGTTTTCTTCAGAAGGGTTGAGGGTAGGTTTCTTCAGGAGGGGGTTGACTCTTGCCTCCTTCAGAGAAATGGGAAAACAGCCAGATAACAGAGCGTTGTTGATGAGACAGGTGAGGAACCGAAGAAGGTCAGGTGCGATAGATTGTAGAAGATGTGATGGAATGGGGTCAAGAGGGCAGGTGGTTGGACGGGCAGAGGTTACTAGGGTAAGAATTTGGTTAGGAGAGGGCGGTGAAAGAGGAAAGTGAGGGCGAAAGAGGTGAGGTCGGTGGGACGCGAGAAGTAGGAAGTGGGTTTGAGAAGGAGGAGCGTATGTCAGCTATTTTCTTGGTGAAGTAGTTGACAAAGGCTCCCGGAAGAAGGGGGGAGGGGGGAGGAGGGGTAGGGGGTTCGAGGAGATTGGAGAAGATCGAGAAGAGTTTTTTGGGGTTAGAAAATGAAGATTCAATTTTGGATTGGTAGAAAGAGCTTTTGGCAGCAGAGATAGAAGCAGAAAACGAGGAGAGGAGAGATTGGAAATTAAGCAGGTCGTCAGGTCGTTTATATTTACGCCATCTCCTTTCCGATGCTCGCATGGTGGCTCTCATGGCACGGACCGGTTGAGACAGCCACGGAGCCGGAGGGGATTTGCCAGTCCGTCGTGTCGTAAGAGGGCAGAGAGAGTCTAGAGAGGAGGAAAGAGTTGAGAGGAGAGTCTCTGCAGCAGCGTTCGGATGCAAGAGTGAGAAGGAATCAGTTGAAGGGAGAGCTGATAGAACAGAGGCTGCCAGCGAGGAGGGAGAGAGGGAGCGAATATTGCGACGAGCCGGTACAGAGTTAGTCAATGAGGGAGGTTTGTTAGTTATAGAGAGTGGAAGGGAGTAAGAGATGAAGAAGTGATCAGACACATGAAGTGGGGACAATGGGGTGGATGGTGGTAGAGGGTAAAGAGAAAAGCTCCATTTGGGTGAAATGAGTAGACCTGTGCCACCACCCCTACTAGTGGGCCTGGGAGTGTGGCTGAAGGAGAAGGCGGAGGAGAGAGCGGCTGGGGTGGATGTGTTCTCAGGTGTGATCCAGGTCTCGGTGAGAGCGAGGAAGTCAAGTGACTGCTGGATATCGAAGCCGGACATGAAGTCAGCCTTGCGAGTCGCTGACTGCCAGTTCCAGAGACCTCCTGTGACGAGGTGCTGGACAGGTGTGGAGCGGGTGGGATAGGTGAGAGAGGAGAGGTTACGATAGAGAGCAGATCTGGCCTGAGACCTGTAGTATCTGCGGGAAGAGATTCGAACAGGTACGGGTAAAGGGGTCAAACACATTATTAAAAATAGCAGAAGAAGGCGCCGCATTCAGCCGCCCCGAAGACTCCCACGAAAGACTCCCTGGTCTTTGTCCAGCACGGAACCCTGAGGAACTCCAGTAGTAAGAGGACAAGGTTCCGACACAGATCCTCGCCAGGTTACCCGGTAGGTGCGGCCGTCGAGGTAGGACGAGAGAAGGGAAAGAGCAGAGCCTGTGACACCAAGTTCCTGAAGGGAGGAAATAAGGATCTGGTGGTTGACCGTGTCAAATGCAGCAGAGAGGTCCAGAAGGATGAGGACAGAGGAGAGTGGCTGAAGGAGAAGGCGGAGGAGAGAGCGGCTGGGGTGGATGTGTTCTCAGGTGTGATCCAGGTCTCGGTGAGAGCGAGGAAGTCGAGTGACTGCTGGATAGCGAAGCCGGAGATGAAGTCAGCCTTGCGAGTCGCTGACTGGCAGTTCGAGAGACCTCCTGTGACGAGGTGCTGGACATGTGTGGAGCGGGTGGGATAGGTGAGAGAGGAGAGGTTACGATAGAGAGCAGATCTAGCCCGAGGCCTGTAGTATCTGCGGGAAGAGATTTGAACAGGTACGGGTAAAGGGGTTAAACACACTATTAAAAATAGCAGAAGAAGGCGCCGCATTCAGCCGCCCCGAAGACTCCCACGAAAGACTCCCTGGTCTTTGTCCTGCTCGTCTTCGTGCTGCGAGGATAAACAAACGCTAAAGCTAACGCTTCCCACGATTTCTAGCTAAATACTCCCTCGTTAGTGGAAGTCGGCTGCGGCTGCGCTGGCCGCTCCCCCGTCGTTTAGGAGACAAAAGGTTGATTGGCCTCGACAGAAACTCCTCAAAATGCAAAACCCCAATAGCTTGACACCCTAATCAGTGAACAATCACCATGTGGTGTTTTGACAAAATGAGAGTTTAAGGATTCAAGTCTTATTTGCTTCAGAAGACAAGGCAAAACAGACTTAGATCAGGTCAAAACCTAGCAGAGTTAGGAGGGCACACTGGCAGTTAACTTAATAGTACTTAACTACAACACAAACTGGCACTAAAAGACTGAAAGAGCTTGAGCAAACTAGCAACCAAGATAACTTCAAACAAAGAGAACTGGCAGTGAAACGACAAGAACTAAAGCAAATCAGCAATCAAATTAACTTAAGACACTAGACAACAACAAATTTAGCAGACTAGCTTGGTTTAAAGAAAGAGATACTTAGTCCGATTTCAGGTCGCCTGGATGTCTGGTGGCCTTGTAGAAGAGATGCACACTCATAAGCTCGTATTCTGTGGAAGCAAGATGGCACTGGCACAAAGCCAAACACAGTTTAACAGACAGTTTTTTCCAACTTCATTTCTGAAGCTCATCGTGCCAATTTGTGTGTGCGGTTTGGCTTTTCTGTTACTGGTATCTACTTCTTTTTTTCCATTCCAGATGTTGAGCTCGTCAACTTCCCGTCAAGAAGCCAGAAAAATGAAAATGGCAATAAAATGGGCGGCATTACAGACACCCTATTGCCTGGTTTTTGCCTCTGTGTGGGTGTCCACAAAGTACTCCCACCCATTACGACGCTTGTAAGCCGCCACGTGTCAGCTGCAAAAACTTTGAAATGGATCCAGAGACTGACGTCATTGTTACTGGAGGCAGACAAGATGCGCTCACAGAAATTCATGTGAGCCCCTGGAGTCTGAATTTACTGCCCCTGTTTGCTGAGAGAGTCGCAGAAAACTCTTTTAAAAAACTTTTTTTTTAAATGCACCTTGGAACAGTGTCTTCTGTGGCATTTAAAAAAAGCCGTTGTCGAATTTGACATATTCCTGCTCACCTCTGAGGGAAATGCATTCCATCAGTCCTGTCTCTCACCCTTATCACATCTAAGCTATTTTCAGAGGTGTCAAAAGTATTCACATTCATTACTCAAGTAGAAGTACAGATACTAGGGTTTAAGTATCGACTCAAGCTTTTTACTTAAGTAAAAGTATAAAAGTACTGGTTTCAAAACTACTTGAAGTATAAAAGTAAAAGTAATGTAAGAAATTCCATTACGGACAAACTCTTAATGTGTAACCTCGCTCACACAACACGTCAGTCCGTTACAATGTGTTCAGAAGGTGCCTGCAGATCACGTGACCTGCCGTTGGGATGGTGGAAACAACAACAACAAATGTATCTAATTAACTTAAACAGATAAAACCACAACCCATTTTCCAGTGACACGAGTCACACACACGTTGTTCGCATTGATGAGGTAAACTGCAGTGTCTCCCCCAGGTTTACTACGTCATGGGGGGGGGGGGGGGGGCGCCCCCTGTTTATAATGATGGGAAACACTGAACTGGCAGCGGTCGGTTATCAAAACATTGGCCAAATAACCAGTATTTTCAGGCTTCATGAGCAAATACAGAATCCCCGTGCGTTCATTTCTAAAGCGGCATTAAGACACACATCACTTTATTTAATACGTTGCACTACTTGCAAGTCGCTGTGTTGTGCCAGACAATACAATTACTCGAGAAGATGGTTCATGGCGCTAAATACCAACGTTCCACCGACCACTTTTCCCACCCGGTGTCGCTCCGATCTGCCGGCGCATCGCGGAGAAAACCAATCGTGTGTCTGGATGCTAAATGTTTATACTTCTCATCAAAACCCAATCTAATACACTCTGTTCGCATAGCACCATTTATCTAGATGGGTTTTTTTGTCTTTGTGTTTTTGAACTACGACAAGCCGGAAGTAACGAGGCTATTTGATGAGATATTTGCTTGAAAATGTAAAGAGTAGAAGTAAAAAGTCGTCTGAAAAATAAATATTCCAGTAAAGTATAGATACCAAAATGTTCTACTTAAGTACAGTAACGAAGTATTTGTACTTCGTTACTTGACACCTCTGGCTATTTTCAACTCTGACCAAAAGAGACAATTTTAGCAGAGCGCAGTGAGATGATGGGTTCAACATGCATTTCAAACACAGCACAATGCTGTGCCCGTGTCACCGCCATTGGACATTTAGTATCTCTATCCTGCAGGTTTTGACTAAGTTACTGTATAGGAGCATTTTGCTTTCTTAGTTCCATTCTTCTCATTTAAGTGCAAGCAAGAAAGTGAGAAATGCTGAACTGCGGTGAAAAGTTCAGTTCAGTTTTTTATCACTGTTGTCATTTGACTATGCTGCTTTACGTGTTCCTTGCCTCTACATTACGTCATACGTGTTCCTTGCCATAATTCAGTGGGAACTCGTGTCAGAGAAGGTTTACAGTGACGAGCATCACCACAGTTATGGTACACATCAATCAAATTCAATCAAAGTAGTTTCCTCCCAGCAAAATGGTTATTTTAGCTGACCTATCATGGAAATGAGTTATATTTATAGGAGCTGTGATGCAATTGCTTCGCATGTATGTGCCAGTGTTTGATTCCTTTTGCATATTCCCCACAGCAGCTGTTGTTGTGGTTGGGAGGGGAACTCCCAGGGGAGCTGTGTGTATCTGAACGTAGCATGAACCCCAGCGCTGCTACCGCTGGTCGTCCTGGAGACTGTAAATAAACTTCCCATTGCCAGGAAGTTAAATCACTCTCTTAACCACTGTGGCAAAATGGTATAAACACACTCCGGTACTTTTTTCTCAAATGCTCCATGAGAGGATATGTTTTGGATTCTTGTAGGGCATATTCCGTGCCAAGGATTCCCTTTTCTCTAAGGTATCATACGCTTTTTACGTGTGCTAGCCTTGGACTATGCCTTGGACAACTTGCCTAAAGCTAAACACACTATGAGGACAGTGTGTCTCTACTTGAAGAAAATCCTCTATCCTCAGCTGATGATGCATATAGAGCTGAGTGACTCAGCTGACAACAACAAACGTGGGCGAATATCCCAGAGAGAACTCTCTTAGTAAATACAGCTACAAGCGGCTGAGCTCTGCCTTATCCTGTCGGCCCATTCACCGACATTACAAATCCAAGATTACTTTACTGCTTGGTAACCGCGGGACGATTAATCAACAAAGGGCAGAGGTTTAGTGGAGTCTGGGAGACGGCGTATGGTATACTCATTACCGCAGGCGGAGTGGTCGACTAAAACGTGACTCATGTCTTCCTGCAGCAGTTCAACTGGTCACCCTGGGTGAAAAGGCAAAGACCAATTTCAGAAAAGAAAACCCAATTACCATTTAAAGACAAGCTCCGACACAAAAGGAAATGCTTGTCGGCATCCATCACCCCTCTTAGGAGTCCAACCGCCTCACTTTGCCCTTAAGGAATGTGCGACCAGCTAGAGAGCAACTGGTAGAGAACAACTGTAACGAGTAGAAAAGTAGATCACAAAGTCCCTTTAAAATCTGACTATAAACAAACCCTCACAGAAATGCCTCCCTCTGGGTTTTAGAACACGAGTCGTTTACCCAAAGATTGCACAAACATGATCTCAGCGGCGTCTGTGCATCACTGTCCCTCCGTGGGTCTTCTTCTTCTTCCAGGGAAGAGCGGATGGAGTCGCTGATGCCAGCTTTTTACGAGAACAAAGAACAGACACCAACACACACAGGACCGGGAGAGAAGGAGCGGCGGTGAGCGAGGCGTCTCTTACCATAGGGCCAGGCCGTCCCTTGAGGCAAGGGGGAGAGAGATGAGGAGGAGCAGGCCCCCCTTCCATTGGACAGAGGTGGAGGTCCAGGGGGTTGTGCGGGTGCCCCCGTGGGTTTGCCCCAGCTGCAGTCCCCGTCCCGCAGACAGCATGCCGCAGTCTGGAACTCTGTTTAATTTCTGAACTCAGCTGACATCACCTTCTCTTGGCCCTTCAGTGTTTCCCCCCTCCCTCTATCTTTCTCTCTCTCTCTCTCTCTCTCTCTCTTATTCGTTTCTCGTTGGCTTCAGATTACAGCACAGCCTTGCAAGGAGTTCTAGTGGCAGGTCTCCCAAAAACTCCCCTCGCTCGGCTCAGAGGACGACGTCACTGCACTTTAATGAATACAGGCTCCGTTTTTACGGTTAACTCATAACGGGGGTCACAAACAGACACGCACATATCGGAGTGAAGCAAAGAACAACCATTTATGTTTGTTTCCTACACGTCTGTCTTGGAATGCAATATGTGTGAAGCAATAGCATTCTGTAGGTTATTGTTGTAGATTCATAGGAATGGTCTGTTATTTTCCATCCTGCCCAGAGTCAGTGGAGCCGATTGATCAGCCTGTTCTCCGAAACCAGTTAACCGTACGGTTAATCAAAACCGTAAAAATGTATACGAAAATCTTGAAGATACAAATTCGTAGTGATACATAATAAATAAATACGGACTGCAACTGATGACGTCATCCTATGCAAAGTGAATGGGGACCTGCACCCCGTAAACACACTTCGTGAAGTCTAACGATGTAAAATAAACGTGTTATGATTGCATTTTTGACGAGAAATCAATGTTAACTTGTAAGAATACAATACTAACCCTAACCCTCAAAAAATCCAACATGGCGGAGAGACGTTCACTCAAGAATCCGACATGGTCCGCCATGTTGTTCACTCAAGGGGCATGGTTAACCCCCGCCAGTTCCTATGTATTGTTACGAATTTCTATGTCAAATATTTCGTATACATTTTTACGAACAGGTTTTGGAGATCCCGTTGGATTGATACCGCCAACTGGGAATGCTTAAGCCGTGCGACTGTTAGCTTAGCTTAGCTTAGTTTAGCTTAGATACTGGAAACTGGGACAACCTGAGGAAAACACAACCGTCACCGGGGCGATTCTCTGTGTCTTCCATTTAATCTGTACAGAAAAAGAGTTAAAACAAAAACTGGACATTTTACGGGACGTTATGTAGCAGACTATTTCAAGGTTGGGACTAAGATTTGTATTACTTTTTGAACAGGGAATTACTGCAAAACAATATACAGGAGTGTGATATTTAATCCCCATCTATGTTGTATCTTTTTGGAGAGCTACTAATGTTATCTTGCATAATAAAAATAAATAAATGTACAACGTCTGGCTTTCAAATGGGAAGACTTTAACCACAGAAAGGCAGCCAGCGTAAACACAGTTACCCACGTATTTTCCTTTCCTTTTTACAACAGTTATTCTGTATGATCTCCTGGGTGTGTTTTATTTCAGCACTGAAACTAATTCTTTTGTTGTTCTTCGCCCACTGGGATTCAAAGCTGCATGGAACAGCAAACAGGGACTACAGATCAAACGAGCCGGAGCTGGAGAATCAAATATCCAGAGCAGTTTCCTAAAACAGCAGAGTTCAAACCATGGAGGCAAGACGTGAGCCGTGCTGCAGTCTGCGAACGCGTATGGAAGGGAAATTAAAAAACAGACTGAAATCAAGAAGGTTCGTGAGGAGGGATGAAGGGAAAGGGACACAGAAAAAGAAGCACGAAAGAGGGAAACCTAGAGAGGGAGAGGGGGAAAAGGAAATATTGTCTCCCTGTCGCTGCTTCCTATCCACTTTACAGCAACTCCAGTTTTTTTTTCTAGTGTTTTTCCAGATGCTCAATGGTTTATTACGTGAAACCCAAGGATTTCAGCTTCAGATTTGTGTTTTCAGAGACTCCATCTGCAGTGAACTCTGTCAGCAGAATAGACTTTTTTTAAATTTCTCTCTTTATTTATGTTGTACATTTATACATGTTTTATGAATAAATAGTATAAACAATTTAAGTAGCATAGCAAACTGTGATAATAGCAGATGATTTTTAGTGGGATTTTCATTAAATGTAGTAGGTTTCCAATACAACAGTCTACAATGAGTAAAAATGTCATATGAAGCCTTAAGTCTCTATGAGCAAAGCAGTTTGTGGGGAAAACATTTGTATTCTGGATAATCCAACGGGTTTCCCAATACTCACAAAGCAATTGTCCTTTAACACCAAACACACACAAAGAGCGTCCAATGTGACACTGTCATTGACACAAGCCAGAAGTCAACAATAATCAGAAGCTATTTTTGAAGAAACAGAAAATCAAGATACTGTTCAAAATACCACTAGCTCATGAGATTACTATTTTTATTGTTTACATACTGTTGAAGGATTCAACAGTATGTAAACACTGATTTTTAAAATCCAATACTGCTTTGTATTTTGCGATCTGTCTCACGAGGACTATCTTCTTGCACATTTCGTCAGAAATCAAAGGTACACATTCAGTTTAAAAAAAATAAAATTTGGCCAAATAGACATCACATCTTAAAACTCAATATTGTACTCATGTAAAACATCTGTTTTGATGACTTAACTTTATAGTAGACCAATTTTGGTCACTTTGCCAAAGTACAGACTTTTGGTAATTATTTAATTCAGCATTACTGTAATAGAGATATTTTCCTGGAGGGAGATAATTTCATGACCCACGAATCCCTGCATACATCTTCTCTGCATTACAGAAGCTTTTCATTTGGCACCACAGGCAGTGTGATTGGTCAAAGAGAACGGGCCCCCTGCCCACATCTCACAGTAGAATCTCATTACCAAGTGCAGGAAGAAGTGGTACAGTGGGGGAACAACGAATTACCTCGCAGCCATTACAATTAATGCTGTCCACCGTTTA
Organism: Gasterosteus aculeatus; assembly: GCF_964276395.1. NCBI lineage: Eukaryota > Metazoa > Chordata > Actinopteri > Perciformes > Gasterosteidae > Gasterosteus > Gasterosteus aculeatus. The sequence continues at coordinate 15,788,245 of NC_135709.1, read as the reverse complement.
CTACACATTCTATACAGAAGGTTTTTCAGAGGATATTAAACGAGTTTGGTTACAAAATGTGTTCTGATCAGTACATTAGCAATAGCTTCAACTTGTTTGTATTTGAGGTCCGAGAGTTCAAAAAGGGTCAGTGCGCCTGGGTGCGCTTGCGGGGCCATGTGGTTTTAATATGAAGGAATCCAATCATGGCATCACATTCATCCCGTTTCCATGGTTACGCAGCGGACACACAGTAAACACAAGGGCCTTTTGTCCGCAACAGTTGCTGCCTCCATTCGATGCGACCAATGGAAACCGGCCGTGTGCTTCACAGGTAAGACGGATGCCTGCGGCAGTTACTTAGCAAAGCCGGTAACAGCTGTTCCCAGGGGGGCGTAGAGACATGACAAAATGCGGGTTATTAACTTAATATTGAAGGAATCTGTCAAACTGGATGCCAAAATTGCTCTCATCTATGTAACACACTGGTGAAGAATGGCTAGTTTTCCTGAGCTGAACTACTCTGCACAACCACTGTGTTTATGCATACTTGTCTGTTCCTAAAGAGGAACCGGGGATTGAAGATGGATGGATGGACATTATTTGAGATAAAGTTCATATCACTCCTGTAATCGATCCGATTCCACGTCCCAGTGCTTGAAACACATGCTCAAGCAATCTTGAATAGGTTTGGCTCAGATGTTTCCACGATTATAAGTCACACTCCAAACAGTCCCTGCCTGGCTTTGATTTAGCTTCATCTTAAAGTCAGGTCAAATACATTTTAACATAGTTTAGTTTGAAGCTCTGACTGTCCTCCAGAATCTCCACCCAGTACAGCTATGCAGCACTAGCTCCCTGGAAAAGACTTGGATTCCACATTGCGTCGCACCCTATCAGTCCCACAGCAAATTAACTCATCCACAGCACATTGCAGCAGCAGGGAACAAAATTAAACAAAGGTTTATGGCACCCCAAGGGCATCCAGGCCAGTGTTTTTCAACCTTTTTTGCGTCAAGGCACACTTAAGACACAGAAAAAATCTCACGGCACACCAACAACCGGAAACGATATGAAAATCAATCCCAAACATAGTTTCAGCATGAGCATAATATACTCTAAGAAATCAGGGAAACGCGTGTTCTATTTGTTGTGTTTTATTAAACTTAACATCATCCTAATGCCAAGATGGCACAGGCTTTATGCGCAGGTATCTCTTAAGCCGGATTTATGCTTCTGCGTTTTCAGAGCGACGCAGACTCAAGACCCCCTTGCGTGTGTCGAGACATTTTTCTAGGCTTGAGTCGAAAGCGACGCAGCCTCCCGCAGCGCACCAGGCTGCGATTGGTCCGCTAACTACGTCCTTTACGGAGTCTCACATTTCCGCTTTCATAGCCCGATACCGCCATTATTAACACGAAGAATGTTTACGAGAGAACGGAGCAGATTGAAGAACTTTTGTCGGAAGAAATGCGTAAATATGACCGCTTATACAAGCCGTCATTGGCGGGTTGTGGAAGCGGGTTGGATTCACGGAGGGAGATCGCCGCAGACGCCGGTTTGCCGGTCGAGAGGAACAAAGTTGTGGAGGAAAATACGGGACAAATGTGTCCTTGATGAAAAGCAGCAGTGGCGATGCACGGGGCAATAACGTCTGTGATAAATAAATAAACAAATAAATAAATAGACGTGACTCTCTAGGTCGTCTTCAACAAAACACGTCACCATGCTTGTTGTTCTGGCGGTGAATTGCTCTGCAACACACGCAGAACCATGAAGTGAAACGAGTGCGACGACGCAGAAACATGCGCCGACCTTAAATCTCACTTTTTTAAATTGTCGCCTCAGCAAATCTTCCTATTAATTACGCTGCGTAGCGCCACCCACAGGCAGAGGGGAGTATTGAGCCTTCATACCACTAACAGCGCGACGACACACACACAAACACACAAGTTGGCTCTTTTTTTTTCACCAATGAAGTGACAGTATGTAAAAAATGATTTCACGGCACACCTGACAGCCTAACACTGGTTGAAAACACTGATCTAGGCTATAGATAGGATGATTGAGATACGTTGTGCAAATATGAGCTTAGGCACATCCGCGTGAGCTTCACCCACACCCCTTTGACATCTAGCTTGAAGCAAGTGTTACTCAGAATAGCCCCGTGCCACCATCCAAACGGCTCTCAAGATCATTAAAGTGTTCTGGGTTTACAGGCAGATCGTAGCCCACAGCTGTGGGGTTTAAAACAAGTATAGCATAGCCACACTGTCTATACTGCACTGTTTACTGTCTCACACGGGAGAGTTTGCTGTGGTGCGTCATAGCAACAGGGTGTCTGTTTTGCAGCTTTGTCTTTTCAGCGGGACGTCAGCACGAGAGGAGCCACTAAGCTACTTTAAAACGAGGAAAACAGCCACGCCAAGCAAATTAACAGCAAGCCCAACATTTTACAGCACATCGCTACGGCGCTTCAAACCTCCTACTCCTCTTGAATTTTGCAGCTTTGAGGGGATTCTTCCTATCTGAGCTCCCTCTGCGTTCATGTTATTCATTTGTATTGATTACGGCTCTCGAGGAGTCTCCACACAGGAGTCGACTTAACAGGAAGCTGCACATGGAAAACAAACAGGAGAGATCATGCTGATAGTGATATCTGGTCTGCTGCGCGTATTTATAGCTCCATTCATTTTAGATTTCATTCATTTTTGATTTAGTTTTATGCTCCGCAACCATCATCATAACAGTGGATCCGAGGTGGCATCCTCTTCTGCCCTCTTCTTCTCTTAAGGCTGCCTTATTGAGGCTGACCACGTAGCGTGCCGTGGTGCAATTAAATGGGATATGAAAGAGGAGGAAAATAAATCAAACATTATGAGGTCATGTGCAGTATGTCATTATAATGCAGAAGGCTGTATGCCGCCCTCGGTATATGCGCTCCGATACACCTTGGCAGTTAGACGAACTCTTTTCTGACATCACGACTCTGAAGACAATGGTCCGTTGTCCACAGGTTTATTGACATGAGAAAGAGTAAAACTAAAACACACAAAAGACATAATAAATACAAATGAAGTGCATTTTCTTCGACCGCTACTTTATATATTTATGCTTATTTACTTTGTTATTTATTAAGTCATATGGACTTTAATGACAACCAACCCGAATGACTCAATAGGCCATGTGCACAAAAATATCCAAACTAAACATTGTCACAAAAATAATCACCTGAGATGATAATGAACAATAAAACAAATCAATACGTACCAACGATGCTATCAAAAAGGTATAGGATGCATGCAGACTCAACTGGATTGAAAAGCTACCAATACAAACAGCAGTTCTGAGCCATATTCTTCATTGACTTCCTGGTTCCTGTCACCTGACAAATTACATCACATTTCCTGTTTTCAAAATAAAACATAGCATTGATTTAACGTTTGTGACAAAACACTCCCCGCTTGGGTGAATACACGCCACCCAATAAATCCTAGACAGTTCACTCCACTACGGCTCTGGGGGGAAAAGAAGCACTATCTCAGAAACAGGCCTAAGAAAGAGTTTAGTCACTCCTGTTCGTGCGACCTTGATCTCGACCTTTCGTACCTTCCCGTCCTCGCTGGGGAACGCCTGTGTTACCAGTCCAAGAGGCCATTCATTTCTTGGTGCTTGACTATCCTTGAGGATAACAACACTTCCTGGGCTGATGTTTGGATGAGCGGAATGCCACTTCTTACGTGCCTGTAGTGTCGGGAGATATTGCTTTCGCCATCTGTCCCAGAAGGTGTTACACAGGTGCTGGACCTGTCGCCACTGGCGCTTGTAGAGGTCTGAAACTCCAAACTCTCCGGTAGGGGCAGTCAAGACATTCACCTTTTGCGTGAGAAGGGCAGCTGGAGTGAGTATAAATGGATCCTCAGAGTCGGTTGTCACAGGAACAAGAGGTCTGCCATTTATAATGGCTGTAACTTCTGCCATGAAAGTCACCAGCACCTCGTGGGTAAGTTTGTCCTTCAGCTGAAGGAACATGGCGTCCAGGATTCTCCTTGCAAGACCAATCATTCTTTCCCACGAACCGCCAAAATGGGAGGCGTGCGGAGGGTTAAAGGTCCACGAGCAACCTTGACCTAACAGGTAAGTCTTCACAGTTGTGTTGTCAATGTTTGAGGGTATTTTCAACTCCCGGCAGGCGCCTACAAAGTTGGTGCCACGGTCTGAGCGGATGTGTTTGACAGGGCCGCGCACAGCAAGAAAGCGCCTTAGCGAGTTGACGAAGCTGGATGTGTCAAGGGATTCTATGACTTCAATATGAACCGCTCGTACACTCATGCACGTGAAGATTACGGCCCATCGTTTACTGTGTGAGTGGCCTCCTCTTGTTCTACGTGAAGAGACACTCCAAGGGCCGAACACATCAAGCCCAACATTCGTAAAGGGAGGTTCTGTTGAGAGACGGTCCGCTGGAAGACTGGCCATCTTTTGGATTGTAAGTGGGGCTCTAAGCCTTCTGCAGGTTATACACTGGTGGATGATGTTGCTCACCTTTCTTTTACCACCAACTATCCAAAAGCCAGCTGTACGGACGGCCCCCTCCGTAAACAGACGACCTTGGTGATAGATTTGTTCGTGGTGATGCTTGATGAGTAAGGTTGCAACCTGATGCTTGCCAGGAATGATCACTGGGGTCTTCTCGCTCTGAACAAGGTTTGCATTGTGGAGGCGGCCTCCGACTCTCAGAAGGCCGAGTGCATCAATGAAAGGATCCAGATTTTTGAGAGGACTATCTTTAGGGATCTGCTCATGTTTTTGGACACATTTGATCTCTTGACTGTAGGCTTCCTCCTGTACTGCTCGAATGATGATGTGCGATGCTTGATTAGATTCCTCAAAATTGAATCCTGTTTTGCAGTGATGCCAGCCTTTACAAAGGCTGTTCTTCAAGGTGCTGTTGAAAAGGCGAGCTATGTGTATGAGGCGAATAATGGCCCGAGTTAGCGACTTCCAGGATGAGAACCTTGCGAATCGCTGAGAACCGAGCTGGTTGGATGTTGTCGTAGTGCTCAAAGTGGATACCAGAGGGCGAATGTCTGAGTCTGCACTCGGGTCCACAAGTTCATGGGTGCTCTATGAGGTACTGGTCTCCGGTGTGTACAGAGATTTGGGCCCGCTCAGCCAGTTTGTGTCATTCAAACGGCCTGCAGTGACAGCACGTGTAGCGTGGTCTGCGGGGTTCTGTTCTGTTGACACATAGCGCCATTGATCTGGGCGAGAGGATCTTCGGATACGCAATACCCGGTTACTTACATACACATAAAAGCGCCTAGTTTCATTAGAAATGTAGCCAAGGACCACCTTTCTGTCTGAGTGGAAGGTTGTAGCATCGAGCTGAAGGTCTAATTCTGTCGAGATTAGGTCTGCTAACTCCACTCCAAGCACTGCTGCGCAAAGTTCCAGTCTCGGAATTGTTTGCTCAGGACGGGGGGCCAGCTTGGCTTTGCCCATTACAAATCCGACATGGTTATTTCCAGCAGAGTCAGTTACTTTTAGGTATGCCACAGCGGCAATAGCTTTGGTGGATGCGTCAGAAAATACGCACAATTCCCTTCTGACAGCTGTTGCGGGGGAAGTTGTAGTGTAGGCTCTGGGAATAGACAGCTGGGACAGTTCTGTTAAGGGTGTTCTCCACGATGTCCATGATTCCTCCATTTCTCGAGGCAAAGGCGAGTCCCAGTCACCTTTCTCAGTTGTTAGCTCTCTCAGAATAGCCTTGCCTTGTATTGTGACTGGCGCTACAAACCCTAGAGGATCGTAGAGGCTGTTGATTGTTGACAAGACACCCCGTCGAGTGTATGGTCTCTTCTCATCGGAGACGCTGAATTGGAAGCAGTCGGTCTCGAGGTCCCAATTGATACCTAGACTACGCTGGATCGGCAGCGCATCTGCACTGAGGTCAAGGTCTTTAAGGTCTTTTGCACGATCTTCAGCCGGAAAGGCCTCCATGACCTCCTTGTTGTTTGCTGCGATCTTGTGTAGTCTTAGGTTGGATTTGGAGAGAATATCCTGTGTTTTTTTCAGCAGGTTGACTGCAGCTTCGACTGTGGGTAGGGACTTTAACCCATCGTCTACATAGAAGTCGCGCATCACAAAACGTTGGACGTCAGCGTCAATGTGGAGTTCACTGACCTGAACAGACTGGTGCAATCCATGAATCGCTACTGCGGGTGAAGGGCTATTTCCAAAGACGTGGACCGTCATTCGATACTCCACAATGTCTTTGGAGGGGTCGTTATCTTGGAACCATAGAAAACGTAGGAAGTTCCTATCGTCTTCCCTCACTGAAAAACAATAGAATATCTGCTCTATGTCCGTTGTAAAAGCGATTGCTTCCTTTCTAAAGCGCAACAGTACACCGAGCAGTGTGTTGTTCAGATCAGGCCCAGTCAACAGCACGTCGTTGAGTGACACACCGTTGTACTGGGCGCTGGAATCGAAGACTACTCGGATTTGGTTTGGTTTTCTTGGATGGTACACCCCAAATATTGGCAGGTACCACTGTTCCCCACCCACACCGGGAGGAGGGGCCAGCTCAGCGTGACCATTCTTGAACATCTTGTCCATGAAAATGAGAAAGTGGTCTCTCATTTCAGGCCTCTTTTCAAACTGGCGCCTTAGCGACTTGAGACGGTTCACTGCCTGTGGCCTGTTGTTGGGGAGCCTTTGACGTGGGCATTTAAAGGGTAACGGAGCTACCCAACTGTTGTTTGCATCTTTTGTTAGTCCATCTTTCATTATTTCCATAAAGGAGATGTCCTGGATAGACGGAGCAATGTTGTTGTCGTCTTTGGCCTGCTTGAATATGTTATGTCCTAGGCTGTCAACATCACAGTTTGGTATCTCCACAAAATGTGGTTGGAGGTGGTTTGTGGCCTGGGTGTCACTGTAACTTTCCTTTACCCGGAACACGTTAGGACATGGGTCAAAGAGAGTGGGGCGTCCCCGTTCTGTGGTGTTAGTGTAGAAGGCGCTGACTGTTGGTGGCTTATGAACGCGACCTAAACACACATTGCCCACGATGACCCATCCCAGATCCAACTTTTGAGCATAGGGCAGGTTGTGTGAGCCATTGACCTGTTTGCGGACCTTATGAACCCTGAGAATATCCCGACCTAAGAGAAGCATAATTTGGGCCTGTGGGTCGATCTCTGGGATGAGGTGTGCAACTGACTTTAAGTGTGCGTGATGAAAGGCTGCATTTGGAGTTGGAATCTCATCTCTGTTATTTGGAATGTCATCACATTCTATGAGGCTGGGTAGTGGAATGCTGACGGTCTTATCCAAAGATTCCACAATGTAGCCACTGGCCCTTCTTCCTGTCGCTTTCTTTACTCCAGCACATGTTTTCAATGAGTAAGGAGCACTTGGACTTTGGTCATTGAAGATTTCGAAGAACTGTGAACGAACTAGTGATCTGTTGCTCTGTTCGTCCAGGATCACGTACATTTTCACTGCTTTGTCAGCGTGGCCGGTTGGATACACTTTCACGAGGGATACTTTAGAACAGGATTGGCCCGTCATGTCTCTGCCACAGACATCTGTACATTTGGTGGCGACATGGGGTTGTGGAAAGCTATCCTCCTCCCCGCCATGCTCTGGAACCGAGTTTGTGTCTTCAACCCAAGGTGCAGGTCCAGGGTGAAGCGCTGTGTGGTGTTTTTCACTTTTACATTCATAACATCGAACATTAAATGTGCAGTTCCTTGCAATATGTGATGATGAAGCGCAGCATTTGAAACAGATGTTATTCTCTTTTAAGAATGTCTTCCGGTCTGCAATGGGCTTTTCTCTGAATGCACGGCATTATGGGGTGAGGTTTTTTGTGGATTGGACACAGTTGTTCACAGTCAGCGAATTGTGTTGGGGGTTCCCTAGGACCAGAGGTATCTTTTGGAAATATCTCTGTTTTGTGAACAGAGACTTCACGTTGTCTGTTTGGCTTCCAAGTTGTTTTTTCTGTCCTAAGAGACATGTCTGAGTAAGAGAAAAAGTTGAAACTTGGGTCATTTTTGACACTAGCTTCATGGCTAACAAAGTTTACAAAGCAGGCAAAGGGAGGATATGACATGTGATATTGCTGCTTGTAGGATGCCCCAACTGACGCCCACTTTTCCTGCAGACCAAAGGGGAGCTTCTGTACAATAGGGTTAACGCCTCTTGCTGTATCGAGGAAAGAGAGACCGGGCAGGTCTCCTTCATCTTTGGCTGACTCTAGTTCCTTTAAAACACATATGTCAGAGTCAAGGCCCGCGGGCCACATCCGGCCCGCGAGAAGGTTTTTTACGGCCCCTGGGATGATCTTGATTTATTATTAGAACCGGCCCGCAGACCGCAGCAAGCCGGCAGCCCGCAGATCTTTTACACGCACCAATACTACATTTCCCACAATGCAACGGTGACGCACCGAGCAGTAGGCTGCTTCATTTCAATATTTATTGGCACAGCAGTTGTCAGCATCACAGTAAAATTAACTTTCAGATACCCATCAAAAATGGCAAAACGGAAGGTGGACACTGAGAACCGGGGGTTTCAAACAAGGTGGGAGTCGGAGTATTTGTTCACGGAGGTAGCTGGAAAACCTGTGTGTCTTCTGTGTGGAGAAAGTGTGGCGGTACTGAAAGAGTATAATCTGAGACGACATTATGAAACGAAACACGCGGACAAAAACAAGAATATGGACATGGAACAAAGGCTACAAAAGGCAGAGGAATTAAAACGAGGCCTCAAATCTCGACAGGCTCTGTTCAAAAAAGCCAAATCACAAGGCCAGGCTGCTGTCAAGGCCAGTTTTATTTTGGCAGAAGAGATCGCTAAATCAGCCCGGCCATTTACGGAGGGGGATTTCATCAAAAACTGCATGATTAAAGTTTGTGACGAAGTTTGCCCAGAAAAAAGGCAACTCTTTTTAAATGTGAGTCTGAGCAGAAACACCATTGCCGAGAGAGTAGACCAGTTGTCCATCAATCTAAAAGAGCAGCTTGTGAAAAAGGGAAAAGATTTCATTGCATATTCCTTGGCTGTGGATGAGAGCACCGACATTTCTGACATTGCTCAGTTGTCAATTTTCATCCGCGGAGTGGACTCCAGCCTAAGCGTGACAGAGGAGTTTTTGGCTTTACGTCCTATGCATGGCACAACTACGGGGCATGATTTGTATGAAGAGGTGTCAAGATGTGTAAATGAGATGGAGCTGCCTTGGGAAAAACTCGTGGGTTTGACAACCGACGGAGCACCTGCGATGTGTGGACACAGGAGCGGACTGGTGGCGAAGATACGGGAAAAGATGCAAGAGGAAAACGCGACAGGTGAGCTGACAGCTTATCATTGTATCATACACCAGGAAGCGTTGTGCGGTAAAGCCTTGAAAATGGAGCATGTAATGAGCATCATCACGCGCACAGTTAACTTTATCAGAGCCAAAGGTTTGAATCACCGCCAGTTCAAGGCATTTCTGACGGAGTTAGAAACGGAGCATGGTGATTTGCCTTATCACACAGAGGTGCGATGGCTAAGCCAGGGAAAGGTGCTTCAAAGATGTTTCGAGCTTCGTGAGGAGATTTGTCTGTTCTTGGACAGCAAAGGGAAAGACACAACACAACTCCGAGACGAAATGTTTCTGTGTGAAATGGCTTTTCTGTGTGACATTACGAGTCATCTGAATGCAATGAACTTGCAGCTGCAGGGTCGGGATCGTGTCATCTCTGATATGTACAGTACAGTGAAGGCATTTAAAACCAAACTGACTCTGTGGGAGACGCAGATGCGGAAAGAAAATTTGAGCCACTTTCCCAGCTGCCAGACCATGAAAGAGAAGCTCTCTACCAGTGCGTTCCCGAGCGCACAGTTGGCTGATAAAATAGGTATGCTTGCCGCTGACTTTCGACGCCGATTTGCTGACTTTGAAGCACAAAAAAGCAGGTTGGAACTGCTCGGTAACCCATTTGCTGTTGACGTGGAAAGCTCACCACCAAACCTCCAAATGGAGTTGATTGACCTCCAATGCAATGATGCACTGAGGGCAAAATATGCGGCAGTGGGTGCTGCGGAGTTCGCCCGTTTCCTCCCCGACACAATGCCCCAGCTGCGCATCCAGGCTGCTCAAACGTTGTCTATGTTTGGCAGCACATACCTGTGTGAACAACTGTTTTCTTTGATGAACTTGAACAAAACATCACACAGAAGTCGACTTACTGCTGAACACCTCCACTCAATTCTGAGGATTTCCTCAGCTCAGAGCCTTACCCCGAACATTGATGAACTTGTGGAAAAGATGGGACACCACCAAGTATCACCCTCAACCTCAAACAAGTGAACATTACTGTGCAATCACATATTTAGAGTTTTTACTCAGTTCAAGTTTAAAAGTTAAAGTTTAATATTTGTTTTCACTGCATGTTACTTCTCCTTAAACAAAGTGTTGTTTTTGATTAATAGATTTTTGCACTTTATTTTATTGTATTTCAATCCAATTATATTTTAAAAATATTTCAGTTGAGTGGATGATAGAAAATTGCTATTATTGTTTTTTTCTTTGAAGTAAATTTAGCCCACTTTTGCTAAAATAGAAAATATAGGCTACTGATGGTGCCTTGAATACCGGTTTCTTTCATTTAATGTTCATGTTATGGGGATTTTTATATAAAGGAAATTTGTCTTTTGTGTCTGTTGAAAATTAAAGATTACTGACAGAGCCATAAGAAAATATTTCTTTATTTATCTGATCATATTGGAATATATTTGTTAGGTTTTCAGTAGGTTCAATTAGGTTCACTAGACTATATGCGTCATTTAAAAAATTTTCAATGAACATTCGAACAGTCCGGCCCTCGGCTTGTAGCTAAATTTTTTATTTGGCCCTCCGTCCATTTGACTTTGACACCCCTGCTTTAAAAGATCACTCAACTTTGTTAGTTTGGAATAATCTCGATTTGTTAATTTTGGGAAGGCGTCAATACGTTTGAACAGAGCATCTTCTATTACTTCCGCAGAACCATAAGATTGTTCTAGTCTGTCCCATATCATGGCCAAGCCTGCCGCTGGATGGTTGATGTGTATTGCTCTTATGTGCTCGACATGTTCTGATGACTCTTTGCCGAGCCATTTAAACAGGAGATCCATTTCCTCGCTTGGTGTCAGGTCCAACCCTCTGGTTGCGTTCTGGAAAGAACGTTTCCAGGCTCTGTAGTTCTGAGGGCTGTCGTTGAATTGAAGCAGGCCTGTTGCCACAAGCTCACGACGAGCAAAGTATCTTACAAAGTCGCTAATGTTGGAGTTTTCATTATTGTTGTTTGAAGATGTGGGGTAGGATTTAAGAGCGGGATGACTTTTGTCGTTTTGACGTCTAAGACCTTGCTCAGGAGTAGCATTGCGGTTGTCAAACCGAACATTGTGTGTCGTGTGGACCTTCTCATCTTCGTAGATGTAAGGCTGCTGTGAGGAGAGGCGAGTTGGTTGAGAAGCTGCATTGTGGCTTTGTGTATGATGGGAAAATATATTGGCTTGAGCCGGATGGAATGAGTCTGCTTCAGGTTTGATAGATGAAGTTGGAGTTTCGTAGTTTTGGCTTGGCTCTCTTTTTGCGACAACACCATCATCAAGCAGCTGAGCGTCTGTGTTTAGTGATTCAGCTTGGTCAATCACATATTGTTCTGTGCGTTGTGCAGATTCCAAGTTTGACATCAAACTTTGTCTTTCACTATTTGCCTCTACCGCAGCTTCAAGGACTTCGGCCTCAGCTACAGCTGCAGCTGTCTCTTTCTTGTATTTGAGCATTTCTATTGAGGCTTCCAGCTTAGCTTTTTCTATCTTCAGGCTCATTTCCTCTTTAGCGTAGGACATGCGTGCCTTTGCTGCCTCTGCTCTCGCTCTCGCTTTTGCAGCAGCAGACCCCGTCGATGATACACTTGAGTATGTAGCAGAACATGTAGCGCGGGACCGCGTCTTTAATGAAGTTGCTTTCTCGGACATGGCGTTGTCTGTTGACGTACCTCTGTTTAGACACCGCTGTGATGGTCATCCACTGGTTGCGTGTGATGACGTTGTTAGTAGCATCTGTCAGTTGGCTGCGTTATCTTGCCCGGTAGAAAGCGTTGTTTTACTATGCCGCCCTCGGTATATGCGCTCCGATACACCTTGGCAGTTAGACGAACTCTTTTCTGACATCACGACTCTGAAGACAATGGTCCGTTGTCCACAGGTTTATTGACATGAGAAAGAGTAAAACTAAAACACACAAAAGACATAATAAATACAAATGAAGTGCATTGTCTTCGACCGCTACTCTATATATTTATGCTTATTTACTTTGTTATTTATTAAGTCATATGGACTTTAATGACAACCATAGCAGTGCAGTTACCAACCCGAATGACTCAATAGGCCATGTGCACAAAAATATCCAAACTAAACATTGTCACAAAAATAATCACCTGAGATGATAATGAACAATAAAACAAATCAATACGTACCAACGATGCTATCAAAAAGGTATAGGATGCAGGCAGACTCAACTGGATTGAAAAGCTACCAATACAAACAGCAGTTCTGAGCCATATTCTTCATTGACTTCCTGGTTCCTGTCACCTGACAAATTACATCACATTTCCTGTTTTCAAAATAAAACATAGCATTGATTTAACGTTTGTGACAAAACAGGCTGTATTGAGTTATGTTAGAATTATGGCATTAAGTTTTTCAAACTGAAATCCTGTTGATGCACGCAAAATGTGTTTTTTGTAATTGAGCTAAAAAGCGTTCGTCTCAGATGAGCTTGTGTCCTGCATAACTATGGTTACGAGAAACTCCCACCGTGAGTAAGCATGGCGTCCTGGAAAAACTCCCCTTTTACATGCAGACACTTGTTCTGGGGGCTCCGGATTGGCAGCCGTCCGCCTCGGCCGGTTGGTGTCGGTGCTGTATTTATGTAAATGTCATCACATCGACATATAGGAGCGTGTGTCTTGGAGCTTAATTGATGTATTCGTTCCCTTCACACAGCTCAGACCTCAGCTGACAAATTCTTTTCTCTTTCTGAGCCAGAAGGTCATCTTTAGCTCGAATGTTTTATCACCTATGTGATCGGAGCTGACGTGTGCTCTCGATTCCACGTCCTCTGTCGCAGTTGGTTCACATCGGCTTTTTGTGCTACCGGAGAGGACTTGGTTTCTTTGCTCTCGTGGGTCAGAAGCATTTTCCTATTTGGGTTTCTTCTGTCTGGACGGAGCTGCTGCGACATCAATCTGTAGGAGCAGCAGCTGATGGGCTTTAGCTTTAACCTCTTGTTGAAGATCCAACACCTGGATTATGGAAGCGCTTTTGCTCAAGTGCCTCGGTTGAATCTCAATGACATGGTAACGAAGCTCCTGGAATTCTTTTTCTGCTTCTAGCTCTCCCCGCTTGCATTCAGAGTGCGCTAAATTCCTTTCTGAGCTGCTTCCTTAACTCCATCACAGCTCTGGAGTTCAAATGAAAGTAATCGCCTCCACGTCGACTTTTGCAGAGTCCTTCCGGTCCGCTGCGAGAGCCGCTTCAAGATCAGAAATGGCGGCCTTCCTCTTTTGTGGCATCGTCTGCTGTATTCTTACTAAACACCTCCACAAAAGCTGCAGTTGGCAAACTGCTCTCAAAATTTGTCCGTATAATCTTCTAGTTTACCGATTTACGAATCAAAAAGGCTGTAATATGTTATTTTTTCTTCCCTACTTTATGTAACTGCGCCATGTCACTACTTGTCCTTACCTTTGGCTGGACTACAGTTTCATTGAGAAGACCATAAACAGAAGACTACGTGCGCACAGCAGCCTCTTGTGGCCACACATGGAAGTACACCATGTTTCTGAAAGGTCAAGAAAGGTCCCGACCACAGGGGAAATGGAATTTTACAGTAAGCATTAAAAGAGGACGCGCGTGCGTGCAAATGTGCAAGTTTGGTGTCAACTAGGATTTAAAAATTAGCTTATGTTTTGTGAGCGTGTGCAATGTGAGCGTAGGGAGCGTCTATGTGAGAGGAGCCATGTGGATGTTGACCCTCTAGAGCAGGGGTCTCAAACTCGCTGTCCGCGGGCCAATTGCGGCCCTCGGGCCGAAATTTTGTGGCCCCATCCTTAATATGAAAGTGTAATGTTAGTGCGGCCCGCATTGTCGACCATGCCGTTCGGACGCTAGTCTGGCCCGCGTTCGGTTGAAGTGGGCTGCATCTGGCCCGCAGCTGATTTGAGTTTGAGACCCCTGCTCTAGAGCATATATATCAAACTCAAGGCCTGCGGGCCATATCCGGCCCGGCATGCAATTATATCTGGCCCGCGAGATCATTTTATATTATTGTTACTAATGGCCCGACGATATGAAGCGCTGACATCACAATAAACTACAGATCCCATAATGCAGCGCTTCAGCTGTCTTGCCGAGAGCTTTCGGTGGCGTTTCTGGCTGACAAAACCTCACGTCTCAATGCCGTAAACCTCCAGCTCCAGGGACGTGACCGCATGATCACTGACATGTATGACGCAGTGAAGGCATTTCCAGTGAAGCTGATTTTATGGGAGACACAAATGCACCAGTGCAACTTGCCCCACTTTCCCTGTTGCCAAGTAATGCGGAACAACGGTGTTCCCAAATACGCACTTTGCTGATAAACTGAGCGCGCTGCGCACGGAGTTCGCACGGCGCTTTGGTGATTTTGAGGAACAAAATAATAATTTTGAGTTGTTTCGCAACCCATTTGCCGTCGACGTGGAAACTGCACCTGTGCAGATTCAGATGGAGCTGATTGAGCTGCAGTGTGATGGGACACTAAAGACAAAGTACGACACTGTTTATTCACTCCATTCCCGCAGCAATGCCCCAGCTCCGTCTACATGCGGCTCGAACCTTGTGCGTGTTTGGTAGCACATATCTGTGTGAGAAGCTGTTCTCAGTGATGAAAACAATACCGCACACAGGAGTCGTCTCACTGATGAGCACCTTCAGTCCATCCTGAGAGTCTCCACAACACGGGACCTCACGAAAAACATAAACCAACTTGTTGCCAAAAAAAGATGCCAAGCATCCAGCTCTGATAAAATGGCATAAGAGAAAAGAAAACTGAATGTTTTGATTCGTTATTTGTTATTACTGAAAAGCACAAATTTTATTAAAATTTCCAGGTTTTGTTTTGTTTTGCAGTATGTTCATATTTCTAACTTGTATAATTTTGACTGGATATATTTTTATGGAGAGCAAGATATTTAAGTTATTTAAAGTTTAAGTTTATTTATTGCAGAATAACATTCCTGTCTGTTTGTATTTATATTTATGTTAAAAGAAACATTTAGTTTTAGTGTGTTCAATAAATGTTTATTCTGTTCGGCCCGCTACCTGAAGTGTGTTTTGAATGTTGGCCACCTGTGCAATTGAGTTTGACACCCCTGTGTGGTGGAAATTTGTGGATTTAGCCCATGTGAGAAATCAAAAGTATCTTGAGCTTGCTTTGTGATTAAGTATTTATTACTAACTAGAATATAGAAAAAAGATAAAGAATACAGAAATCATCAGCACAAGTCGTAAGCACAGACAGAAGTCAAATGACTACAATTCAGCTGGAAAGGGACAGATGTTCCTTCCCCCAAAAGGAGCAGGAAGATCTGACAAAGTTGAAGAGGAGAACAGGAGCTTATATACACTTCAGGGAGGTTTGTGCTGCCTCAGGACAGGACAGCCCACCCCTCAAAGAGGAGTGTTGGAAAAGTACCAGATGATGTAGGGGTGACCCCGTGACCCTCCCTTTATGGACCCAGACAATCAACAACATCTAAAAGGTCAGTCAGGGCACGTATGGTTTCATCTGTGTCTTATCTCACCCTGGACTGCCTTAAGTCACCGGCTCACATCAAAGGTCACATTCCTGAGAGCCTCACCCCACGCAGGCTCAACAATTTTCCCCCAACATCCTGCTCTAGAGGGAGTCAGAGCCTGCACATCCACGCAATCTCTTCATCGCTGGGAGGCGTGAGACGCATCTAAAGTAGACTTTGAACACGTATAAGCAGGCATGATGTGAAAGAGATGATATGTGTTTTTTTTCTTCTTCTGCCGCAGCCAATCATGCAGGCCGAGGAGAAAAAGAGCATCCCTATGCAGCGCATCAATTTCTAGGATTTCACACAAAGTACATCCCATCGCTCCCACTTCAATCTGTTACGGAACATATTGATTTGCCATCGGAGGCAGCAAAGTGGACTCAAGATTTCCACAGCGAGAAACTCAGTGGGAGAGGAATGTAAGTGGCAAGCAGCGGACTGGAACCGGGCAGCGTAGCTAATCACTCTGATCTCATTTTCTTATTTATATTCCCCCACCCGGGTGGCGGTTGGCTGTTAGATCAATTCTTCACTCTACTTCTTTCATGAGCAAGGAGCCACCAAAGCTACTCAGTACGTTAAATTATTCAATTGGGCCTGCTCTGTTGTTAATAGCAGTGATTATTCTTGCTTAAAGGGCATAATGTATCCCCTGACAGCCGACAGTGATACAAACCTGTCCCGAGGGACACAAATCTATCAGTGGCGCGAGTCTATCTGCTACGTTAGAGATTCCAGGCACCAGTGAAGCACGGGCAAGTAGAATACACTCATCAAGAACACAACATCAAGGCCCACGGAAAAAGGCTTGTTCCACAAGGCCACGGACATAAATAACCAAGCCCTCACCTCGCAGACGACCTGCAGTGAATAGACGATGGTTTCAAATGGCCGGGCAGTTGATTCTAAACGGTGCGAAAGCCTCTCTTATGTACGGTCAGCTGACTAAAAAAGACACACCGTGGTTTATTATGTAGCACAAGCACACTGTTTTTCTGCTTACTCAAACGGCCTATTTCGGTGCAGTTTGCAGTCACGGTTTTCCTTGTTCAACGTGCGGCGGTTTGCCTCCAGTTGTTTTGTTGAGTGACTCATTTGGTTACTCATCCCCTACCAGGAGAGGTCAAAATGCCAAAAGTGGTCATTCTGGGTTCCAATACCCTGGCTTTTTCTCTAACCCCCCCCCCCAGCACTATTATTACTACTTCCCCGGAGCTGGTAAAAAAACACGGACAAATACAGCTATTTTCAAACCAGTGTCAACGTATGAAAGGATATTTCAGCATCAATGCGTGAGCTGCCAAACTCTAAGCTGCTCTCTGCCGGCATGTTCCATTGTTGTTGTTGTTTTATACCAATAACTAATATCCAGCTCGCATCCAAGCGGAATTTAAGCCTTTGGAGGGACGGATCCGGATGAAGGCACAAAGAAGATCACTGGTCCTACAGTTTCTAGTCAACTGGCATATGTTTACAGTATGGACCAGATGGCAAATACATATTCAGACGGCACTGCACAGGCCTATTAATGTGAATGAAGACGTTTGCAATACAGACTTTCGTCTTATCACTAGTTTTACACAGATCAACGGCTTATCTGGAGATCCTGTTTAAAAGAGCCATATTGTGCCCTCTTACCACATGTTGATATTGGTCTTTGTGGTCCGAATGAAATAAAATTATTACAATCATTTGGTCAAAACACCACAAGGATCATTAGCAGCACCCTTTTCAGCCTGTATATAAGAGCTCTGCTCCAAACGGGCCGTTTGAGATCTTAATGCTGATGAGACAGCTAACCACTAAACAAACACAAAATGTAGGTATCTTTGTTGTGTACGTGTATGTACAGGCAGCCACATTAACGTGTAGAAGAAGTGGAATTTTCCTAATATATCCCGTTCAAATAACATGGGTTCAATAGAATGAGGCTGAATTCTCTCCACTGGGTGAGCTCCTGCCATAGGCTGAAAAGGCCAAATGCTCTTCATTAGCGGTTGCTTAAACTGGTTTGAAATATGCAGAGGGTGGAGAGGGTCTTTGGACGAAGATGCATGTAAACCGAGCGCGGTTAATGAGCGAGCGCACCGCTTGCTCATTAAGCCTGAAGCTGCTAAATGTTTGGCTGAAATGTTAGGAGGACATCCAAGCTTCTTCATCATCTTTAATCTCAACTGACCCTGCGACCCCAACAAGAGCTGGGGCAGAAACCAAGAAAATGAAAATAACAAAAAAGGACCTTGAAGGCATCACTTTCCTTATAATGATGACCAGATGCTCTTAAGCTCTCCCTTTAGTTCATTTAAAGGGGATCCTGGGCACAAGGCACTGCGCACGCTTCAGTCAATAAGCCAGTTAGCAGTAAGGAAAGCAAAATCTCATTCCTGACTTATTAAATGGGGGATTTGGTGTGGCAGGTCAGGGGTTGCAATTCAGGAGATTAGACACTGATTCTTTAATCGACTGACTCAGTCAGTACATCTCCTTCCTCCCCTCCCTGTTTTTGTCTTGTAAGAGGGCCTCTCTGGAGTAGCACTGAATATCAATCGCCTAATTGCGTTTCTGTTACCAGTAATTAACAGAAATGTCTCATCTGTCTCTGGAGTATTTACTGTGATGTTACATCCTCAACTGCAAGTTTACCGGAGGGCCAAGTTGTAGCGTTCAAAGTAAAGGGGACACCAGGAGCCAGTAAATACAGTCATTCCACACTCCTAAAAAGCAACACACCATCGGACAGAATTCCAGCAATTAAGCCGTGTTCATTTCCTGTGTCTAGACCTTGGAAGTTACTCGGCTTATAAGTGAAAGTGACAGAAGCAGCCAGACCTACAGCAAGCACATTTTTGTGTGTGCATATATATATATATATATATATATATATCAGGGCTACAGAGGCAAATAGTGAGACAACATGCCACAGTGATGTACAGCATGCATTGATCTTGATCATCATCAATCTTAAAAAGCTCATGAAAGTATCCTTGCTACAGTATATCCATCGATACACCCTATTCAGTGAGCCTGTTCAGTATCATTAACTATCTGCATATCTGCGTCACGGGGTGCAATTTGCAACGGCCAATTTGTTTTTTAACAGCTCTCAAATGCAGATGAAGAAAAAAAAACACCCACCTGCTCAAGGACCCAGTCTTTTGTCTAGCATGGAAGAAACATGCTCGGCCACGGGCCACGACACAAACCATTACTTGGGATTCAAAGACTTTCAAATATGTCTCTGCTTGTGTGGAACCCGGGGATTTTTGCTTTCCTTCCGCACAGCTACTGCCGTCAATCTCGCATGAAAGAAACACAGGCTAGGAATTAGAACAAATTATTCAGCTGGTGACCAAAAAAAAAAAGCAATGCCCTTTGCAAAGCACAATTGAGGCTACATGAGAAATATGACCAGAATCATTTTGCCTGCTTGTCTCCCAGAACTTGTTTCCCCAACTATTCCTAAATGTTACTATATTAAAAGGTTCAGTTCAGGCTGTGAACGTCAGAATGAAGATAACAGATCTCCATGAAGATCCAGGCGTTTGAAGCGTACGTTAACAGACCTCTAATTTACCGGGTGTAATTGAGTATTCAGGTCTTTTGGCTTTATGTCTCAGGCAATTGAGCATGTTGCTATAAAAATTAAGCAAATGAACGTTCAAGATATTGAAAACATGAGTCGAATGGTAAAGAGTTGGGCGGCGGGGGTTTATAATGACAAAAGGTTAATGAGGGAGATGCACACAGAGGAGTTTGTGTTTATTTGATTGAACACGCTTTAGACGTTTAAGCGTGAAACAAGAAGGATACGACTTCATTGGTGAAGATAAGGTCGAGTAGCAGATATATATGCTGTCATGAATTCAAAACAGAATCGTGAACAATAAAAATAAGTTATTCATGTTAAGTACATCATCAGTGGGCAAACTCTATTTGCACCTGCATAGAAAGCTCGTTAACGGCTCGTATAAGCGTTGTGCTTCTTTCGTGTATCGGCTTATTTAGAATATAATTAGAGATAATACATAGGTATTAGGTAGGAAATGGAAAGGTCTAATTGATGAAGTAACTTTTATAAATACACTTACATGATTTTGAAAATCAAAATCATGTATATTGAGAAATTCTGGACCGTTTCTCGTGTGAGTTTATTACAGCGGCTGAGCAGTAGAGATTAAAGGGCTTAAGTTTGAAGGGGAAGCAAACAAAGGGTGAAAAGAAATACAGACGGAGCAGAAGGATGCACATATAAGGGGATCAAGCTAGGGGTGGTTGTTTTGGGTTGTATGGAGTGGGACCCAGACATCAAACTGATTATGAAGCAGAAACTCTTATCCGGTGTCTGAGCTCCATATCGCCGCTGTCGATCCCCATAGGACAGCAATCCTGCACCCAACGCACATCTTTCCCGGAGTTTCTTCATCAATACGATCCCCTACCCCACACACACACACAACGCACCGCTCCTCTATGAACTCCCCTTCCCACGATCCGCCCACCACCTCGGGACTGGTGTCACGTGTTTCGCCGCCCAGAGTCTCTCTCTCTCTCTTACTCTCCCCACCGCAAATCAAACTCACCCAGCGCCCGGTGGAGAGAGAGAGAGAGAGAGAGAGTGGTGGGGGGGGGGGGGGGGGGGGGGAGACAGCAGGATGAGGGACGGAGAGGTGCGCGCGGACAGAACGCACCTACCAGGCCGCTCGCTGGAGGCGATCCGCAATGCTTCATCTCCGCAACGAAGAGGGATGTGACGAGGCATCTGAGCAGGACGGCAGTGTGTGTGTGTGTGTGTGTGTGTGTGTGTGTGTGTGTGTGTGTGTGTGTGTGTGTGTGTGTGTGTGTGTGTGTGTGTGTGTGTGTGTGGCGGGACGAGGGGCGCGCGGCTGCTCTGCTCTCGCTCAACCGTGGATCGAAGACGATCCCTGCTCGCTGTCTTTATTTCAACCTGCGCGGAACTCTCCCCCGGGGGGGGGGACTGGTCTTCGCCATGAGTGCTTTTTCAGCCAACTTGTTCGCCCTCCTTTTCCTGTGCGCCCTCGCGAGTGTTTTCTACGTCTGGAGCGTGCTGGAGAACCGTTTGGAGCGACACAAGCGCGGGCTCCCGGTGCCGGGCGCAGGCTCCTCTCGCCGGGCTCCGCCGGAGGACCTCTCCGCCAAAACTTTCCGAGCACTGCTCGCGGTCCCGGCGGCACAGAGACCGCACTCGTGGGGCAGACTCGAAGCCCCCAACCTCATCGATCAAACCGCGAGGGGTTACCATGTGAATGGGGACGACAGGAGGTCAGCGCCGCGGGAGGGCGCGGTCGAGTTGGGCTCCCCGGTGGAGGATGGGATCTTTTGGAGCGACTGGCTGGAGGATCTCCTCCCCGCGGGCTTCACGGAGGAACATGCTCGGGCTTGGAGGGAGAGAGCCAGGACGCATCGAATCGTGAAGTTGGAGCCGGGATGCGGCCGGGTGTCGAACCAGCTCGCCACTTTCGCGGACGGCACCAAAGCGTGCGTGCGCTACGGGATTAACGCGGATCAGGTGCAGGGCGAAACTTTGACGTATTACGTGGCCAGTTTGCTGGGCATCGCCAACCTGCCCCCCCTGGCGCTCTCCCAGCTGAGCGGTGACAGCGACCAGTGGGCGGCCGTGAGGACGCGCATCGGTCAGTGGGGCGATCGCGCCGTGGTGTCTTTTACCGAGTGGATCTCCAACCTGACCGGGGTGATCACGCCGGCGCCGCTCAGGCAGGAGAGCGGCGGGCTGCATCCCGCGCTCGGGGAGCTCCGGAACAAGACGGCGGCGCAGCTGCTGGAGCTGATGCAGTGGAGCGACCTGATCGCCTTCGACTACCTGACCGCGAACTTCGACCGGCTCGTGAGCAATCTGTTCAGCCTGCAGTGGGATTCGCGCGTAATGGAGAGGGACACCAACAACCTCCTGCGGACGCCGCGCGGGGACCTCGTGTTCATTGACAACGAGGCCGGGCTCGTGCACGGCTTTCGGGTGTTGAACATGTGGGAGAAATACCACAACACGGTGCTGAGCTCCATGTGCGTGTTCAGAAAAAGGACCACGCAGCGCGTGTCTGAGCTGCACAGGCGCAGAGACACCGGGACGAGGCTGCGGGACCTCTACAGAGACAGCGAGCCTTTGTCTCTGGAATTGGGATTTCTCTCGGACGAGCACGCCGGGGTTCTGCAGGACAGGATAGACCGATTATACCAACACATTTTGCATTGCAAAGAAAAATACGACCAGCTGTGAACATTCAGCATGCGCAGGTGATGGATTTGTTGGTTTTAAAGAGCTGCGCATGACGCGCGCGTGGCACACCTGTGCCGGACGGATGCGCGTTACGCTAAACGGTCTTGAACACCCAGCTGAACTACCTCTTGTAAATAGAATGCGACGCTTACTTTAGAAGTAAGTACATTTGACACACGTGTTTGTAAGATCTCCACTGTAATGCCTCACAGAGAGGACGTACTATCTCCCGTCCTATTCTCCCCACCAGTGCGTAACCATAAAGAGTGGTCGGGTATCGTAACGCGGCCCATACATGTGCACTTGGATTATTGCGTGGTGTTCAGCAATCCTAATGATACACTTCTATAAACCTTAACGTGAGTTGACTCTTGAATCCTGTAATTCTGTTGAAACCTGGCTCGCTTTATAAAGAACATTGTTTGCACATTGTCATAGCAGCACCTGCACTCCTTTAATTGTGTTTGAATTGCATATTCAGCCTCATGTAAGTCTCATGTAACACTTGTACATGTTGTAATGTAAATATTATTATGCCAACATATGATGCTCCGCTAATTTAACGTGCCGTGTAACATTCCAGATTATCTTGTCCTTTTTTTGATAAATACACTGTAATTTAATTGAACTGCTGTCAAACTCTGTGTTTTGTAATGCAGTTTGTACTAAACTGACTCATTGGAGCACATCAAATATGTATCTAGTCCTCCTCTATACAGTACCTCCTGCCTATGTAAGACGCTTTACAGAGCTCTTATTGTGCTGTGGAAACATCTTGTACTAGCACACTGTTTCCCAGGAGCCGTTCTGTCAGCCACTCACACGCTACAAAAGAAATCCCTAATCCTCAATATAATCTCACCCATAATGATAAAGTGAAGGAGACGACTGACATCCATTTTGACGTCCTCTGAGAGGCTTTCAACTATATCAAAGTGCAGTTCTTTTCACAACAACGAGATTATTTTGCAGGATATTCAGTCAGTCTAGTCATGAATAAATCGTCAACCCGCGCCCAAGGCCGGGTTTGGGTTTATTGGTTCAATGTGTTTAGCCAAAAGTCAAGAAAATTCCCTCTGCTGATGCATGTGCCGCTCAGAGACCAAGCCCGCAATTAATGAGCTCTCAGAGAGCCTTGTTTACAGTGAGAGGTATTGGGAAGAAAGGGAACACCGGGCCCGGAGGTCAGCTGCATTATTGTTGCCTTATGCTTTCACTTAGCACAACCACATCTTTCTTTAATTTGACCCCCATTGGAAGGCATCCTCTCCTTATTAGTTCCACTACAGGCGCAGCTGTGTGGACTTGATTTCTGGTTCTAGACTTACGAGCACATCAGAGGGAAAGTCAATGATCAAAGTTCCAAAGGCTTAATCCTTTCCAGGCTCTAACTTGTACCTCATCTGGTTTCTTTTACAACTTTTGTTTGAATATGGCCAACTCCAGGGGCACACCCTCACTGCTAGCACTTTTTGCATTTTGTTCAAATTCTTCGATGTGCACTCTGCACCTCATTTCATGGCATACATTTTCCCATCAGTGAATTATGTTTCTCCTTGCTGGGTCTTGCCGTATAAGTGGCAGAGGAGCAGCAGAAGCTCGGGCAGGTGTAACTGGAGGCCTTTTGCAGGCATGCAGATCTAACGGGGGACTCGGGGGGAAGCGGGTCATGGTAATGTGCTGGGTGTAGTAGGGTCAGTGTGTTAGCGTCTGTCGTTCAGAGGGGGACAGGGGTTGCAGCTGGTCCCTGAGCACGTCTGTTTATGCTAAACTCTGCAAAGAGAGAATTACGACAGGCTGCAGACATCAGGGATTAGACACAATGCTCGACTTCTCGGTCTGCGGGTCTAAACCAGACTCACTAACCATCCTCCTTTCCCCTGCCTTGCACGGTCAGCCGCATCTCGCTCTTCCTGCCACATCTGTCTTCCCTGTTAACATCACTTTCAACTCTGCATTTGTTAGTTAAATGGAAGATGAAAGTTGAAGTTTTTTTTTTTTTAGGAAGGAGGAGAGAAAGCTATTTTTTTATCCCGTGACCATGCCAGCTGTAATCACCCTAATGGTGGATATCAAAGAGGTTGTTGAATGCCCGTTTTAACTGTTCACATATGTTCCTCGCTCGCGCTTTTCGTCTGGTTTATTTCAGATCACCAAACAACGCCCCCACCTCCTTATTCTTCTACCCAAAGGCAACAAAACTGTCATGCACATAAGTTGGAACGTTGGCGCCTTGTAACTTGACATAACGTGACATGGTTCAAATGAGTGCAGCGTGTTCCAGCTTGAGGGGCTTGTTTTTTGCGTCAGTACGCTAAATCACAGGCTCAGACAGTTACGGTTCATGTTGATGCAACAAATTTTAAAGGCACAATCTGGGGGAAAGCGATTTAAAGTTTGTTTCGTGCAGAAAAAGAGACAAGATCGCACCGTAAATCCCCTTGATATATTTACACTTGTTTCGTAGGCCTGTGTATAAATGGCTTGTAATTTAGAGGTGCTGATGGGGTTCTTTTTGTCAAATTCACTTGGAGACGATGTTGTTGAAAAATGTGCTGGTTTGCACAGCTGGCGCTGAAATAATGAACTAACCAGAATTTATGAAAGTAATTATCATCAAGTGACAGTCGCTTACTAAACGCATGATATCAAATATGAAGTACAAAAGAGTAAAAATGGGTGTTTTGCTAGATACCAGGTGACTCGCTGACTTATACTGCCTCTGTTTGGGTGGGCCATGTGTCAATGGACGGCCATTACTTTCATTCTTTCATGGCTATGCAGCGCAAAGGGGAACTTCCTGCCCAGGCCTGAATGATTTCATTATGAAACACGGCACATACTAGGGGGAGAGTCCGTTAGTCACAGCTGAGTGGACATGGGCCGTGACGGGTAAACTGGGGGACCGGGGCAACGACTTGAGGGGCTTCGGCTTTGGACACAGCCCGGCTTGTGGTGTATCTGGAAGAGCTGGCACAAAGTCTGGCTTTGTTCAAGCCAAAGGCCAGGAACCTCCGGGCGTTCTTTCTCAAGACAGTTTGGAAGGTAATAAGGAACAGAGTCAGGCGGGGGAAAAAAAGATCTGAGCATTCCTCAGCTAATAAGAGGAGGAAAAAAAGAAAACGGGTCGAAGTGTAGTGACCTCGTCTGTTTTCATCTCGGCATGTGTGCGTCCAAATTCATTTTGAGTCCAGCCCACGATGCCTAGTCCACTAGATGGCTAGTTTTCTCGTTTCGAGACTGTCCACAGGGGTTAGTTTTGGAATTACCGCATGTAGTCTCATTGCATCACATGCTGCCAGTTTAACAAGGCTGTGCACCTGGAAGGATCAGCAAGGACACCCAGTTCTGTCAGTCTCTGCCACATGGACTTACTTTTTAAGTCAGCTGTGACAGCACTCAAGCATTTGATAACTCACAGCCTATACGAATAGGAGCGGAGCAGCAGAGAAAAAGTTAAAAAAGTCGAAGCAATGGGTTATGCATAAGGGCAATGAGTAATGTGTGTGACCATGTGAAACTCTATGACAGATTTCTCCTTTCACGAACAAGAGATTTCCCTAAACTCTGATGGCCAATGTCTTCAGCCATTTAACTTGTGTCCTTGGATGGGAAATTGTTTTTTCCGGGCCTCCGTAGCAGTAATTCATACACAAGGGAGCGGACTCATCCGTCCAGCTGCTGTCCGTTCTCTCAGGGCCGCCGTCCCTGCACTTTTTGGAAAAGATTACATCCAACGTTTCCATCCAAAAGCTGCGTTGCTTCCACAGTGCTGTTGTTTTTTTTTCTCCCTCTGTCATGATTGCCAGAGACTCGGACCTCCGACGTCGTTAACATTGACAGAAATATTTCAGATAACGCAGACGTGACATTGTTGTATTAAATTCCTTGTTAGAGTTCCATGTTATCATTAGATTTGGATAGCAATAATGTAGCCCACAGTATGCATACAAATATAGGCATAGAGATCTGAATTAATCCTTTAAACAAGTACTGTTTAACCTAAATTTTGGGTTCCTTCTATTTTCTCTTAATACAATTTGCTTCATGCCAGTCATGCCACGCACAAAAAATAAATCCTGATTCATTTCAGCACTTAATTCCATCCAATTTGTTATGCCTTGTCCCTCAAGCTCCGTTTCCAAAATGTCAGAACATAGCCTGCACTGTCATGATGTTAAACAATTCCATTTTATATTACAAAATGAAAAGGCAACTTTCACCTCTATAAATAATGATGCATTTCTTTGTGCAGGCTGGGTGAAACACGTTGCCAGAAGTAAAAGTGGTAAAACAAAAGGTAAGTTAAAGCCGTAGATTCAGCGTGAGCCCTTTCCATCCATAGCATGTCTTAAAATTTGGGTTTGTTTATGTGCTGCATTTAGGCATTAGGCTTTTATTTTGTAAAAGCTTTTATTTTGAAATGGTTTCATGCCTTAGGAGTTCCGGGAGCTAGTTTCCTGTTAGTGGTTAGAGAAAGATGGTAGAATTAGCCAACATGCTTTCGTCATCCATGGCAATCCACATATTGCCATGGATGACGTGCCATGGATCATTTCATTGTTTTAATTGTAATGTATAAGTTAAGATGCATATTTACAGTAAAAGGGGATTTGATGACTGTAATTAAAAACGTTTTATTCACATATGTTTACGTAGGACTAAACAATTTTGTACCTTGTGCTTCTTACAGTTTTCATTTTCTGTCTGTGACATGATATAAAGAGCCACAGTAAACAGCTTGAGAAGCTACTACGACTCAACTCTCATTTGGAGGAAGAGTTTAACTAGTTGAATAGCTGCGGTTGCTACACTGTAGCGAAGACAACATAGTTTATCAAATTGAGGTTTACCCAAGCGTAACATTAGCTCCCTTGTAAAGACTGTGCTGTGTTCAAATGATTTCCCTTACTTTCTCCACCTCACTTCTCCTGAAACGTCACACAGGATCTTGATTGACACGCTTGATGGGCTTTGATATTCCTCCGGGTGATGCCTGTTGATGCCTCCGTGCAGCCCGGGGACCTGCTTCAAGTACACGCCGTTTTGCTCGTTTGCATCTGGATTCATCTCTATGCAAATGTGAATTAGTATGCTGGGTTTTTTCTGTCTTACGCTGGTTTTGCCGTATCCGGCAGATATTGTTGACCATTTGTTCTCATGGCCATTAGCAACCAGTTAAGCCTGTGGCCGTAATTACGATAGTTCTATGCAATTGTTGCGATGGGAGGATATAAATCAGCCCCGGTGCTGAACAAAGAGTTCATTGGTCCAAATGACATTGCGTGACATTGCGGGGGACGAGAGGGAGGAGGGTGAGCGGATACTTTTTTATAATTCTGTAAAGCTGTGTGACAAAAGCACTCAGCAAACTCTTACACTTGCATTTATTTTTATTTAATCTCACTCTAACTCAACATCGTGAAAATAGCTGATTATATATTTTCATCACTAGAGTTTTCCTTTTTTCGCAGCGTGCTTTGACCGTGTCATGCGGGCTTTGTCCTTTCCCCTGCCCGAAGTGCAGAGTGAATCGATGCGCAGAAGGGTGCGAGGACGCCAGATACTTGATGACAAAATGCCTACAAGCTGCTGAAACAGCACATTCCTTCCTGCTAGCTGACCTTTGGCCCCCTCAATGTTAGTGTTGACTCTAAGCAATGCCTGTCGCAGACCCGCGCATGGTCACTGTAGTCGTTTTGAAATATAGCACCGCCGGCTGCGTTGGTGTTCAGTAATTTGGTCATTTCTATGTAAATTGTTGTACCAAACAAACGCTCCGGCTTGCCTCGTTCAGTTATGGTACCCTGTTCCACTGAAATGGTGAGAGCCAAGTGAGAAAATGTCAGGACAGTCAATCAGTTAAGTAGCAGGGTCAACAGGAGTGTAGATACAGAAGAGAAGGGCACTCAGGCATGCAGCGACAAAGACAGGCAGAAGAGCCCGGCAGTCGTTTTGGGTGGTGTCCTGGTGCCGGCCGCCCTCTTTAGAGAAGGGAAGAGAGGAGCTCTCTGCAGACACACATTAGGGGGTTTATGACTAATTCTGCAGTATCACTGTGATTTGAACAAGATTGGACACGCCTTAGTGAAGGTGAGATGCGACTATCGAATACGGGAGACAGCGGACTGAGGCAATATATAACAAAGGAGGCACATTTTCACACACGTCACAAAGGAAATAGGCTTCTCGGACTCCGTTGCTATTGTACTCTAGAATTGTAAGTGTAGTTTAGTCTGAAGAGGTGTGTCTTAAGTTCGGGTTAGGACGTCGGGTTCTACCATGTCCTGCATGTAGACTGGACCCGAGCCATTCACAGCACTGGTAGCCAGTGAAGAGAGCGGAGGAGCGGAGTGGTGTTGGAGAATTTAGGAAGGTTAAAGACCGGTCGTGTTGCTGCCTTCTGGATGAGCTGCAGAGGTGGAATGGCTGTGGCAGCGACACCACTTAAGGTACGGATGTTGGCAGCATTGCATTATCGCAAAAGATGCTCTGCGTTTGGACTAAGTTTAAATAAAAGTGCTAAACCAAATGGTCTGTACTTGTAAAGAGCTTTGTTAGTCGTCTGACCACTCAAAGTGATTTAACACTTCATGACATCATTCACCCATTCATACCCATTCAAAGGAGCTACCATACACAGTGCCACCTGCCCATCAGGAACTAGCATTCACACACTGTAGTCACAGCTACAGGAGCAACGTTGGGGTTAAGTGTCTTGCTCGAGGACACATCGAACACGCGGGTCAGCAGGGCCTGGGATCAAACCGCCAACTCTCTGCTCGGAGGATAACCGGGCTCTCCGCTCACCCACAATTGCTCCCAAGAGCACATTTAAAAAAAAGAAGAAGAAAAACGAAAATGATGGAAAGATAACGAAAAGTGAAACCCTAAGCCAAAAAACAAAAGTCACGCCATTCGTGTTTGTGCGGAGTTGGCCAGGTGAGACAGCGGACACGGCTACCCATGTGCCATTCAGCGAAATTGAATCCAGTCATGCTACTTTTCCTGTATTTTACAATATAATATAATCACATGCCAAGAGATTGCCTGTAACCACCTGTAACCGAACCCATCTCAAATCAGGAAGTCCGAGACAGCCGTCACAACCACTGCAGGGTAGGGCGTTGAAAGGGGAAACAACGCAGGGGGTAGCGGTTGACCTCCTTCCCCGATGAGTGCTTACTCAAGCTGCAAACCTTTGTGTTTTAACTGTATACTTTGCACAACACATCCTTTGGCAACACCACTAAAGACGAGCCTATAACAGACGAGGCAGCGGTTGGAGGAAATTCAGAGGTGTCAGCAAGATTCAACAAAAGAAAAACACATTTTGTGGCTGCCGTCCCTGTCCTGTCCACTTGTTCTATATCTATTACTTTAAATCTTTTTTGGCCCGTGCAAATGTTGCCATTATGAGATGCTGGAAGCGTTGATTGATGGTGGGACGGGACTAATCATCTGGGCTGGTTACGAAGACATCTTCCACAAAATCAATCCTACTGAGAGGGAAACTAAATCTTTTTGGGTCCCACAGTGCTCGGTAATAAAGTACTGTCTACCATAAATGGAATATCTGGTGTATTCTCTCATTTTGTCTCATTCCATTTCTTCAATTTTGAACTAGCTTATTTATTCTATATCATTTATCCTTTCAAATAAAAATAAAAGTGGGTTTATTGGACTCTTGGGGGTTTGGAACATATCATTGTATTGTACATATCATTGTATGACCAGATATAAAGTTTGAAGTTTGCCTTCCTTCCGGTCACATGATACAGCCTTTTCACATTTTTCCATTTTCAAAGGTGTCTCTTCAAGGACTGACTGCACGCTTAAAAAAAAAAAAAGTTATTGCCACTGCATAAAATAATCGTTTTAAATGCCAACTCCTTCTGCTAAATCACAATTTGTCTCTGTGACTTTGCATTTGCAGAAGGTCACGGAAAAACGTCTGTGGACGTTTGCAACACGCAGGGCTTCTGCCTCTTAACAATGCAACATAGCTTCACAGACGAGATTACGCATAGTGCAAACGGCATGGGAGAGAACGACCACAGCGATTACAGCGATATACAATTTTCTCCACTTTACGCTGCACTGCTTGTGGATTCAGCGCGCACATTTACAAAAAAGGGATACAGAAGTGTTTCTTTCGCCGTGTCTTTAAATGTTCAAAACGTCTCTTTTACGTCTTTTTTTCATTCCCTCCGCCCTCTCTCTTTCTAATATACACTCATTAAGATTTTCCCCTTCAAGTTGCCCAGCTTGGCTCATTGTCGGGGTGGAAAGCTGATGTAACTCGTGGCTCCTATTCCCAGTAACCAGGGCGATCCGAAAGGGCCCAGTCCTCCCACCACTTAATCAGACCACTGTTTGTTCGCTCTCCCTTTTCTCATGACCAGGGCTGCCAACCACAAACCAGCCAGGCATTAATGAAAAGCCAAAACGACCTCTTTATCTTCCCTCACACGGGAGCTTCAGATGAATTCAGGAAAAAAAACAGGTAAATTTCACCATTTCTGAAAACGTACATACATATTTATACGCTGGTCCCGTTTTGTTTTCACACGAGCCCTCGCGTTGTTTTCCATACCGTACCTTTGCATCCTCTCTAACCTGCTTGGTTTTTGACATTGCAGAGAGCTGCAAAAGCCTGATGCTAGACATGTGTTTGTGTGTGTGTGTGTGTTTTAAATGTTGTGTTGGCCCTCAAGTGACACAGTGAGGGTATAAATAGGCCCACAGATCACTGTGCCAGACAGAATGTGGCATCTGCTGTGCTGGGAGTGAAATGTGTTTGAGAGCCTCTAAACTCCTCTCCATTCCTCTTTCCTCCCATCCTGGTCTCTCGTTGTCCTTCCTTTCCCTTTTGTCCTGTCTCGTTGACTCCCTGTCTCGCTTTACCGGCACCATCTTTATCTGGAGGAGGCAAGATATGTCTCTTTCTTCCTTCAGTCTTCTGCCTCATTTCCCTTTTGCCCCCCCAACATCCCCCCCTCCCCCTCTCACATCTGCCGCCATGTGTTGAGTCTTGAGGAGCAGTCCCATTTTCAATTTAGGCTGTAAGATCCTCTTTCTAAACACACCGAGGGAACCGGAGAGTGGGTAAAGAGATATTGACACAGTGTAGAGTAGGAATAGCCGACCGTGCTGTGGTAAGATTCCCTGTAAAAGAGACACATTCACTTGGTTTACAAAGTCCTCTCCAAATGTTTCATGCAAAAACAACTTAATCTGGTGGGATTACGTGTTGCGGTTGAGAGGAAATTTAGGGTGGGAAGAGTGACTATGTAAGAGCAGGAGAATAAGGCAAAGTCATTGTGATTCTCTGCAGGTTACTTACCAGCCAAAGCAGATTATCAATCCTACGGATTTAGCGATTCATTTCCCCGCTCTCAGTAAAAGCCACGGCAAAGGGACGGTGACCCCTCTGCCCTCTCCCCTCTGCCAAGAGACACAATGCAGAGATCTGTAAAATATTACACAACTATGCGTATCTTGACAACATGACTCTTTCAAAGCCCCCCCCCCCGTCACACTCCCTCTATACACACACACACACACGTCGCATCAAAATTAAATTAATGATTTCCTTCTAGCGTCACTGAACTAGCTGTTCTCATTCATCTATCACTTTTTTTTTAAATGTATTTATTTCCCATATATGAGAGAGTTGTGTGACCCACAAAGAGCCGTGGTCGGATTTCTTATTTCTAATCTCAAAAACCCTCAAAAACTGTGAAAAAGCAGTTTGGCAGCCAAATGGAGCATTTCTTGGCAAGTTAAAACCCTCTTTCCCCTTTCAACGGTGTATATTTTCCTATCTCTCTCGCACACTCACCTTAGAGCGGCCTCTGTTTTCAGTGCGCTGTGAACTGGGTCCAAGAACCACCAAGCGAGGCCCCCAGAGGATGGCGTACCGGGATTTAGAAGGTCGGAAGGCGTCTGGCACGGGCACTCGTCCATGCAAAGTTTGCATGGGCCACGTGATGCCGAACGTCAGGGGGCACAGAGGGCCATTGTGACCCGGCGCCCACGTTCAGGGGCCCGGCTGAGAGGGACCAGAGACCAAAACACTGAATGTCATTGTTATTTAGTGCCAACGACCTGCTCTGTGCCCTCTGCTATGACGTCA
The DNA here is from genome assembly GCF_964276395.1 of Gasterosteus aculeatus. Classification (NCBI taxonomy): domain Eukaryota; kingdom Metazoa; phylum Chordata; class Actinopteri; order Perciformes; family Gasterosteidae; genus Gasterosteus; species Gasterosteus aculeatus. The sequence continues at coordinate 15,755,982 of NC_135709.1, read as the reverse complement.
TGGCATTGGTGACGTTGGTCCAGCTGCTGCTAAGCACGCATGTCTGCTCAGCGAGGCGGTTGATGACAGCGTTGCGGGAGCTCGAGTTTTCACACTGACGTTCATTTCACTTTGCAGCTGTATTACTATGTGCTCAAGCAATCTTTCAGTAATAAAGTTTTGGATGCTCTCTTCTGTGCAAAGTGCGACTCAGTGGGGAGTCCACATTTGTTTGCTCATGACGAAGCGCAGATGTGTAACAACTTTAGACAAACCGCCCATTGTGTTTAACTCACCTTTTCTCCCCCTTGATGATAAGAATGAATCTAGGTCAAACTGGACTACTTCCCGTTGCAGGAAGGCTTGCGTTAACTTCTGACCCTAAATGTACATGTGACACCAAGTGGGGGGCTGTTTTACTTCTAACTACTGGAATAACACCAGGGTCTTTTCTTTATCATAAGAGGGAGAAGTACTCGAGCCGGACTGAACAATACAGGTTCGGTTTACTCAAGGAACAGAGATCATATTGTGGTACAAAACGATAATTTATTAGTACATCAGTAAAAACAAACACCGTAAAACTATTCTAATTTGTCTGACAGCTTATCACGGAACAATCTGTGTACTTACCCGGGTCCCTAAACACGGTGAGGGTAGGGCGAGCGTCAGTGTGGAGGCAGCGAATCCCCCAGTACATTCATGTAATCACCCGTGCAACCTATAAACATGCAACCCCCCCTCCCCCCCCCCCCACACACACACACACACACGGCAACTCACTCGCGCAACGGCAAAACAAAGTGCATTAAAAACAGTTCATGCAATATCACGCCACATGCTAAAATCTGATCAACAAATTGACGATCCGGTTCATAAAATTAATAAAATGCATATAGTGTACACCAGAATACAGCCATGATTCTGAACTGTAATCAATAAAGTAATGACAATATTGTAAAACCACTGTAATTCTGCAACTGTAATAGAATAATACCAATGCAGTTATGATTGTATTTGATGTAATGTAATCAACTGGAATGCATGCATGTAATACTTGCACAACAACTGATATTGACTAAGGATCATTCGAAATCCGAGTTACATTGAACTCACCAGAAGACCACTCCCAGAGGTGTGGACACTGACTTTCACACCTTTAAGCATTGTTATAAATACCTGTAGGAACCATTGTTCTGGAGTTCGCTGGTGGAGGCGACAGACGGGCACTAGGGATGGTCAAAGGACTGACCTGGGGCCTGTTGGTCGCTGAGACCTGCGGCTCCTCAGCTGAGATGTTCTTTTTACCACAACGCCATCTTCTTTATTAAATACATTTGATTTTAACCTTTTGATCAGCGATGACCTCTGTCCGTCCGGCGTTTCTTCATTTTTGAACACAACAATTTGGTGACCCCGACGTGATGGAGAGCAATGGACGGACGGAAGAACAGCTGATCTGAACAAAGCCCAGCGATCGATTTTCTTCACTCACACGGCGCCATCGAAAAGGTAATCGGCAACCAGTTGTTTTAAAACCGAAATGCTGTATAGTTTATCATAGAACATTTAGGTGTGAGTGGACAAGATAGATGTTTTGAGGTAAACTACATTTTAGAGAAAAAATAATGTTTCTCTTAGTTTGGATGGCCGTTTTGATAAAAAGCACATTGTATATAGTGTTTGTTTGGACGTCTTTTGTATGAGTTACCGACGAAGTTTCGGTTGTGTAGCGTTAACGTTAAGCGAATGGGTGCCGTTATTTCACTGTATCTGTCATAGAAGGAATGAATGGATACCTAGTATAGGCCTCAACCGGATGAGGGTAAACGTATAGCTGACTTATAGATTAGTTACGTAAGGCATAGTGCCTGAAGCTCTAACAGAACCAAGTCCCCGAGGCGTATTGAGATCGTGATCGTATTGTCAATACTGGGAGAGGGGACGAGGTTCGCCGGCTAGTGGCGACTGCCGTGTTGTCTCGATAAGCTCTCTCACGTTCTGTTAGAAAGCACAATATATTAAAGTATGGACTAGACGACGCCTATATGGCTAGAAAGCAAGATTAAAAATTGGAATCGGTGAGGACAGAGCTACGAGCCATAGTGCCAAGAACTAACTAAATTTGCGGAATAATTGTATGCAGGAACAAGGCCAGAGTCATGGCGACATGGTCAGCATTGAATTAGATTGGAAAAACGACCCAGATTGCAAAATTAATGGTAAATTTACAATACATAACGGTCGGTGAATAACGTTGCGAACTTGTATATAATTGTATGTTGCATGTTTCGAAAAGAATGAAGCCAGATTAAGGATTTGATTGGGGCCTGGTCTTGGGGAAAACGGAGCACATGTTTTTGGAACATTACAGGATGGCGGGCGGAGACAAATAGAGAAAACAGTTAAAAGATGGCTGAGAAAGAAATTCTCAGCACAGTCTACAGAGGAGATAACAATGACTTGTTATCCACCACTACTGGGGGTGGAGAACATGTGCTTTGGAGATTTCCAAAATGGCAGCCGGCAACAGTTAAAAGAAGAAAGTGGCACCGGATGTAACAGTTTCTGTATTTCCCACCTCCACTCTGTATTCCCATTAAACAGTGTCTCCCCTTGTCCCCATTTTCCAAATGATCCTAACATTTTTCTTCCTCCATTCTTAGGACCATGTGATTTTTGCTTGCATTACAAACGGTCTATGGACTTTTTCTAGGCTCTATATGATTCTTTGTTTTAACGTTTATGTAATTGTTCTCTGCTTACATTAACACAATTTTCCCATTTATTGTTTAAACATTTTTACAAATTACTGAGTTTAAGAGAGACTCTAATCAGAGTCTGCAACACATCACACACAGACACACACAGCAGCAGCACACCTGAAGATGCACATTAGCACACACACCCATGGGTCTTGGGCAAGAGACAAAGGACAGGACGCTGTCTGTGGAGCCGGTCTGGTAAGACAAAAGGGAGTCGTTCCGAGAGAGGTGCGACCCGTAGGGACGTAGAGACGGTCAACAGTCCAGTGGGTGAATATATGTAAATAGTTAGCACAGAGGGAGACGTTTAAATGAGTGGGAAATAATGTGATTTGAGCCAAATCTGTAGACCTTGTTGTAAATAATTTGTTATTTTCTCTTAAACTTAGGCTGCAAGTTGTACAGCCTGGTACAGATGTACAGTGCACGGTACATCTCATACAGCATCTTAATGACGGAAGCAAATTTTTAGATCATAGGGCAGTACAGAATGGAAAACTTTGTTACAGACCATCATCCTGTAATGATTTTATCAACAAACCATACAAACATGTAACTACATATGATATATTGATATCATTTTCATTAGGAATAAATGAATGTTCCAGGTCACTAACAAACCATGAGTTGAGTTTTGAGTTCACAGGTAGAGAACGCAAGTAAGCTGCCCTGACGACTGAGAATGCAAATGCAAGTCCAATTGTGATGGAAAGTCACAAGGCAATGGTAAACTGCATCACACACGTCCTGGAGCCCAGACAGGCTGCAAGGACAAAAGGAAGGAGCAGCGAACGGCAGGGGTCAAAGGGTGCTGACAGCTGACCAACAGGAGGGACTTAGCAGGAAGAGCTCGCCAGCCAGCGTCGAACTTTGAGCCAATGCAAAGAAGTCTGAAGCTGACCTGATGCTGATTCTAACACATTTATTTTGAGACATGTGTTAAAATAACACATGCCTCAACAGGAGGGATGTAGATATAGAAATATTTTTCCAAATTGAACGATCGGAAAATTTAACAAAATAAATTACTAAAAGAAAGATTTAGATACCGGAGGAAACGTATTGTGAACAGCTGACAACTGAGTTGAATCAACAAACGTCTCATATTTTGACTTCTATTTCGGGAATGAATTTGAAATATTGTTCTTCTCATTCAGTCAGCAGGACTGATAGTAAAGTAAATGGTACAAGACCATGAGGAACACCTGGGAAGAGCACCAAGACACACGCACACGCACACACACACACACACACACACACACACACACACACACACACACACACACACACACGTAGGCACCCCATTGTGCTTCTCTATTCAACAGCTGACCAGGGAATCCTGATCTTCCAACACCTCGGATCCCCCGATCGGTCTGGTCACAGGACCTGCGAGATTCTCAGGATCAAGAAGAGAGTGGATCTCAATCACACGTCAATGACGACCACTACGCGTCACCTGACCAAGCCTTTGATAACAAGAGGAAGTTTACACTTATGCATAATCCCACAAACACTTTAGTTTTTGTACAAGTTATTACCACACAACTTTCAGATTAAGAAAAGGGACAGAAATCCCTCATTTAAATCCAAGCTAAAATGATTGAGATATACAAGCAAATACACACGGTTGATATTATTGTGAGAACAAGAGATCAAGATTCTTGATTCATAATGTCCAAACATTTCCCTGATATAGAACTATACAGTAAATAGACATTTTCACATTGAACATCTGGTCGGAGATTCACCTTTCCGTTGAGTTGTACTTACTAAGGTAACAGTATTGTCCCGATTAAACAAAACATAACTATAGACACAGTGAACAACAGACAGGAATGCATCACCAATAATTGATCAACTACATTAACCTAAAAGCCACATCAGTAGAATGGAAGCTATGGGAATACCTGGGGGTGTCTAATGAGTTTCAAGTCACACACAGGATCTGGAAGACGCACCTCTACCCCTGCTGGAGCAGAGAGGGATGACACAGAAGAGGAGAGACCACCTGTCAACAACCTGAGCGGCGCCAAAGGAACCGTGAGCAGTGACCAAACAACCGTCATCTCGCTGAGAGGAAGGACTTCCTCAGCCCAGAGTCTGCTTGACCACCGTGCAGGACCAGGAGGAAGCATCAGGACCGACCACAGCAGAACCAGCACCGCAGAGCCGGACCAGAAGCAAGACTAGGACCAATTCAGAAAGGGTCCAAGCAACCTTCCAGTCTCCCTTTTGAGGGACAGCACAGTTCCAAGACCACCTCACACTAATGGGGGACAACGACAGCCCAGCACAGACATAACCTCAGACCCACGGGTCACATCAGAGCCATCGATTTCCAGTACAGACACTCCCAAGTTCCCTAAGCCCCTCTACAAATACTGCCCCATGGACAACAACAACCATTTAGCATGAGAGATCTTGAGAATGATCGAGAAAACACCCACACACACAAATGGAGGTGAACCACTGCCGAAAGCTCTCACTAAAGAACCAGCAGAGAACAGTGACATGGACAACCGCTTCTTAGGTTTATTGGACTCATGATTTAGTAAATACAAACAATTGTTTATTTCTGTGATAACAGTCTCCATTATGGCCAGCATTTTATTCCTAGGTGGATGCTGTTGCATCCTCTACATTAGGACACTTATCATTAGAATCATCAGAGAAGACCAGCCCCATGATGCCATTAGGTTTATTAAATGAATGTGTCCTGTGTCAATTTACACTGTACACATGACATCCGTGATGAAATGTTAAATCCTGGGAGAAGATCTTTTAATCTCTCCGACAGATTTCTTCCTCGTTTTATTCCCAAAAAAGGTTTTCGAGGGAGTTTTTGTTCTGTGCCAGGTACAAGTTAACAAGGTGTGTCCAGATGCACATTTTATGATTAGAATGTGTAGGATCAAGCGTATCATATTGGATCGAACGTTGTGCTAAACAAATAGAGACGACACATCTGACAAAACTGAGGAATTTGATGAACCGATCCCTCTGATTGGTTTTTACACCAAAATTGGTGTAAAGGGATGGATTGTAGGATATTAGAAACAAATTGACGATCCGGTTCATAAAATTAATAAAAATGCATATAGTGTACACCAGAATACAGCCATGATTCTGACACTGTGTAATCAATAAAGTAATGACAATATTGTAAAACCACTGTAATTCTGCAACTGTACTAGAATAATATCGATGCAGTTATGATTGTATTTGATGTAATGTAATCAACTGGAATGCATGCATGTAATACTTGAACAACTGATATTGACTAAGGATCATCCGAAATCCAAGTTACATTGAACTCACCAGAAGACCACTCCCAGAGGTGTGGACACTAACTTTCACACCTTTAAGCATTGTTATAAATACCTGTAGGAACCATTGTTCTCGAGTTCACTGGTGGAGGCAGCAGACGGGCACTAGGGATGGTCAAAGGACTGACCTGGGGCCTGTTGGTCGCTGAGACCAGCGGCTCCTCAGCTGAGATGTTCTTTTTACCACCACGCCATCTCTTTTATTAAATACATTTGATTTTAACCTTTTGATCAGCGATGACCTCTGTCCGTCCGGCGTTTCTTCATTTTTGAACACAACAATTCCCACGCTATTCCTCCACACATCGGGCATCCCCCGCTCGAAATAAATAAAAACAACAGTAGGCAAGTACACGAAACAAAAACCGGAGCGCGGGGCGCATACAATGTTAGGATATCAGCTGGTTACAATCGCTAATCGCTACTCGTACCCGGATACGGCAAAACAGCAGTTTGTGTGCCACCTGGAAAGGCTGAGGAGCTAAACCCTCCCCAACGACGTCCGAAGGGACTCGGCCGGCAAAACCTGCAAGGTTGAGATCTGTAAGCTGACAATTTCCCCCATCACAAACAACCTACCAGTTAGCGACCTACTTGCTACTCTCCTCTCAGCGGACTGCTAGAGAACGGGGGACGGCCCGTAAAATAAGGCGCTCATTGATGACGTCTGCACGACCCCTTGATACTACAGTACAGTCACATACAGTATAGTATATAGGTTAATTCACTTGTTAATAAAATAAAAAAGTAAATATGACAGCAAGGGCCGTTAAGCAGCCGCACCCCCCTCTGCCATATGATAGTTGGTTGGGTAGTTGTCATGCACTGCATAGAGTACAAGCAGTGTCACTTGCAATTAAGAGGTGCAAACATCGTTGGTGTCAAGCTGCATAACGTTTCGCATAGTCTGGCTGTTTCTTAACCGACACTAGATTTAAGTACTAATTTACACAAAACAAAGCCTGAATACATCACAATGTAACTCAACGGAATCTTTTTTGTCCTCCCGTCAATTCAAAGAAATTTTATTTTTTGCATTAAATAACGTTATCAGAGATCGGCGACAAGAAATGGGATGTCCTAGTTCACTATTTTACTGAATATTGGCGGATATCAATCGTCAGTAAAACTTCACTACACTGTGATGGTTACTGTTGAGCTCCATAATTAATCCACGGGTCAGACCATGAGGGGGGATCCGTGCCTATCCCTGCTGGTATTACTGACCGGGAAATAGAAAGAAGAAGAATAGAAAGGTGATAAGATACACGTTTTGCTTATTTTGTCATGAATACAAACTGGGAAAAAGAAGAATTTTTGTCTGTCATTAAAAACTATATCTTTGTTACTTGGTTTGACTTCATTTTGAAAGAAAATGTCTTTGCTAGATGCTTGAACTGTTGCTCAAACTAAGCTATATGTTCAATAGAAAGAGATTACCCTAAAGTAATCAGTCTATACTGTCTGAAATCCTCTCCCATGAGTAACCAATGAATGAAAGGACTACTGATGTATGATACATTTCCCTTTGCTTCAGGGATACAAGCCTAAGCTTAATTGCTTCCACACACTCAACTGTGCAGCGAGAATTCAAAGTCATCATATTAGCCGTGCAGGGTGTTTGACTCTGAACAACGTCATTACCGCCGTCCCCGGACACAGTATTCCTGCAGCTCCGGGCAGAAGTGGGCCGTGAACCCTGCAGGAAACCGCTGGTTACACATCGCTGCCATAGAACTAGCACTGAGAGACGGTAACCGTGGTTACAGGGTCTGTAAGAGGTTGATAAGAGCAGTGTTTGATGAAAAGGCAGAGGTAGGCACAGTACGGTTACAGTTGGTAGATACGTGCAAAGGCGTAGATGATGAGTTACTGTGCAGTGTGGTCCCCTTCCCTCTCTGTCCATCTGACATCATGCTTTATATATTTAGCCATATAGCCAAAAGTTCCCCTTCACACAGACTTGAAAAATAATCAAATGCCCTGAGGCTGTTGATTGATAGATAAAGATGAGCAGGTTGGTAAACAAAAAATCCCTGTAAAATTCAGCCTACTTTCATGTCTGCAAAATCATTTTCTCTGATATTTTTATGAGGGTAATAAAAAAAATATATATATAGTATTTTTTGCATGTAATTGGAGAAAAATCACTGTAGGTGAATTTGTAGTCCCAATTAATATGTTTCATTGGTTAAGATGGTTTTCTTTCTGACTGGTAATTCGGTTCATTTGTTTCTAATAATTCAATCTAAGGTAGGTTTACAAAAAAATAGACAGGATGCTCAACTAGGGATTATTGATTAAATGACATATTGATGGAAGAATGCAGGCTCAAAGCTGGAAATTGATTTTGCTTCTAAAGAGAAGACAGGCAATTAGGTGATTTTGTAACTCATAATAAACGCCGGACGGACAGAGGTCATCGCTGATCAAAAGGTTAAAATCAAATGTATTTAATAAAAGAGATGGCGTTGCGGTAAAAAGAACATCTCAGCTGAGGAGCCGCTGGTCTCAGCAACCAACAGGCCCCAGGTCAGTCCTTTGACCATCCCTAGTGCCCGTCTGTCGCCTCCACCTGTGAACTCGAGAACAATGGTTCCTACAGGTATTTATAACAATGCTTAAAGGTGTGAAAGTTAGTGTCCACACCTCTGGGAGTGGTCTTCTGGTGAGTTCAATGTAACTCGGATTTCATGAGTGTATACTTCCTCTTGTTATCAAAGGCTTGGTCAGGTGACGCGTAGTGGTCGTCATTGACGTGTGATTGAGATCCACTCTCTTCTTGATCCTGAGAATCTCGCAGGTCCTGAGATCAGACTGATCGGGGGATCCGAGGTGTTGGAAGATCAGGATTCCCTGGTCAGCTGTTGAATAGAGAAGCACAATGGGGTGCCTACGTGTGTGTGTGTGTGTGTGTGTGTGAGTGTGTGTGTGTGTGTGTGTGTGTGTGTGTGTGTGTGTGTGTGCGTGTGTGTGTGTGTGGGTGCTCTTCCCAGGTGTTCCTCCTGGTCTTTGTATTTTGCTGTACCATTTACTTTACTATCAGTCCTGCTGACTGAATGAGAAGAACAATATTTCAAATTCATTCCAGAAATAGAAGTCAAATTGTGAGATTCAACTCTTGTGAGGTGTTGACAATACATACCTCTGGTATCTAAATCTTTCTTTTAGTAATTTATTTTGTTAAGTTTTCTCATCGTTCAATTTGGAAAAATATTTCTATATCTACATCCCTCCTGTTGAGGCATGTGTTATTTTAACACATGTCTCAAAATAAATGTGTCATAATCAGCATCAGGTCAGCTTCAGACTTCTTTGCATTGGCTCAAAGTTTGACGCTGGCTGGCGAGCTTCCTGCTAAGTCCCTCCTGTTGGTCAGCTGTCTGCACCCTTTGACCTCAGCTGTTCGCTGCTTCTTCCTTTTCTCTTTGCAGCCTGTCTGGGCTCCAGGACGTGTGATGATCTTTGTCTTGTGACTTTCCAACACAATTGGTCTTTCATTTGCATCCTCAGTCGTCAGGGCAGCTTACCTGCGTTCTCTACCTGTGAACTCAAAACTCAACTCATGGTTTGTTAGTGACCTAGAACATTCATGTATTCCTAATGAAAATGGTATCAATATATCATATGTAGTTACATGTTTGTATGGTTTGTTGATAAAATCATTACAGGATGATGGTCTGTAACAAAGTATTCAATTCTGTACTGCTATTACTAATGTTATCCTATGATCTAAAATGTGCTTCCGTCATTAAGATGCTGTATGAGATGTACCGTGCACTGTACATCTCATATCCACACTCAACAACTTGCAGCCTATCACTAAGTTTAAGAGAAAATAACAAATTATTTACAACAAGGTCTATAGATTTGGCTCAAATCACATTATTTCCCACTCATTTAAACGTCTCCCTCTGTGCTAACTATTTACATATATTCACCCACTGGACTGTTGACCGTCTCTACGTCCCTACGGGTCGCACCTCTCTCGGAATGACTCCCTTTTGTCTTACCAGACCGGCTCCACAGACAGCGTCCTGTCCTTTGTCTCTTGCCCAAGTCCCATGGGTGTGTGTGCTAATGTAAATCTTCAGGTGTGCTGCTGCTGTGTGTGTCTGTGTGTGGTTGCTCTCAAACTCAGTAATTGTAAAAATGTTTAAACAATAAATGGGAAAATTGTGTTAATGTAAGCAGAGAACAATTACATAAACGTTAAAACATAAAGAATCACATAGAGTCTAAAAAAAATAAAATAAAAAAAAAGTCCATAGACCGTTTGTAATGCAAGCAAAAATCACATGGTCCTAAGAATGGAGGAAGAAAAATGTTAGGATCATTTGGAAAATGGGGACAAGGGGAGACACTGTTTAATGGGAATACAGAGTGGAGGTGGGAAATACAAAAACTGTGTTACATCTGTGTTTCTTCTTTTAACTGTTGCCGGCTGCCATTTTGGAAATCTCCAAAGCACATGTTCTCCACCCCCAGTAGTGGTGGATAACAAGTCATTGTTATCCCCCCTGTAGACCGTGCTGAGAATTTCTTTTTCAGCCATCTTTTAACTGTTTTCTCTATTTATCTCCGCCCGCCATCTTGTAATGTTCCAAAAACATGTGCTCCATTTTCCCCAAGACCAGGCCCCAATCAAATCCTTAATCCGGCTTCATTCTTTTCTAAACATGCAACATACAATTATAAACAAGTTTGTAACGTTATTCCCCGATCTCTAATGTATTGTAATTTACCATTAATTTTGCTATCTGGGTCGTTCTTCCAATTTAATTAAATGCTGACCGAGTCCCCATGACGCATGTCTTGTTTCTGCACACAAGTCCCGTAGGCTCATTTCCAAAATGTAATCTTGCTTTCTAGCCATATAGGCGTCGTCTAGTCCATACTTTATTTAATTTATTGTGATTTCTAACATAGTCTAAAAGAGGCTTATTGAGACAACCGCTAGTCGGCACTGAACGGCGAACCTCATCCCCCTCCTTTGCTCGGCAACCCGATCACGGTCCCGACGCGCCACATGGGTCTTTAACTCTGTTAGAACGTTATACACCGTGCATTACGTATCCAATCTATAAGTTGCGATACGTTTTCCCTCATCCGGTTGAGGCCTATACTAGGTTTTCACTCATTCCTTATTATGACCGATCGGTTAATTAACGCCACCCATTCGCTTAACGTTAACGCTACACAACCGAGCTTTGTCGGTAACACACACAGAGACGTCCAAACAAACACTATATACAATGTGCTTTTTATCACAACGGCCATTCAAGCTAAGAGAAAACATTTTTTCTCTAAAATTCTGTTTACCTCAAAACATCGTATCTTGTCCACTCACACCTAAATGTTCTATGATAAACTATACAGCATTTCGGTTTTAAAACAACTGGTTGCCGGTTACCTTTTCGATGGCGCCGTGTGAGTGAAGAAAATCGATCGCTGGGCTTTGTGCAGATCAGCTGTTCCTCCGTCCGTCCACTGATCTCCATCACGTCGGGGTCACTAAATTGTTGTGTTCAAAAATGAAGAAACGCCGGACGGACAGAGGTCATTGCTGATTAAAAGGTTAAAATCAAATGTATTTAATAAAGGAGATGGCGTTGTGGTAAAAAGAACATCTCAGCTGAGGAGCCGCTGGTCTCAGCAACCAACAGGTCCCAGGTCAGTCCTTTGACCATCCCTAGTGCCCGTCTGTAGCCTCCACCAGTGAACTCGAGAACAATGGTTCCTACAGGTATTTATAACAATGCTTAAAGGTGTGAAAGTTAGTGTCCACACCTCTGGGAGTGGTCTTCTGCTGAGTTCAATGTAACTCGGATTTCAAATGATCCTTAGTCAATATCAGTTGTTGTGCAAGTATTACATGCATGCATTCCAGTTGATTACATTACATCAAATACAATCATAACTGCATTGGTATTATTCTATTACAGTTGCAGAATTACAGTGGTTTTACAATATTGTCATTACTTTATTGATTATACAGTTTCAGAATCATGGCTGTATTCTGGTGTACACTATATGCATTTTATTAATTTTATGAACCGGGTCGTATTTTTGTTTCTAATATCCTACACCACCACTGCTGCAATTTGAGTACTCTTCAAGCTTCACCCTTTCCTTTCGTCGGTTAAAACATAAATCTTTGTTTGGCCTTGTGGCTGATACTGTTCGCTCTAAACTCTTGTATACGTGTATGCATCTCCAATAAGATGCTCACTGGGAAAACAGGATGGAATTATCTAATGTAATATTGCTTTCACCGACTTTGCCTAATAACCCAGAGGAACGCCAGGGTTTGCATCTCATCCACAGGCTTCCACCTAATGTCATTAAGGACATGTTAACCACGTGAATCACAGCAATCCCTGTTTTTGAAGAACTAAATAATTGAGAAGGTTTAACTGCGGGAAGAAGCTTTAGATCTAAGACTCCTAGCACATAATCCTTGTGTCTTACTGGAACAGTCTCTCTAAACAAAGCAATTATATGATATTACATCGGTTGAGATGCAGTTTCTTCAATCTATTTTAACTATTACCACCTGTCGCTGTGCCTTTGTTTATGTGGATGGATTGAATATTTCATTCCTCAAACCAGCATAGATTTTCATGGTCTGGATTTGAACGTTTTTGCTCCATCAGATTAAACTAGATTGTTTAATAAGCATGGCATATTTTAAAACATAGCATTCGGTGCTATTTGTATCTGAATGTAAGTGTCCTGTCTCGGATTATCACTGCTGATTAACTGTTTGAAGTAATTTTGCTTTTTCAGGCAATGTTCTGTTATTTTAGTTTTTCCATGACATTCCTGTTTTTTTTACTTCTAAATATTTCCAATAATGTTTCGACTCAGAACAGTTGATTCAGACGATTTATTTCATATTTTAGTTATCACTGTATTTAATGTATTCAACAAAATAGAGAATGGTTTCTGAGTTTTGTTCGTGGAAAAGCAGATGACCTGTCAAATCAAAAAGAAAGACGGAAAACAACTTCACACTGGCATTCGAAACTAAACTCTTTACCCGCATGGTCTCTGGTCACTTTTGCATATTTCTGTTTCTATTATTAATTGTTGGAATGCATTATGCATTCCAAGTATTGTTCTTCGAATCTTTATTGTTGGAATGCATTAACGATGCATTCCAAGTATTGTTCTTCGAATCTTTAATCAACTTATTCTTCTATTTCTTCCGTGGCACCTTTCAACTCCTTCACACTTTCAGCTATAGAAATCCTTCAAATATTAAAATGTTCAGCTCCTTTCTGGCTTGAGGGCTATGACTTTTCAGCTTTCTACCTCTTAAGCTTGAATTTATATAAATCAATAATTATTAATATTTTAACATGGTTTTCAAATGGAGTTTGTTTTCAAATCCTCCTAAACTTCTTCAACTTTCAGATTTTTCAGCTTCGCCAATCTTTCAGCTACAGACACCATTTAAACTTTCAAATGTTGACACAAGTCTCAACTATTTTATGAAAAAAACTTCTTCTTGATATCTATTGTACTTTTTTCATAATCACTGATTATGTTTCATTAGTTCTTCGCTCCGTTTCTGACTTTTACATGAGTGTGTATTGCGTCTGCTAGAGTGGGGACCTCGAGGGCTAGAGTGTGAGGCAGCGCCAGAATCTGGTTAAAAAAATATGGAACTTCTGTCCTTGCAGCCAAAGTATACACTCTTGAGGATTCATTTCTTCAGATTAATGAGGGCATGGTTGTGCTGATTGGATTAATGCGTTCATGGAATCCCAGAATTCTTTAGTTTTGGCTTAAGGAGTGTTAGAGTGACACAACCTCTGCCAAAAGCCCCATAGGCGCCAATACAAATCTGCCGACATATTTCTCAAAAAATCAAGAAGGTACACGTTTTGTCAACGGCCATAGGAGCCGTATTTATTACCGGACAGACATAAAAAGCACATCCATGCGTTCGGTAGAGTCTTGGGTCTCGTCAAAACGCCGTATTTTTTAGATAGCTGTTATAGTTTTGCGCTGAATGTCATTTGTTTGAGGTGTGGATTCTGTGTAACTCGCTGTCCTGTGTCTGCCCTTTGCAGCAGCTCGTTAATGAGCACAGGTGCGTCGTTGCCGTGGTTACTCGCTCACACGCTGCAAGATCTCTGTCTGTGACTCACAGCTGCTCCTATGACCTGATCAGTGGAGTCACATGACGCAGCTATGCTTTCTGTCAACAGACCAATATGATAAAGACACTCGCCCCCCCTCCCCCCTCCACCCTGACCTCTTCTCACTGTTAATCACTCACTCAGTCAGTCAGTCTAGTCTATTTCTCCTCCTCTCTCTCTCCCTCTATCTCTTCCTCACCACCCCTCCCTTCCTCACCCTCTCACCCTCCCTCCCTCTATCTACACCCCCCCACCCCACCCAGTCCAATAATTACAAAATAAAAGCCCCACAGAGGGAATTTTTACTGTAATGTTTGTGATGAGGCCTATTAATTAAAAACGTCTTAGTTTGAATAACAAACATTTTGTCTCCCACTACGAATATTACTCGTACTTCTAGTACTACAACTGATACTTCTACTACCATACTACTATTATTTCTACTGCTATTAATACTACAACTACTACTAATGTTATTACAAATACTACTATGGCTAATAGTGTTAGTATTACAGCTGTTTCTACTGCTATTGATAATAAACCTACTGCTACTGCTAGTACTACTAATACCACAATTACAACTATAACTAATACTACTACTAATATTACTACAACCAATTTTAAACCTCTTTTTATTCATCTCAGCTTTTGTTATTTCTGTACTCTTTTAAATTCATTTAAGCTCCTGCACCTTCTGTTTTGCAATATTTCACATTTATTTCAGCTGTTTTCATTTCTGCTTTTTCAGCAAATCTATTGAAATTCCTTTCAGCTTCTCTCATTTCTGTATTTTCAGCAATTTCAAATTAATTTCAGCTTTTCTAATATCTGTAATTACAGATGTATTCAAATTCCCTTCAACTTTCTGTATTTTAAGCTATTTTTAAATATTCAGTGCAGCTTTCAGCTTTTTGCATTCCAACGCATTTTCAGCAGGAAATGCTTTTTCTAGTTAGTTGGAATGCTTTAAGCATTCCAAGTATTGTTCTTCGAATCTTTATTCTTCAACTTCATCTTCTTCTATTTCTTCCGCGGCACCTTTCAACTCCTTCACACTTTCAGCTATTAAAACCGTTCAAATATTAAAATGTTCAGCTCCTTTCTGGCTTGAGGGCTATGACTTTTCAGCTTTCTACCTCTTAAGCTTGAATTTATATAAATCAATAATCACTAATATTTAAACATGGTTTTCAAATGGAGATTGTTTTCAAATCCTCCTTAAACTTCTTCAACTTTCAGATATTTCAGCTCCGCCAATCTTTCAGCTACAGACACCATTTAAACTTTCAAATGTTGACACAGGTCTCAACTATTTTATGAAAAAAACGGCTTGTGGATATCTATTGTACTTTTTTCATAATCACTGATTATGTTTCACTAGTTCTTCGCTCCGTTTCTGACTTTTACATGAGTGTGTATTACCATACTACTAGTATTTCTACTGCTATTAATACTACAACTACTACTGATGTTATTACAAATACTACTATGGCTAATAGTATCAGTATTCCAGCTGTTTCTACTGCTATTGATAATAAACCGACTGCTACTGCTAGTACTACTAATACCAAAATTACAACTTTAACTAATACTACTACTAATATTACTACAACCAATTTTAAACCTCTTTTTATTCATCTCAGCTTTTGTTATTTCTCTACTTTTTTAAATTCAATTAAGCTCCTGCAACTTCTGTATTTTTTAGAAAATCTATTGGAATTCAGCTTCCCCACTTCCTGTATTTTCAGCAATTCTTTAAAATAATTTCAGCTTTTCTTATGCCTCTATTAACAGCAATGTTTTAATATTCATTTCTTTATTCTTTTTTGCAATATTTCCAATTTATTTCAGCTGTTTTCATTTCTGCTTTTTCAGCAAATCTATTGAAATTCCTTTCAGCTTCTCCCATTTCTGTATTTTCAGCTATTTCAAATTAATTTCAGCTTTTCTAATATCTGTAATTTCAGATGTATTCAAATTCCCTTCAACTTTCTGTATTTTCAGCTATATTTAAATATTCATTTCAGCTTTCAGCTTTTTGCATTCCAACGCATTTTCAGCAGGAAATGCCTTTTCTAGTTATTCTTCTATTTCTTCCGTGCCACCTTTCAACTCCTTCACACTTTCAGCTATTAAAACCGTTCAAATATTAAAATGTTCAGCTCCTTTCTGGCTTGAGGGCTATGACTTTTCAGCTTTCTACCTCTTATTCTTGAATTTATATAAATCAATAATCATTCATATTTTAACATGGTTTTCAAATGGAGTTTGTTTTCAAATCCTCCTTAAACTTCTTCAACTTTCAGATTTTTCAGCTTCGCAAATCTTTCAGCTACAGACACCATTTAAACTTTCAAATGTTGACACAAGTCTCAACTATTTTATGAAAAAAACGGCTTGTTGATATCTTTTGTACTTTTTTCATAATCACTGATTATGTTTCACTAGTTCTTCGCTCCGTTTCTGACTTTTACATGAGTGTGTATTGCGTCTGTTAGAGTGGGGACCTCGAGGGCTAGAGTGTGAGGCAGCACCAGAATCTGGTTAAAAAAATATGGAACTTCTGTCCTTGCAGCCAAAGTATACACTCTAGAGGCTTCATTTCTTCAGATTAATGAGGGCATGGTTGTGCTGATTGGATTAATGCGTTCATGGAATCCCAGAGTTCTTTAGTTTTTGCTTATGGAGTGTTAGAGTGACACAACCTCTGCCAAAAGCCCCATAGACTCCAATACAAATCTGCCGACATATTTCTCAAAAAAACAAGAAGGTACACATTTGTCAACGGCCATAGGAGCCGTATTTATTACCGGACAGACATAAAAAGCACATCCATGCGTTCGGGTAGAGTCTTGGGTCTCGTCAAAATGCCGTATTTTTTAGATAGCTGTTAGAGTTTTGCGCTGAATGTCATTTGTTTGAGGTGTGGATTCTGTGTAACTCGCTGTCATGTCTCTGCCTTTTGCAGCAGCTCGTTAATGAGCACAGGTGCGTCGTTGCCGTGGTTACTCGCTCACACGCTGCAAGATCTCTGTCTGTGACTCACAGCTGCTCCTATGACCTGATTAGTGGAGTCACATGACGCAGCTATGTTTTCTGTCAACAGACCAACATGATAAAGACACTCGCCCCCCTCCCGCCTCCACCCTGACCTCTACTCACTGTTAATCACTCAGTCAGTCTGTCTGTCTATTTCTCCTCCTCTCTCTCTCCCTCTATCTCTTCCTCACCACCCCTCCCTTCCTCACCCTCTCACCCTCCCTCTATCTACACCCCCCCCCCACACCACCCAATCCAATAATTTCAAAATAAAAGCCCCATGGAGGGAATTTTTACTGTAATGTTTGTGATGAGGCCTATTAATTACAAACGTCTTAGTTTGAATAACAAGCATTCTATCTCCCACTACGAATATTACTCGTACTTCTAGTACTACAACTGATACTTCTACTACCATACTACTAGTATTTCTACTGCTATTAATACTACAACTACTACTAATGTTATTACAAATGCTAAACGACTGTACTCTGAGAAACTCCAACAACAGTTCTCAGCAAGTGACTCTGCTTCGGTTTGGAGAGGCCTCAAACACCTCACCAACTACAAGCCAAAAACCCCCCACTCCATGAATGACCTCCGCCTGGCAGACGAGCTGAATGAGTTCTACTGCAGATTTGAAAGACAATGTCCTGATCCCATCCCCCACAGCTCCACCAACCTGCTGCAGTCCCCCTCCCCTCCCTCCCCCAGCCCATCAGGTGCTCACGCCTCTTCATCTATATCACCTTCCCCTCCCCCACCAGCAACGACCCTCTCTATTCTGGAGAGAGACGTTAACCGGCTCTTTAGAAGACTAAATCCCCGTAAGGCAGCCGGTCCGGACTCCGTTTCCCCTCACTCCCTGAAGCATTGTGCTGACCGGCTGTCTCCGGTGTTCACTGACATCTTCAACACCTCCCTGGAGACATGCCACGTACCAGCCTGCTTCAAGGCCTCCACCATCATCCCTGTCCCCAAGAAGCCCAGGATCACAGGACTCAATGACTACAGGCCCGTCGCCCTGACCTCTGTAGTCATGAAGTCTTTTGAACGGCTAGTCCTGACCCACCTGAAGTCCCTCACCGACCCCCTCCTGGACCCCCTGCAGTTCGCCTACAGAGCCAACAGGTCTGTGGACGACGCTGTCAACATGGCCCTCCACTACATCCTCCAGCGTCTGGACTCCCCAGGAACCTACGCCAGGATCCTGTTTGTGGACTTCAGCTCTGCTTTCAACACTATCATCCCGTCTCTGCTGCAGGACAAACTCTCCCAGCTGCACGTGCCCGACTCCACCAGCAAGTGGATCACAGACTTCCTGTCAGACAGGAAGCAGCACGTGAAGCTGGGGAAACATGTCTCAGCCTCTCGGACCATCAGCACCGGTTCCCCCCAAGGCTGCGTTCTTTCCCCTCTGCTCTTCTCCCTGTACACCAACAGCTGCACCTCCAGTCATCAGTCCGTCAAGCTCCTGAAGTTTGCGGATGACACCACCCTCATTGGACTAATCTCTGGTGGGGACGAGTCCGCCTACAGGTGGGAGTCTGACCATCTGGTGTCGTGGTGCAGCCAGAACAACCTGGAGCTTAACGCTCTAAAGACAGTGGAGATGGTTGTGGATTTCCGGCGGAACAGAGCCCCACCCTCCCCCATCACGCTGTGTGACTCCCCCGTCACTATTGTGGATTCCTTCCGTTTCCTGGGCTCCATCATCACCCAGGACCTCAAGTGGGAGCTGAACATCAGCTCCATCACCAAGAAGGCTCAGCAGAGGTTGTTCTTCCTGAGGCAGCTGAAGAAACTCAACCTGCCAAAGACGATGATGGTCCACTTCTACACGGCCATCATCGAGTCCATCCTCTGCTCCTCCATCACCGTCTGGTACGCTGCAGCCACAGCCAAGGACAAGGGCAGGCTGCAGCGTGTCATCCGCTCTGCAGAGAGGGTGATCGGCTGCAATCTGCCGTCCCTGCAGGACTTGTTCGCTTCCAGGTCTCTGAAGCGAGCTAAAAAGATCGCGGCCGACCCCTCTCACCCCGGACATAAACTGTTTGTGCCCCTTCCATCTGGCAGGAGGCTGAGGTCCATCAGGACTACGACCTCCCGCCACACGAACAGTTTCTTCCCGTCGGCAGTCGGGCTCATCAACAGAGCCGGTCCCCCACTGCCTGACTATAACATTCCACCGGTCACTCCCCCTCATACTGCACATGCCACTTTAACTGCAATTCATCACTTTGTCACTTGTCACTTTGTCTCTTGTCCGTTACTTGTTCGTTAGTGCACTTTATGCTTAATATTTTTCTTTTTAACTTTTTAATATTTAATTTTTTTTAACTTTATTACCTTGTTTTATACTAACCCATAGCCTTAGCCTTATTCTACTAACCCATTGCATTAGCATTTCATTCCACTTTATTTTATTACTTGTGCACTGCTGTCTTGTCTGTCTACTGTCGCGCACTAACCGCCAAGACAAATTCCTTGTATGTTTGACATATTTTGGCTAATAAATGTTTCCTGATTCCTGATTCCTGATTCCTGAAGTACTACTATGGCTAATAGTGTTAGTATTACAGCTGTTTCTACTGCTATTGATACTAAACCAACTTCTACTGCTAATACTAATAATACCACAATTACAACTATAACTACTACTACTACTAATATTACTACAAACTATTTTAAACCTCTTTTTATTCATCTCAGCTTTTGTTATTTCTGTACATTTTTAAATTAATTTAAGCTCCTGTAACTTCTGTATTTTTTAGAAAATCTATTGAAATTCAGCTTCCCCACTTCCTGTTTTTTCAGCAGTTTTTAAAAATAATTTCTGCCTTTCCTATGCCTCTATTAACAGCAATGTTTTCGTATTCATTTCTGTATTTTCTTTTGCAAGATTTCACATTTATTTCAGCTGTTTTCATTTCTGCTTTTTCAGCAAATCTATTGAAACTCCTTTCAGTACTGTTAATCCTAACCCTGACCCTTTGATCCTCACCACCCTTATTTTTTAGATAGCTGTTATAGTTTTGCGCTAGTGGACACTTGTTTGAGGTGTGGATTCTGTGTAACTCGCTGTACTGTCTCTGCCCTTTGAGCAGATGCTCCGTTACCGTGGATACCAGCACACACGCTGCAGTTTGTCAGTTGGTCAGTTTGCTCTCTCTAGTGTCCTTCTACCTTCCCCAATGCCAACATTTCAAAATATAACCCCCATGGAGGGAATTCTTACTGTAATGTTTTTGATGAGGCCTATCGATTGATAATGTCATAGTTTGAAGGACACATAATATAAAATGTATAAATATTGTACTGAATTACCTGTGAGGGTGACAGAAATAAGATGTCAGTGTTATTTACTGCTTTTTTAGTGCTGGAATAAATTATACCCAACTGCAAGGTACTAATGCTTTTGATACCTTAATTGTTTTTATTAACTAATACTTGAATGTTTGCTGAAATTGATTGGATGGCCCTATAGGAAGTGTTCCACCAGCCATCATTGCTAAAGGAATAAGAAACCTCTACTGAAAATAAGTCACATGCAGCATTCAAAATGAACAGTGACGGACAACATTGCTACGGTTGAATATTTATTGCAACAAATAACAATTATAAACAAGCGTAAAAAACAATTGAAAATAAGTAACAAGTCAAAACAAAATGAACACATAACTAATACATTATGAACACAATCTTATAAACATATACATTTTATAACAGTAGAAATTTTAATTTTTCGCCACTTCAATTGCCTGCACCTTGTTTCTTGTCATTTTAATTTGAACTTTTATCACGGGTTCAATCATGACAAGTTCGATTGGCTCCCACAATCTCTCCTCAATTAAGACGGTACGGCCATCTTCTAGGAGAAGGTTGAGGTTCCCCGGATCTCCCTCAATCTCCATCACCCCGAGTGCCCCCACGATGTCCTCTGAGCGTACCTCCTGTTGAGAGAAAAGTAGACATTATCCCGCTGTCAGCCGCAATCCAGAGCAATCATTATCGTTTTTAAGCAGGCAAATAAAATAACCCCAGCACGGAGGCATTGCATTATAATTTATTCAACTTTTTTTTTAAATCGCCACTTCAAATTTAACATAACATCACTCAATCAAACTTTTCTGTTGAAGCCAGATAGTGTAAAGATTGTATAAAAAGTGAATGTTTGTTTCAATTTCATAAAAAAACAAGTAGGCCTACCTCGATGGTGGAAACGTTTGTGGACTGGAGTCTGAGCCCATAGTTAGACCTCCCAGCTTTAAGATGGGAAACTTTAATGTGGGCCCCCACCTGCAGCTGCCATACGGCCGCCTCCCTCCAGAAACACAGCGACATCTGTGATTCCCCCTGTAGAAGGTAACGTGAAATAATATTTTAATTACTTTAATTCTCTCTTTCTCTCTCTCTCTCTCTATATAGATTATATATATTATATATATATTATATATATATATGTGTCTGAGGACTCGTATGAAGGCAAATCACTGTCAAAATAAATCCATATCAAACATTCGCGGGCAAAAGTCCATCTCGCGCAGCAAAAGTTGGCGAATGTTTCATGTGTGCGCGAGCATGGATTTTTGCCCGCAAATGTTTGATATGGATTTGGATTTTTGACAGTTATTTGCCTTCATACGATATATGTAGCGTAATTACTCAGCTATCTAAATTAATAAATACATTTTATTATATATATGTATGTATGAATGAAGTGGACTGCCTACCTGCTGCATCGTGACGTTGCGCAATGGAACGACGTCTCTCCCTGTCGCGATTTCTTTTAAAGCTGACAGCTGAACAAAATGGATGTTTCAGTTAATTGACATTTTATACCAATTTGCAGCTAATATTAAACCTGTTTCCTTTTTAAACCACTGTAGGCTGAAACTTAATTTACCTCGACCACCTCGCCCTCCACGGTTATCAGGCCCCTGGCATCCCGGCAGGTGCTCAGCGGAGTCAGTGGAGAGGGGGGGTGTATTAGAAGCTCTGCTTCACGTTTGAGCGCTGCACTGAGCGCTATAGGAGCGCTCCTAAAGAACAGCGTGTCCTTAGTTATATTTAATTGATATGGGGGGGGACTGCCCTCTCAGGGACAGCCCCTTTACATTATAACTCCCACCCTCCTTAAATCTTTTGCCAAACTCCTCGAATACAGTGACTTTGGCCACTGAATCTCCATCTGTTAGTGCGGCCAGAATATTAATTTTTGTCTGTGCTGGTCTCGCACCATTTGAGTCAAACTCCCAGGCCACCACCCTGGGCTGCTCCACCACCAACACCACACATAGGTGGATTGGCGGGGGGCGAAAATAGGGTGTTGGAGGCTTTGTTGTCAAAAGCGTCTTTAATGCCATTCTGAAATATTAAAATAAACACAAAGCATTAAGAAAAAGCTATGTAGTAGGTTAGTACACATTATTTTCTAAAACGTTTCTTTTATTTCATATTGTGTTGCTTCATTAGTATATGGTTATCACAAACGTATAAGGTTAATATATTGTATTAAAGAGAGCATTACGTTTGCCTAAAACGCTAAACTGCATTAAAAAATTGATGACCACTATTTGGAAACCGCTTTTGCTAACCAAGATAATCTAACCGCTAGCTTAAACATTTTAAACAACTCTAGTCACTTAATTGTTTCTTTTGTAAAAAAGGGTTATACTTATAGGGTTATACAATATAAATACTCAATTAATGTCAGTTATTCTTCATATTCTTCATTTTCTTATCTCATTTAGAGAGGAACAAACTTACTTCTCTGTCAGCTTTCACAGGACTGAGGCAAATCACCGACTTTTGCTTGCGCGAGATGGATTTTTGCCCGCGAATTTTTTATATGGATTTTTGACAGTGATTTTGACAGTGATGAGTTCAAAAGCTCTCCAATGATGTCGGAAATAATGGCTGATGACGTAAGTGTTTGCCTGATACACCGCGTAGGAGCTTAATGTTGCTATTTCCAAAACTATATTTAGCAAGGTAATAGTGTCACGAATTAGTCTCGTCTTATGTACTAAAAAATCATTAGTGAATTCATATTATGCCTTAGGAAAACATTACTTAATCAACGTTTCACATTTCAAGAATTAATCACACGTATTGACCATCTCTTGTTGTCAATTTATCAGCTTATAGTATAGTATCTCGCTGATGATACGAATGCTCTTAAAGGACAACTATAGATTTAATAAAATGCATTATGACAGCCGAGGAATTAAGCTTCGAGGTTTGTTTGGTACAGTTTCTATCGAACCGGGAATTTGTAGAGCGTAATGTCCAAATGTTCCTGAATGCATCAATCAAATCTAACGTCACATCAACGCATCTCCGTCAAATTCCTCTGAAGTCTTGACCGGTAAGTACCGCTGAGCCGCGGGTCTAAGGGCTCATAGTTTGGATGGTGTAATGACAGTTATATAGCTGTGAAACGGCGTTGTCGTCCGTTTGTAACCTGTGCAGTATGTGTACACTAATGAAAGAGTGAAATATTCCCTGTGTATGACAACGCCAAAACGTGGCTAACAATAGCATAGCCGCTAAGCTAGCGGCACATTATTATGACAAATATGTAACGGTATTAAGTTATGTGCTGAACTGGCATAAACTGGTTAGTTGGGTAACTAACTTGGTTAGTTGGGTAACTAACTTGGTTAGTTAACTAACGTTTCAGTTAATATCGATACAGCCTGACGTTTAACGTTAAGTCACGGGTTCATTTGTGTGCCGTATGAGGGAAATATTTCGTCTATTAGTGTCATAGTTCATTATAAGGAAGGAAGCGATTTAAATTCATTCGCAACGTTTATTAAGCAATAAGGTACACGAGGCTGTACATAAAGTACTGCCTCGAGTACCTCATTGCTGATACTAACGGTCGGCCAAACCGTTACTCTTAGTGCGCAGTGATATGGAACAAGAACTGTACATCGCTCAATAATGTGCACCACGTGACTCACGGTCAACCAATCAGAGCGCTGCATTTCATCTACAGTATTATAACACGAGATAATGCTGACTTAAAGTATGTTCATTGACAAATTGGTTAAAATTGCAAGGGTTTTGTCAGTTTGTGTTGACTAGTTTGTTGGCATTAGCTACTAGTTAGCTGGTTAGCGTTACTTTACTCCCTGCCAAATTAGTCAGCCAGCTGATGAAATTGCCACGTCAGCCTATTTTTAGCATTAGGCCTACGTAGAAGTTAGCATGTGGTAACCACGGGAAAATTTCACTCCTCCATTCATGTCTGAATTATGGATAAGTTACAAATCCAATGGCAATACCATTTAATGTAGTTTGTCTTTTGAGAAACATAAATAACTAACGTTAATGTTAATTAACTATGTTGGTAATATGGAACAGCGGTAATCTACTTCTCTCTGTATGTAATAATTTCCTATAGGCTGAAAGTTTGAACCTTCTTAATGTCAGTTTGTCATATTGTTTCCTCTCTTAGACAACAGAGCATCCTCCTTATCTGCATTGTGTTTGGTAAGTTACAGAAATAGCTAACACTACTACATAACTATACTGCATACGTATATGACATACGTAGATCTTTTCAATTTATTAAAAAGAACATTTACATTGTATTTTGTGGATGGTTGCCACATATCATTTTTGAAATTGTTGATGTATTTTTTGTTTGTGTTTCTTTATCAGTTGAATAGTTAATACTTGAAATGGGAAACGTTTTTAATAGTCTATATTGCAAGATAATGTCCTCAAATGTCTTTGTTTATTTTTATTGAGGAATTAAGCAATTAAAAGATATTACGTTTGAGAAGGTGGAATCAGAGAGTTTTACATTTCTTTCTTTAATTTCATACAGCTATTGCAGCTATCAAACTAATTGCCCCAGCTCTGATTATATGTACCATACTATAGAGCCATTTTAATTATTAAAGTCCCCGAAAGGCATTAACACATATTGAAATAATATATTCAATATGTATGTTCATTATTTGTTGTCTTGTTGACATCAGTCAGTATTGCCACAAATCTGCCACACTGCAATGAATATTTATATTCTTTATATTACTTTTGTGAAAATTGTGATTTTTCAATGAGACAAAAATGATCAATAAGGAAATACATTGAAAGTACATTTTAAATAAACTGAACTGAAAATGTCTCCTTTTCTCTCCCTCTCTTTATCCGTCACCCTCCTCCTCCTCCTGCCGACTCGCCTTTTCTATCTTGAACGGCAGACCATAACGGCTGGTGACTCTAAAGTGCAAGTTCACACATCAATTCAGATATTGCTGTAAGTAAACTCCAGCCCCCCGCGACCCTGTGTGCAGGATAAGCGGTTTGACAATGGATGGATGGTTTAGAGTTTAGTATGCCTTTTCATCATAATAACCTGTCTCGAAACCCTCATTGAGTTCTCTTTCCTTCTGCCTCCTGTTCCCTGTCTAACTGCAGCCTGCCAGTGTTGGTGACTCCTTGGATATTTGACAGTAAGTTCTCACATATGATTGACAACTGGATGCACTTTCTTAAAACATTTAGTTGTAATGAATCACTGATGGCCGAGCTGCATTCCCTGTGTGAGCAGCATGCGTGTGTTGCTCAACCTCTTGGTTTTATTTCGGCACGTATGTTAGCAGCTTTGTGTCAGCTGTGTCTTCTTTGAGGGCTGTTGTTACTCTGGTGCTCTCTGCCCCGCTGCTGCGAGCGCCACACGGACATATTCGCAACATAGTAATGTCAGTGTGGGACTGCTGTGCGTAGAAAAATAAATAAATAATAATATATATACACTTTTAAATGGCACACTTTTTCAGGGGAGGGTGGAGTTATTTCAGGGGGGAGGCGCGCCCCCTTCTTATAATGGTAGGGGAAACACTGTATTGTGTTACGGGTTCTGCTTGGTTCACAGAGCGTAAAAAAATATTCTCAGGGCTTTACAATGCGTGCACTTACAGCATCACGGGAGCCCCACATCGGCTCAGGAGTCATTGTTGACAGTTCTTGATGTACAACCAACAGTGTACTGACGAAGTCCTAAACAAAGTCTAGTACTCGTTGCTAATATGGTGGATTAGTTTTAGACGTGCGCCTGGTGCGCTCGAACACAGCAAAACGGAGTCTTGTGGTGTTACAATTATCTTGCATGTTTATTTTGTTCCAAATATCATAAAACGGCAAAACTTTAACTCATAATACATGTACCCAAAATAACAAACCGCATTGCTCACCACAAAGGCACACACGCACACTGGCACAGTCGAAAACTGTTTGCTTCCCAAATTACCAACACCTGTGTCTTAGATTCCTGCAGGTTAAATGGGCTACCTGGGCTGATCCGAAGTCAGCTGAGCCACAAAGCACATACAGCCCCCTAGTGGCACAGAGCAAAATTAAATGAAATTATACCAAATGTATATGGCTCCTACAAACAGCTTTAGCCTTCTACGGTTTTGATGTCCCTCTGTCAACATTTTCCAAGAGAATCGTCTATAATTAATTAAATCAACACTCAATAAGTGTCTGCCAGCATATATATGTTACGGTTAGATGACACCTTCAATGATCCAGTGGTGGTAGAAGATTGTCTAACGGATGTTTTTCTTGTGTCTTGCAGGTGTCCTGCTATCCAGCATCTCTCCTCCTCTATCCCATTGGCTCTTTGTCTATCCTATACCTTGTATCCACTCTGTCTACAATTTGATAACTCTAGCTTTCCTGTCAAATCTACCGCTCTGTCTGCTTTTGGAAACTCTATCTTTGTATCCCTCTTCTATCCCACTCTATCTGTATACAGAAGCCTGAAAACCCTGATATTCTGAAACCTGAACCCTGAAACCTGAACCTAAGGTTATTGCAACCTGTCTGAACAGAACTCTGAGAGTATCTCCACTCTCCCGCTCTCTGTCTCTCCTCTGAACACTCACTCACCCGGGTTATTGGTACCTGATCTACCTTTTTGAATGATCTGAGAGATTCTCTTCTCTCACTCTCACCTCTGTCCTATCAACTCCTATATTTATACAATACTATTACTGTTTTTACTAATTTGACAAAACATTTGAAATTTACTATTAATGAGATTAACAAAATTGGCCTGAACAAAGAATTGAAAAGTTAATTCAGAAGCGGAAAAAAACATAAAGTACAAATCTTTTTGTTATAATTGAAAAAACTACACCTTGATCCAAAGAATTGGCTTGTAAAAAAAAGTACTCTTTATAATTGAATCAGGTAGATTTCCTGATACACTATTTGCAAAAGTGCATTGAATTAACATAATTAAAGACAACTGCACTCTGATATATAATAAAATACATAACTATTACAAATCCATATTAGAGAAGTGTATTTGCTCCTGATCGCTGTTGCTGTGCACCTGTTGGTTTGTACTCAAAGATTTGTTTTGTGAGCAAACACTGTTGTTAACTTGATTAGTCTACGTACAAGGAAAAATAATCCCGCTACATGATTGTATCAATTCTACCTAATTAATGAATACATAATTTTTTCTTATAAACTTACATTGTGCATATCAGTGTTTTGTTGTTTATACTGAAATAAAACACAGACGTCAACCAGGAGCAAGTGGATTCATCAGGAGTGGCTGTTTCCTGCTGATCCAACGTTCTTCAGAAGCATCCATCTGTCATCACACTCCTACAACAACTGCTCCTGAATGTAAACAATAGCCTAATAAAGTATTAAGATCATTTCTACCAGTAAATTTAGCCATTTGAAATCTGAAGGGCCCTTTCAGTCAACTGGTTCCAAGTAATGTGTTTGTGGTAGACTTCAGTTTTTACATTGATTATATATTTCCACAGATAAGTCAAGGTCTCAGTAAGCAATATCTTTTACATACTAAATACCATCGGTCACTTTAGTACATGGTACGTTATTTACGCAGACAGACATACTAAGACCTGATTGCAGTATTGCACTAGAAGTGCTTTGTCTGGACCCTCATATATTAGAATACGTCAGCTGGATAATTTCATTGTGTTTTTTATATTAAAACTATAAAATAATCCTTCAGGTTGCTGTCACTGAATTTGACGTTCAAATATAATATATTTATCTATATTGAAAAGTGTTATCTATTCATGTTTTGAAAAGCGTAAGCCCAAACTGAGTTAATTTTTCATTCATAAGTGTTTTTGATTTATAGCAGCAAGCAGGTTTAATCCATCTTCAAATCCTTGTTCGTTAAAAGTAATATTTTACTTATTGCATTTAATATCTTGGTTTTGTACAACATTTGTGGTTTTGAAACATCAACAATGCCAAGGAAGAGTAAGAGGTCACAAGCTCAGAGCCTACGCTGGCAACGGCCCAATGAGAATCCCTTTGCAACAACGACTGTAGGAGCAGAATGTGTTGGTCCTGAGAGCAGTGGAGAGGTGAAGATGTCTGCAGAGTGTAAACGTGTGGAGCAGGAAGGTCAGCCTGATGCTTCATGTGCATCACCACCATCTTATGCAGATGCAGTAAAGAGAGGACAGCACAGTGATGATGCCCTGAACCCTGAATTTAGACAAAAGAAAATCAATAATACAAGAGACAACGTTGACTTTCAACAAAAACGGAAAGAGTACATTTCAAACAGGTACAGAGAAAACGCTGATTTTAGACAGAAAAAAACCCAAATCTTTGTCTCTTGTTACAGAAATAATCCTGATTTTAGACAGAAAAAAAAACAAATCTTTGTCTCTCGTTACAGAAATAATCCTGATTTTAGAGAGAAGAAAAAACAGCACTTTACGAACCGCTACCGAGACAATGCTGAGTTTAGAATGGAAAAAAAAACTGTCCTTCACTGCTTTTTATAAAAACAGCATTGATTTTAGACAAAAGAAGAGATCTCACATTATTCAGCGTTACGCTCATGACCAGGCCTTCAGGCTCAGACATAAACAACTAATGAAACAACGAATGAAAGACAGATACAAAAACAATCCTACATATCGGAGTATGCAGAACATGAGATGTGCCATGAAAATAAAAAGGAAATACAGTGGGATAAATAAACCAACAGAAGAAAGTGACAACAGTTTGATCGAAGAGGCCATATCTGTTTTCAGGTCACAAATAAAGTCCGGTCCCACTTATGTTTGCACCGTCTGTCACAAAGCAGCATTTCCAAACCAAGTGAAACCCTGTAAACGGTTAAACTATGTACGAAATCCAGACGTGGTTGCAGCATGCCTGACAGGAAAGTATGTCCATGTGTGTGATGACGAGTGCACAGATGAACAGCAGTGTAATGTACCTGATGAGAGAAAGGAAGAGTGGATCTGTCACACCTGCCACAATCATCTTAAAGATGGAGTCATGCCGACACTCGCTGTAGCCAACAACTTGGAGCTCGCTGACATTCCACCTGAACTGTGTGACCTCAACATATTGGAGAGACATCTCATAGCCAAGTGCATAGCTTTTGCAAAGATCGTTCCTCTTCCCAAAGGACGCCAGAGAGCGATACATGGCAACGTGGTTTGTGTCCCGTCTGAGGTGCAGGAAACAGTGGAAGCGTTACCCAGACTGAGAAGTGAGTCTCAAGTGATGAGAGTAAAGCTGAAGAGACGATTGTGTTACAGAGGACATCAGCTGTTCCAGACTGTCACCTGGTCTAAACTAGTGCAGGCGCTGCATAAACTCAAACACATCCATCCACAATATCAGGACATCACTATCAGAGATGAGGCTGAGCTTTGTGACCCAACACTTCCTGATGAAGATGAGGATGATGATGATGAGGATGCCAGTATGGATGACAACGACTATGATGATGCTGATTTAAAGGAAATTGACATGTGTGAGATAAGTGCACTGTGTGAGACAGAAACTGAGCTTGATGGAGAGCAGGATGTTGACATGTTGTCTTGTGATGGTGAACAACCAGAGCAGCAAAGAGATGGTGAAGAACAGGAAGGTGACATGCCTAACGGTGGTTTTGCTCTAGAATCATGTCTTCAGCCCTGTGATGTTTCAGAGGAGATCTTATGTTTCAGTGAAGGAATCTACTCTGTTGCCCCTGCAGAAAGTAACAGTCCAGTTGGTTTCTTCAAGACTCCTAAACTTGAGGCGATGGCTTTCCCTGTGCAGTTCCCTACAGGCCAAAACACACTGGATGAAGGGAGACGTATTAAAGTAACACCCAGCAGTTATTTCAAAGCGAGGCTCTTCTGTGTTGATGATCGTTTTGCCAGAGATACAAACTACTTGTTCTTTGCTCAGTTTGTGACTGAAATACACTTGGCCACATCCAGCATGACAATACAGTTGAGGAAAGGAAAGCCACTGACTCGAGATGGACGAAAAATAACGTCTGGTATGCTGCAAAACAAACGAGAGGTAGAGAAACTGGTGAGGAACAAAGATGCAGTCAGATTCATGCAGCCGCTGAGAGGAACACCAGCCTACTGGGAGAAAACCACACGAGACCTTTTTGCCATGATCAGACAGTTGGGAACTCCCACATTCTTTTGTACATTTTCTGCAGCTGAGATGCGTTGGCCTGAAGTGATTGAGGCAATAAAAAGACAGCAAGGTGAGGAGGTGAACTTTGAAGGGCTCGACTGGTCAGCAAAGTGTGACATTCTGAGAAGCAATCCTGTGACAACCATGCGCATGTTTGATAAGCGTGTTGAGGCCTTATTCAGAGATGTGCTCTTATCTCCTGCACAGCCTCTTGGCAAAGTTGTTGACTACTTTTAGCGAGTTGAGTTTCAGCACAGAGGAAGTCCACACATTCACTGTCTCACATGGGTAGAAGGTGCACCTGTGTTTGAGGAGGATGATGATCACACTGTGTCAGCTTTTGTGTCTAAATACATCACAGCTCAGCTACCTGACCAACTCACACAACCTGAACTGTACAAGAAGGTCACAGAGGTGCAAATACACAGCAAAAAACACTCACGGACATGTTTCAGAAGCCCCAGCTCGGGTGGCAGATTTGGATTTCCTAAACCACCTTCCAGAAAGACAATGATACCGAGACCTGGTGAGGGTGTTGCTCCACTGCAACTGCAAATAGCAAAGTCCAAGCTCCAACCACTGAACCTGTTGCTGAATGAACCTAAAACTGCCTCACTCAGTTTGCAGCAGCTCCTCGCTAAATGCAACTTAACACTCCAAGAGTATGAAGGATGCCTCAATGTCATCAACAAATCCAGTGCGGTGATCCTGAAACGTGAGCCAAAAGACTGCTGGGTAAATGGATATAATGCACATCTACTGGAAGCCTGGGATGCCAATATTGATGTTAGTTATATTCTTAATGCATATTCGTGCATCATGTATCTCACCAGCTACATCAACAAAAAGGAATCTGGACTTTCTGAGTACCTTAAAACAGTCATTGAAAACTCCACCAGAGACCACGTCAATGAATGTGATGAAATGAGGGAAATCATGCAGGCGTACTCTAAAAAGAGAGAGGTCAGTGCTCAGGAGTATGTGACTCATGAAGAAGTGTTCACGTGGTGTCCAATTCGTACCGACAGATGACAACGCACTGAAAATAAGTCGCCCCATGTCTTACCTGGAGAACACAACATTAGAAAGTGTAAATGTGTGGATGACATCTTTGACTGACAAATACAAATCCAGACCAGAAACACAGAGTTTGAGCAGATGTGTTTGGCTGATTTCGCAGCTACTTGTAGAGTTGTCTATGGCCAGCAGAAAAAAGGAAAAGATGTGTTGCCTCTCCTCAATGATATGGGATTTGTGCAAAAGCGTAAAAACGATAAGCCTGCCATCATCAGATTTTACCGCTGCTCACAGGAAAAATATCCAGAGAAGTTCTATGGCACATTACTGAAACTGTACATTCCTCACCGATCAGACCTGGAACTGATAAGACGGCATTTCCCCACGTACGAGTCCTTCTACAAGAGTTGTTGTGTCCAACTACCAGGTTCTGACCATCCTGAGTATGTCCGACACATTGTGAAACAAAACAAAGACAAATATGAGAAAAACAGCGAGGACATTGAGAATGCAGTGGAAGAATTTGAACAGAACAGAGGAGTGATTGATGAATGGTGCAATCTGGCTCCAGAATCTGAAGTGGAAAGGTTGGAATGTATCATGAAAGATGAGAGCCAGATCATGAAAATGTTCAAGAAAATGTTCCAGAATACACTAATCAAGCTAATGCTGCAACAGAAGCCATAGCCATCAGAGAGCCTCCGGCCTTTGACCCCACACTACTACGGCAAATGTATCAGAACCTGAACCAGAAACAAGCATGTGTCTTCTATGCAGTCAGAGACTGGTGCGTAAAGCGTGTCTGTGGCCTAAATCCTGAGCAGTTTTTCTTTTAAGTCAATGGTGGTGCTGGAACAGGAAAGTCACATCTCATTAAATGCATCTACTCGGAAGCATCTAAGATACTGTGCAAACTGCCCAGCCATTCTGAGGAGGTCGACATATCAAACCCCACGGTCCTGTTGACAGCTTTCACTGGAACTGCAGCCTTCAATATATCAGGATCAACACTGCACTCTCTGCTCAAGCTTCCACGAAGTCTGAAACCTCCATTTCAAGGACTTGGTAACCAACTGGATGAAGTCCGATCAGAACTTTTAAATGCTGAAATCCTCATCATTGATGAAGTGTCTATGGTGTCAAAGCGCCTGTTTGCTCATGTGGATGCGAGACTGAAACAGATCAAAGGTAGTCCCAAACCCTTTGGAGGAATGTCAGTAATAGCTGTTGGTGACTATTATCAGCTACCACCAGTGCGACAGTCCAAGACCCTCTGTGTGTACGAGCCATGTGAGATTGACCTATGGCAGGAACACTTTCAGACAATCACCCTGACTGAGATTATGCGGCAGAAGGATGATGTTGCCTTTGCAGAGATGTTGAACCGGATCCGTGTGAAAGGAAAGTCAGATGAGTTGTCTCAAGCAGACAGAGCCTTGTTGTCACAGACCATCACTGAACCATCACTTTGTCCACCTGATGTCCTGCACATCTTTGCAACTAATAAACAGGTTGATTCACACAACTCAGTAACATTAGCTCTGCTCCATTCTAATATCACCAAGATCGATGCAGATGACTACAAGAAGGACCCACGAACTGGAAGAATGGCTCGACAAGCCCAACCATACAAAGGAAACAGAAATGAGTTACCAGACACACTAAACGTAGCTGAAGGTGCTCGAGTCATGCTCACCAGAAACATAGACGTGTCTCAGGGATTGGTGAATGGATCGTTTGCTACACTAGTCAGGGTAATAACCGCAGAACAGAGTGGTGTTGCACATGTCACTATGCTCGGGCTCAAGATGGATGATCAAACTGCTGGAAGGAATTACTGTAATAGAGCACCAGGCGGCCCTGATGATGTGGTGTACATAGAGAGAGCAGAGGACAATCTGAAACAGAAAGGAGTGGTACGCAGACAGTTTCCTGTTAGACCTGCCTTTGCCTGTACGATGCACAAGGTACAGGGTATGACAAGGACGTCAGCTGTAGTGTCACTGAAACACATTTTTGAACCTGGCGTGGCTTACGTAGCCATCAGTAGAGTGACCTCTCTCAGTGGACTGCACATGCTGGATCTGGATGAGAGTAAAATCTATGCCAACCCAGAAATCACTGGAGCCCTCGAGACCATGAGACAAGTCAACTTGGACGACATGATGCCTCTTCTTTGTATCAAAGAGACCTCGAGCAGACATGACACTCTGACCATTGTTCACCATAACACGGAAGGTTTACCATCTCACATCAATGACATCAGGAGCCATCATGAACTGTGTCTTGCAGATGTTTTGTGTCTTACAGAAACTCACCTTCAAGGCTCCTTTGTTGCAGAGAGTCTCCATTTAGAGGGCTACAACATGTTCAAACGCAACAGACACCTGTCCTACACAAATGTTCCACAAATAGCCAACAGAGGTGAAGGTGGAGTTTATGTGGCGGCTGTTTATGTGAAAAGCCACATTCAGGTGCGTGAGAAACAGTACGTACATAATGTAACCGATCTTGAGTTTGTGGCTCTGAAGGTAGAAGCCCCAGTGAGAGCCCTGATTGCAGCTGTGTACAGACCTCCAGACTACAGTGTGAGATCATTCCTGTCCAACCTGGGGAGCCTGCTGGACTCATTGGAGATCATGGACTGTCAGCCCATCATTGTCTGTGGTGATTTCAACGAGAATCTCTTCTCCAACACTGGTAAGCCAATCCTTGAGCTCTTCCAGTCCAGAGGATTTGCACAAGTCATCAGTAATGCAACCACTGACAAGAACACACTGCTGGACCTCATTTTCATCTCTCAACCACAACGCTGTCTCCACTCTGGTGTGCTGAGAACTTATTACAGTTATCACAACCCTGTTTACTGTGTCATGTCATCTAACAGTCCATGAAGGTATCAGGTGAGTTTTAAAGAAAAATGCAATGTACTTGTATATACATTGATTTAATACAATGCATGATTATACAGAGGAGGGGGATCCACCATACAGCCGTTTCCATCTTTCCACCACAGCAGGGCCTCCACTCTGGTACAGTAAAAAACATGTCACTTGTCACAATCATGTTTTCTGTCTACATTCCTCCAACAGGTCTTAAAATTGTCAGCTAAAATGAAAATCTACTGAGAATCATGTACTTTATTTTAAACAATACCACATTGTAATTTGTCTGGGATTATGTAATCTTCAATGTAAATGTGAGGGGTGGGACCTTAGGACCTGGGAGCCTCAGCATAGAGCGGGAGGCTTAAACTCAAGGAGACTCTCTCCATATAAAGGAGATCCCGTGAGAGTTGAGCAACTCACGTTTGTTCTCGTTGTCCGGCATGTGCTGAAGTCCGGGTTGCTTTGTTGCTCGCCAGTACCGTGCGGGTGAGCCCAACTTCCTACCTCCTTGGCCCAATGCACCTGTGCACCAGCAGGTAGGACCCTGGGCTCACCAGGTCTGGTTCAGGTCTGACCTTCTACCATAGAAAAGAACATTATATTAATTTCCCCATGGCCTACAGGATGTAGATTAAAATTGCACAACCTACCTCCTTAGTACGGTTTGCTCACAATCCCCTGGTAGTCTTCCTACTTGCATGTGCTGTTTACATTTTTAACTACATGAACACATTTTCTCCTGTTTCTGTCTTTAAGGCCTCTCCTCCTCCATGTAGCTATAGTAACACTATCCTGACGTGATGACTGGAGCAGTGGATCTACAGCCGCTGCACAGGTCAAAGGTCATAATGTTACAGGTCTTCAAAGCATACACTACTAACTCATGAACAGTATTACTACAGGACACCTGTCTATTTTGTTTGTTTCATCTCTACCGTATTTGATCTAACAATATACGTTTTCCTTATGTTTCATCGCATTTTTTTTTGTTGATTGTATTTATTTATTTATTATTTATTTATTTGTCATCCGTCCCTTTTCAGTCAGATTTATGAGAAAATTAAGGATGGAAATGTTTGTTTGATTGCCTCGTGCATACGAACAAATTAACCTTGAAGGAATGACATATTTGTATCACAATGAGTCATTAGTATGGGGTTTCAGCTGGTAGGTATATTCAAGGTTTTTCACATGTGTACACCGATCCTTAGGATAACCTAAACTCTACTGAGACTGCCCAGTGTTAAATTGTAAGACTGTGAAATCCATCAAGTGTGTCATCTTCAGATGGCTAAAACATGACTTGGTGCAAAGAGCCTTGTCAAAAGATTTAATAGGAAAACAAATCCTACAAAGCTTGGGTCCTAACCTTGAGTAAACAAGTGGCTCTAACCCATGTTCCATCAAAGTAAGGAGAACCCAGTGTGTCTGTGAGCCTCAGTAAACTGAGCTTAACGTTGGGATAGTCTAAACGACAATGTTGACAAGACTTGTCTGTCCAGGGCTCCTGGACCTTGAAGTCTTAAAGTGAGTATTAACCTAAGTCTGGAAACCATGTGAAAAACCTTTGATTGTAGGAAATGAACCATATTGTTAACTATTGAAACTATAGTACATTTATTCATAAATAACACAGGGACCAATGTTCACAAAACTGTGTTGATACATTTCTCACTCTAAGATTTTATCTTTCACGAAATACTCAAAATAATTATGACCAATACAACAGTACTTGTGCACTGTACTCATCTATATTATTTCATTATTTTTCGATAGAAGATAATGAGTCAAAAAAGGATGTAAAGACGGGATGTAAATGCATCTTTTGAAATATAGCACACAACTCAAACTACTGGTAGTGACAAAATAATATTCTGCCTGGTCTGTGGTATACATCTATTTAAAAAGTTTTTCTTATAGGCACTATGGGTTCATCTTGTGGGATCTTTGTGGAAAAAAACGACTTCTGCAGAAAGCATTTCCTTTTTTTTTATTTCCAATTTTCTGTTTTTAATTCACTTGAGAGCACTTAAATTATGATGAATCAATTTAACTGTAACTTATTTCAGAATAATAAGTCATCCTTACTTGAACAATTAAACATACAAAGAGAAAAGCATTTTTACTTTGCCAGTTTTCATTTCCACATGTACAGAGAATCTTTAGTGACATTTTTATAATTGCTAATGTTTTTCCTCAATAAAATCGAGTGATTTATATTTTTGCATGAGCAATATGTTAGGCTGTTCTGTATGTTAGTCTTTGACATGCTAACACTAATTACTGTTTTAATTATTTTGAAATTGTATTCTAAATGTAAACAAATAAAATGTTTGTAATGAGGTCACTGTCTGCTTTATACTCAATGCAACACTGAGACTACTACTGATTTTTACGACTACACCTGCTGCTTCTACAGTTACTATTGATATACAAATGCCGCTACTACGACTGCTACTACTGCAGCCCTTGATACTAATACTGCTAATATTACTCCTGAATGCTATTTCTGATTCTGATGCTAGATTTCAGTTCAGTTTCACTTCTTCAAGTACTTCTACAGTTTAACAGTGCAGCTTTCGGCTTCTTTTGTGTTGTATTTCAACTCTTAGCTTTGTTAAATGCTGCACTTCATCTTCCACACTGCCAATTTTGAAATTAAAATATTATGTTTTCCTGCTGTGCTGGTCTTCACTTTTTGGCATTAACACTTGAATAAGTGAGCCATTAGCAAAGCCATTGGAAATTTCAATATTTTCAGAAATTGAACTTAATTTCATCTTTGAGCTTGCTGGTACATTGTCATTTCTATATCATGAGCATTTTTTAAATTCATTTCAGTTTTTGGGCTTGCTGGTACATTTTCGGATTTCTGTATTTTCAGCCGTTTTTGAAATTAATTTTAGCTATTTTTTGCAAGATTTCACATTTATTTCAGCTGTTTTCATTTCTGCTTTTTCAGCAAATCTATTGAAATTCCTTTCAGCTTCTCCCATTTCTGTATTTTCAGCAATTTCAAATTCATTTCAGCTTTTCTAATATCTGTCATTTCAGCAAATGTATTCAAATTCCGTTCAACTTTCTGTATTTTCAGCTATTTTTAAATATTCAGTTCAGCTTTCAGCTTTTTGCATTCCAACGCATTTTCAGCAGGAAATGCTTTTTCTAGTTGTGATATTATTATTGTGACATCCTTAAAATGTAGCGAAAAATAAAGCTGGTCAATAATACTTCAGTGGGTGCCAATGGCTTCTCTGTATTAAATCATCTTTTATACTTTATAGTGACTTTTTACCCCAAATGTCCCAATCAATTAAAGTTTGCTAATACGAGAGGTAAATTCAAAATAATAATAATCTTTACAATTGTTCAATATTGCGTCACTTAAATTCAAACGACATTAGCTAATGCACGCGGCTCTAAATGTCACGTGTCCGTTATGTCCGTTATGGTGTGGGAGCAGGTGCGCACGTGATCAACTCAATAGCAACTTGCAGGACTCGAGGGTCGCTGCGGTTTTGGGCAGCTAGCTCCCGACACAACGTCAGCTAACGTCAGCGGATCATCGCGAGAACCGTTGGCTTCCACCACCTGCCTCCGGTGAGCTCCTTCCCCGTCAAACGGGTTCTCTCTCTCGGACCAGATGTGTGTGTGTGTGTCTCTCCCGTGCCCTAGCCCTAGATAGAAGAACACAGAGGGGGCGGGACACGGACAGGTATGTCCACTGCAAGCTCTACAAGGTGTGTGTGTGTGTGTGTGTGTGTGTGTGTGTGTGTGTGTGTGTGTGTGTGTGCTGCATTACAGCACTTTTACTACCGGTTGTTTGTGTCAGCATTGAGGAGTTAAAGTACACAAAGCTCAGGAGAAGATGGCTCCAAGGAGAAACAGGAAAATGAGATGTCTCTTCTTTGTGTGTGTTTCTTTGTGTACAATGTACACGATTGTCTCTCTTAACTTCCTTCAGGTTCACTCCTGCGGGGTGAGGTGAAAGAAGGGTGAGAGGGTTTAAGGACAGGGAAGAAAAAAAACAGAAAAAAAACATGTAAAGGTCACAGCCTGATGACTTGCAGAGGGAGGTGAGATTAAAAAAAAACCAGCGTTGTTGTTTGGGATCCTGCTGAGGATCCAGCTGTACTCAGCACTTTCTGTTTGCCTGTCAGTAAACAAAAGTGAGTCTGCGTTTGCACGCAGAGACGGTAACCGTGACTGCAGATAGGGTCCTTGCAAAATGATGGATTTCTAATGGTGTAGCTTGTGGGACAACATCTGTTGTGTAAGATTACGTGTTCAAGATTTGGAGCCTGGTCGGGGTTATCAAAATTTCAGCCGAACGACTTCTCTCGTTCTGGGGAATTTATTTGTCAGATCACAGGTCAAGTATCAGCGCTGCGTTTGCAAAGGCAGGAGCAGTTCAGGCAGCACACAGGCCGGAAGAACAACTCCCTAACATCAGCAAGAACATTATGTTTTATAACCCTTGAAAGACAGAGAAGGAAAGATTTCTATTGGCCCTAAACTGGCGTAGAGGAGGACCTTCCACCTCCCGCATCTAAAGACCCGGTCACATCCAATGTCCAGACTCCTGACTTAACGTAAACATCAGCGAACAGAGTGTGTATGTTGAATAGTGTTGGTGTGTCTCTAACCCCCCCTTTGGCTGGTAAATCTTCTAGTTGACCCGCAGACCTTACATTCCTCAGCCAGGACATAAACTGACTCCCCATCTTGTCAGACTTGTGTCTGCCTGCTTGGCAGATCCTGCTTCCCCCTTTACCTAACTCTTAAATCAAGACAAGACAGCAAACCCCCAACTAAGCCCATGAAAAGAACTTTTGATTATCAGTTGGGAGTATTATATCAGAGGGATTAGTGCAGAGGTTCTTGGACTTTCCCCTGTGCAAATATGAGAGCTGTTCAGAAAAGGTCACCGCTATTAATAACCTGTCCTCTCCTGTGTGTGTGTCTCCTATACGACTTATTCCTCTTATCCTAGTATCTATTATCAGCCACCATGGACCACAAAGGGGAACCCCAGGAAGACGTTATGGGGTTGAAACACAAGGAGCTGCCGCAGATGGATGGATCATGTGACGCGTGGGAGCCTGATGAGGCCCAAACGGCCACACAAGTTTGCCACACCTGCAACTTTGCCTTCTGCCGTGTGCATGCTGACGCACATGCCAGCAGCACACATCATCCCGTACAGCCTTACAACCATGCGGAGACACAAGCTAATGGACCTGGCAACGACAGAGTCTCCAGAGTTGGAGACGGAGCAGAGGATGAAGCTTGTGCGGACGGGGCAGCTGAAATTGCCACGAATCGGGAGACGCCGCCGCCCAATGGCAACGAGAGAGACGGGGCTGGTGGAAGACAGGGAGCCAGGAGCGGCCTGCACCCGGAGGCTGAGCCGGGTGATGGAGCCGAGGGTGCAGAAGCAGAGCAGGAGGCCGTGGCCGCCGGAGAGGCTGGGAAGAGGGACACTGTGACGGTGGAGAAGCTGCGCTGCAAGAAGCATGCACAGGAAGGCTCCCTGTACTGTAAACCTGACGAGAAGATCATCTGTGTGGTGTGCGTCGTGCAGGGTGAGCACCGCGAGCATGAGATCATCACCCTGCATGAGGCCTACGTTTGGCAGAAGGTGAGTCAGACACCCAGTAATGGAATCATGTCCGGCTCGGTTTTGCAGAGTGTTTGTGATTTTTCTAGAACTATTTAGAGTCAAATGTTGCCGGCACGATGAACACATTTTGTTATTGCACAGTGGACTGATTGACAGAGGGGGGATCGATAGTATCAGAAACCATGACTTGGTTTGGGATTAATATGAACAGCTGTCAAAGGATTCGCTTGTGAACACCAAAACAAACTGAATGAGCCGCACTAGTACCGACCCACGTGGTGGGCTGAGGGTAATTCACAGAGCACAAGGTTTGTCCTCTGCCCTCTGGCAGGGGATCTGAAAAACAAAAGTAGAACAGCGCCTTACTCTTACTTTATGGATTGATGAGAGACAAAGGGGGTCACACACACACACACACACACACACACACACACACACACACACACACACACACACACACACTGTTGCGTCAATCTCCGGTCACAAGAAAAGAAAAGAGCTTTCTCTCGAGTTGTCCTTTGTGTCCACCGGAGAGAAAGCTCTTTTCAAGTTTGGGCAGAGCCGTGATTAATCAGAAAAAACACACGAAACTTGACAGTTGATAACCAGCGTGGCAGCAAGAACAAGGATCAAAGGCCTGAAGTCAAGCTGTCGACGCAAAGGAAGAATTGACTGGAAACGTTTTCACCATGGCAAAGGAAACTCTTGGGAAAACGGTCAAGCAACTGAAGCAAGAGCGAACCTTAGCTAAATCTGCTTTCACTAAGCAAGCAAACTACCTGAACAAAGCTTCAGATGGGATGATTAAACATGAACTTCTAGAAGAGTTCAGCAAGCTCAGTTCCTTGGCAAGGCATGTCAGCGATGCTAATGAAGACTACAGGGCTAGACTACTGGCTGAAGTAGGAACTGAAGAGGACGAAGAAGTAAAGCTCAACGAGCACCAGCAGGCTGAGCTTGAAAGGACAATGGAAGAGTGCGACATGAGACTGGGGAACATCCGTGAGGCAGTCCAATCCAACCTCTGGCTAAGATATGGTAAAGAGGAGGTAGACTTTGCAATCCAAGAAGCGGAAAAAGCCTGTGACAGAGCCCAAGCAAGCCCCATCACTGCTATCAATCGGGACGGCTATGAACTACAGCTGGAGAGAGCGAGGAGGCTGATCCATAATACAACTATAAGCCTGAAAGACTGGGAAAAATGGATCCCACATGTTCAGGCAGCAGACCTGAAGGGCAGGTTGAAAGACCTGAGAATATTTGGGAGCAACCTTGAGGCCAGGAGAGCAGAATTCCTCACCGCACAAAGAATTGCAGAAGACGAAAGAAGAGGTCCGGACCAACCGCTTCAACCAACAGCAGTCCCACAGCCTGTGGTGAGAATAAAGCCAACATGTCTACCCAAATTCACTGGGATTAGGAGAAATTTCCATAGATGGCAGAGAGACTGGGAAAGTCTGCAAAAGCAGGGAGAGCCGACTGGATCGGTGGAAGTGAAGAAGTTCCAACTCCTTGACAGTGTGGAGGAGAGGATATGTAAAGACCTGGGTTTGTCAACATACAACAGTGCTGAAGACATTTTTAGAGTACTTCCAAACAGGTATGGAAACAAGCAAACGATTGCTTTGGAGGTAATTGAGGACCTAGAGAGGATCCCTCCCTTAAAGTCACACCAGCCAAGGAAGGTAATTGACCTAATTCAGGCTGTGGAAAAGGCCCTGAATGACCTCACGGAGCTCCAAAGCACAGGAGCCATAAAGAATCCCCTTGTGATCAGATCCATAGAGAGCAAGCTCCCGGATAATATAAAGAGGGACTGGCTGGCGTTCATGGTCAATCCAAGAAATGGAGTCACCCATGATAATCACTTCGACAGCCTTCTAACAT
The DNA here is from genome assembly GCF_964276395.1 of Gasterosteus aculeatus. NCBI lineage: Eukaryota > Metazoa > Chordata > Actinopteri > Perciformes > Gasterosteidae > Gasterosteus > Gasterosteus aculeatus. The sequence continues at coordinate 15,713,841 of NC_135709.1, read as the reverse complement.
TCTTAAAGACACAAGAGGAGATTCTAGAGAGGCTAGACCAATTGGCCGTAGGTGAAAAACCTGAAAAGAAAGTTACGTACCTGGAGAAGAGGTATGCCTTCACAAAGTCAACAAGGAAAGGAGGATGTGTTGTCTGTGGAGAGGAGAAGCATCGTGACAAGATCTTCTTTTGTAAGCAGTTTAAAGAACTGGAACCTAATGAAAAGCTGAATGTTATTGAAAGGCTGGGAGCATGCAGAAGATGCCTCCGATGTCACGCAGATGATGGTGAATGCACCGACACTTACCTGTGCAGGAACAGAGACTGCAGAAGAGGAAGCTCTTCAGATCACCATTTCTTTCTCTGCCTGAAAGGAGGATTTAAGGGGAAAGATTCAGCGAAAGTGGGAAAACCCAGCACCAGGAGGCAAACATTCACGGAGGAACAAGAGAAATTGATATCCGAGCTGACCCCAGACATGGCAGGAAAAGTCAGGAGAGCCTTCTCCAACATGGCTGCAAAATCACAATGCACTGGAAGAAGCCTCCCTGTAGTGATGGACTCAAGGACATGTGAGTTACCAGTTATTCTTATGCTTCTCGAAGTAACTACCAACGCAGGACAGAAAATTGGAACTCTCATTGACTTGGCATCAGATACCAACTACATCACTCATGTTGCCGCCAAGAGACTGAAGCTCCAAAGTGAAAATATCACGCTTGTCGTCCATGGAGTTGGAGGCATGGCCATGAAGGTGGAGACCAAAAGATACTTACTCAAGGTAAGAGTCAAGACACCCAGAGGCACGGATAGAGCTCATGAGTTGATCTGTTATGGGTTGGATGAAATTGCAAATGTTCACAGAGTAATCAAAGCACAGCAACTCAAGAAGTTCTTCCCGGAGACCAACCTGGAAGATCTTCACAGACCGGAACATGTTGAGCTTCTCATAAGCCACCGTGAAGGAAGACTTGCTCCACAGAGAATAAAAGTAGTAGGAGATCTCGTCCTGTGGGAAGGCCCCTTAGGAAAAACTGTTGGCGGAGCACATCCAGACCTCTGTGAAGTAGTGGGTATGGCCCTGCACAATTCTGAGACTCACTTTGCACGGTCAATGAGGGTCACAGCAGTGAAGTACCAGGAAATTGCCAAGATGCAAGAATCCAGAGCTCAAACCAAAGCCACTGTTATTGGCAGGGAATTCTTGGACTGGTGGAAGTGGGACAGCATTGGTGCGGCTTGCGAACCCATGTGTGGAGGATGCCGGTGTGGTAACTGTCAGCCAGGAGGCAAAGACATGACTCTGAGTGAAGAAAGAGAGCTTGAGATGATCAGGCAGGGCCTCAGCTTTGTGAAGTCAGATGCGCATAGTCGAGAGCCTCACTGGGATGCAAAATACCCGTGGATTGAAGATCCAAGTTCCCTGCCCAACAACAGAAGCGCAGTGGAAGCCACGTTTCTGAGGACGGAGAAACGGCTCAAGAAAGAACCAGAGTGGCGTACAGCATACTCAACTCAAGTCCATGAGATGGTGGAAAGGAGGGCAGCGAAGAAACTCACTAGAGAGACCATTGCTGACTGGAAAGGACCAGTCTGGTACGTCAGTCACTTGGTGGCGCCAAACCCGAACTCTGTAACGACACCTGTCCGACTGGTATGGAACAGCAGCCAAAAGTTTAGAGGAATCAGCATGAATGACCTTCTCCTGAAAGGGCCTGATGGGCTTAATCCCATTCGAGCAGTGCTACTAAGGTTCAGGAGAGGAGTCCATGCTGCCCTCGGCGACATCAAAAAGATGTACAATTCTGTGTGGCTCGAAAACCTGGAGATGCACCTCCATAGATTTCTCTGGAGAAACAGCGAAGATGAAGAAATTGAGGAATTTGCCATCACCAGGGTCAACATGGGCGATCGACCGGCAGGGTGCATCGCACAACTGGCCATGAGAGAGACAGCAAGGCTGCCCATGTTCACTCATCTGGAAGAGGAACGGAGAGTCCTTGAGGAGGATTCCTATGTAGACGACATTCTGACATCCCACAATGACCTGGAAAAGCTAGACAGAACTACCAAAAAAGTCGAAGAAATTCTGAAGGCAGGTGGATTCTTCCTAAAGCCATGGGTCCGATCAGGCCAAAGTGGGAGGCAGACGTCCACATCAGAACGTCCAGCATCGTTCGAGGAAGTCTTCATTCTCCCCAACCAAATGAGGGAAGGGAACAAAGCCCTGGGAGTTGGTTACCTGGTCGAACCAGACAAACTATACCTCACGACCTCGATAAACTTCTCAAAGAGAAAAAAGAAGATGAGAATCGGTCAAAATCTCGTCGAGGAAGAGGTGAGGAGAAAAACTCCAAACCCATTGACTAGAAGACAACTGCTTAGCCAAGTAGCTAGTTTATATGATCCAATAGGCCTTGCAACACCTGCCAAACAGAAAGGAGCCATTCTGGTCAGGAAAGCATTTCAAGAAACGGGAGGCAAGAATCTTCTACGAGACACATGGGACACACCGCTGTCTGAAAGACTCAGGGAAGAAGCCATCCACCTGTTTGAGGAATACACACGCCTCAACCAAATTACCTTCCATAGAAGCCTCACACCAGTCAAAAGGATTGGAGAACCCTGGGGAATAACATTCTCAGATGGTAGCGACCAGAGCTATGGAGCTGTTGCATACTTCAGGTGGGAGACCGAGCAAGGCATTCTGGTCCGGCTCATTGAGTCCAAAGCCAAGCTCACACCACTTGACCAAAAGGGAGAAGCAGTGAAGGCTGAGGTCTGTGGTGCTGTATTTGCGGCAAGACTGAGAAAATACATTGAAAAGCACAGTCGGATACAAGTCAAACGGTGGCTCCATCTGCTGGACAGTCAAACTGTGCTGGGTGCCATCCAAAGGGACAGTTATGGGTACCAAACCTTTTTTGCGAACAGAGTGGGAGAGATCCAGAAGTCCACATCAGTTGGAGATTGGAGATGGATTCCAGGTGAACAAAACATTGCTGACCTTGTTACAAGAGGAGCAACGCCAGAAGACCTCAAAGAAAACTCTGTGTGGCAGAATGGCCCAGAGTTTCTGAAACAACCTGTGGAAGAGTGGCCGACAAAGTCAGCCAAAGACATCGCTGCGGATGCTAAAGAAGGTATAAACCGGCTCCAAAGGAAATGTTTTACAGCAGCACTGACCCGAGCGCAGTTGGAAAAAAAACGACATGCTCCACCTGCCACTGCAATGCCCCCACCGTCAAACCAAAACAAGGACGACTTGCAAATCCAAATCCAAGTCCGGAGGCCACCTTCTGGTTCTTCAGTGAGGAAATTACTTAACATCAGTAAGTTCAGCTGTTTAACCAGGTTGATAAGAGTCATTGCCTGGGTGTGGAGAGCTGCCACAAAGTGGAAAGAAATGCTGGCCAAGACCCCAACCAGAAGCAAGCCAAAGAGTCCACCGGAGAGAAAGCTCTTTTCAAGTTTGGGCAGAGCCGTGATTAATCAGAAAAAACACACGAAACTTGACACACACATACACACATACAGCCTCATTAGTTACTCTAAACCTGCTTTAGTTTCTGTCCTACATCTATCCCCTGACACATTGAGCAGAAGAACTGGAATGGTGATATGATTTCCTGTTGCTGTGAGCATGTAAGACCTTATATGCATCGCATCCTGTAAATGACTGATGAGCTGTCAAGGATGTTCCATGCCTTTTCTTGTAAATGTCTTCTAAATGTCAAAACAAAAATGAGAATATTTGTTTTTGTCGTTGCGCCCTGTCTCCCTTCGTATAGAGTTAGGACAACAGAATTTGATGCTCTTCAAAAATAAATAACAGTGCAATAATGGACTACTAACAAATAGTCTTTTTGTAGTTATATGCTGTTTTTGATGTTGTAGCGTTGTGCTTACTGTCCGGTTTTTTTTGCCCCATTTTAAGAGCAGGCAAGGTTATGACCTTTTGGCCTGCATGCAACAGATGTCCGAGAAGATCAAGTCCAAGTGGACAAACCCTGAGGTGAGTGCGAACTCTCGCACACATCACTGCTGCAGCAATAAAAACACACTTAACCGGTTTGCAGTAATTGACGGACGTTTCAGTCAGCTTGAAAAATTAAAACTGAACAGCCTTTCAATGCGATTCTGTATTTCAGTTTCCCCAGTCAATCTGACATTTTATTGATATGATTTGGTATTTTCAATGTATCTCAAAATAGAAAAAATGATACATGTTTAATACATTTTCAAAATGCTTATGTCTATATGGTTAGTAAACATGAGAGCCAACTATTTCATGCCCCATTCTGCAGCAACAGTTCTACTTCGAGTGAACAAGTGATGTCGTCATATGAGTCATCTCATAGTCGGGCCTCAGCTGCTGTAGGTTTTTATGAGCCAGCACTCTGTCAGTCAAGTCAGAGGTTGTGTTTTCAACTTGGTGTACTCCTAGTCGAGAGAACCACACACTGTACTCTGTTTTTACAGTCCTATTGGACTTTTTTTGCGTTGAAGAAATCCTCCTCTTTAGGACAGAGATTCCAATATTTTCTATTCCTCTGTAAATTAATAACATGGACAAGAGATTCCTTTCATTCAATGTAGCCAATATGACACAAATACTCAATACACCCTCATAAAGCTGTGAAACAAAGACAGGAAATAATGGTCAATAGTTGAAGTAATGATGGTAACATTTTTGCAACCAGGTTGCCGTCACCTCTTGATATCAACAAGGCAAAAGCGCCAAAGTGTATTTTCACGTCAAGTCAACCTTGAAAACCTTGGCTGTGTTTCCATTACGGATGCTATAGCGGGGATGCGGGGGGGCTGTTCTGCCACTGAAAATCCAACCTGACCGCCGTGAGAGGTGTAAGGGTGAGCGACCGCACCGGCTCTCTCAACCACCCCTGCGACGCCTTTCTTTTCCCCTGGTGGTCTTTAAAACTGTGTCTGAACGCACCGGGGAGCTGCGGCACAGGGAAGCATCGCTCGGTAGCTGCAGAGATGTGACTGGAGGTTGTGGCACGATGCAGAAGGTTAATTTGACTAGCTGGCAGCTGCCGCCCGATCCAAGTTCACGTCTATTATCATGCTGAAATATTAATGCTGCCCCAAGGGTTATTTCTCCTCCTCTCTCTCTCCCTCTATCTCTTCCTCACCACCCCTCCTTTCCTCACCCTCTCACCCTCCCTCCCTCTATCTACACCCCCCCACCCCACCCAATCCAATAATATCAAAATAAAAGCCCCATGGAGGGAATTCTTACTGTAATGTTTGTGATGAGGCCTATTCATTAAAAACGTCTTAGTTTGAATAACAAACATTCTGTCTCCCAACCCCTCCTCACCCAATTCCATCATTACAAAATAAAAGCCTCAATGATTATCTGTACCTTAACCATGAAGCTCAGAATTAAGCAGTTTCGTTGAAATACGTATTGCTCTTTCAAATACTACCACAACCACTACGAATATTACTAGTACTTCTAGCACTACAACTGATACTTCTACTACCATACTACTAGTATTTCTACTGCTATTAATACTACAACTACTACTAATGTTATTACAAATACTACTATGGCTAATAGTATTAGTATTACAGCTACAAACAATTTAAAACCTCTTTTTATTCATCTTAGGTTTTGTTATTTCTGTAATTTTTAAATTCATTTAAGCTCCTGCAACTTCAGTATTTTTTAGAAATTATATTGAAATTTAGCTTCACATTTCTGTATTTTCAGCAGTTCTTTCAAATAATTTCAGCTTTTCTTATGCCTGTATTAACAGCAGTGTTTTAATATTCATTTCTGTATTTTTTTTGCAATATTTCACATTCATTTTAGCTGTTTTCATTTCTGCTTTTTCAGCAAATCTATTGAAATTCCTTTCAGCTTCTCTCATTTCTGTATTTTCAGCAATTTCAAATTAATTTCAGCTTTTCTAATATCTGTAATTTAAGCAAATGTATTCAAATTCCCTTCAACTTTCTGTAATTTCAGCTATTTTGAAAAATTAATTTCAGCTTTCAGCTTTTTGCATTCTGTTAGGGTTTCGGAAAGCTCTCGAGGGAGGACTCACTCCTTTGTTCTCGTCCCGGCCGGAAACGAAGAATCAAAAGAGTCAGCTTGCTTAAATTCAAAAATCAAAAAGTATTTAATAACTAAACAACGTTACAAGGAACACAATTTCAAAGTGAAATACTACTTATGCCTCAATGAGTGAATTTAACAAAGCATACATCGTTTAAGTCTTCATCTTATAACTAGTATACTTTAATTACAACAACCCATCATTAATGATCCCCGTTCATCACACTTCATCATAAGATCTAAGACAGTTCATGTGGTTCAATTCTCAAGACATTTGCCCCAGTTGGCTGCCTTACATTAAGTTGTTCATTTACTACCTGACAGGAGAAAAAACTCCCAAAAAAACCCCTTTGGGGATAAAGTTGGGAGAAATCCATAAAGGACGGCAATTGGCATCCGTCCCCAGGTTTTAACATCACATTGTGACAGAATGTTAATGTGTACAGTGTTTATATGATTTAAATGACTATGAATTGTGTTTGATTGAAATTGCATTCACTTCATCTAACATGTTAATGTAATACCTAATATCTAACATCACACAAACTATAATTCTAACACTAAACATTATTACACGTACTATAATTTCCTGACTAGGGGTGCACTTCTCGCTTAAATCCCCTCAATTCCCTCCTTGCTCACAGTTCACTGTGAGCATCTCTCAAAGACTGAAAAATTATCATACAGTCACATCCGTCAACAGTGATTGTCCCTCATCATCTACTCGCTACCGATTTCCCTGTATACTAGTCTCACTAAGCGCAATATCGACCAATTCCTGCAGGAATCCAAGGATGCAGGAGATGCAGCTTCATCCGTAGTGGACTAGATCATGACTGTAACACAAGAAGGGTTAACGCAGACGGGCATGCACTTTTCTGTTGTGCAATAATACTGACAAACCCGTTGGTGAGAGGATTGTCGTCGCCTTAGTTGTCTGCCAGCTGCTGGTTCAAGCTGTCAGTGGGGCTTGTGCTCTGGTCACCAAGCCACCAGGAGCTGTGTTGTTGCACAACAAACAGATCCAAACATTTTGCAGAAGTTACCGTTTCCAGCTAACATCATGTCTAAAGCCACTTTATTATTCTAGGCCATGAGTCTCATTTCATCCAATGACTCATGCAGGTCTTCATTTGTAGCACCTATCTGTCATTAAATGCAGTTTCATCCAATCACCATTTTATTATTGTCCACAAATTCAGCAGTGATCTGATTCTGGAATTCAACATCATCTGGCACCCTCCTTGACACCTTCTTAGCTTCCTTTTCGCTTATTCATGTGACCTTCGGACTAATGTGGATCTGTCTTTCTTCTTAAGGCTTTCTCTGGTGGTGTTTATTCCTGGTGATGTGATCTTAACTACCAGTAACTGTGTCTACTGTTAACCGCATCAGTGTCTTAGGTAAACCGTGAGTTTCCCCTGAGGAATCAGTGTAGTTCGTAACACAAATAATTACTTATTCAATCTTTCTCCCACATGGCTGCTGTTGGAAAACCTCCTGAAGATGTCTCCCTGGATCTCTTAGTGAATCTGGTCTCAGTCGCTTAAAGTTCAACACATATCAACACATTATATAGGGACAAGGTATCTGAAACTAAAGGAAAAACACTATAGGACATATAATTTACCCCCCCCCCCCCCCCCCCCCCCAGGGGCAGCTCTGGATGTGTCTTTCAATTGATGCTCCCATCCCTGTTTGTTTCTGGAGGGATGACATCATCAAACAGAATAACCGAAGAATAACAGAAAGTGATGCTTCAAGTTGACAACACATGTTGAGGAGGAGAATATAACCAGTGAGTCAATGGTTGGACACCATCTCTCCACTTGTTGTTGTGTGGATTCACTTGCATTGAATAATGATCTCAGCTCTGTTTGGAGTAAAATAAAAACAACACATACAGGAACTTCTAACCTCCTAAAAACAATTCTTATTTTCAATTCTTACTATGATATATGCCTTTCAACAGAGACGATGCTGTAGTTATCTGAATAGACATAATTCTATGAAATGGTGGACTTCTCCCTCCTCCTTCTGTCCAAATGTTCCCCGTGAATGTGTCTAATGCTGCTTAGTTTTATCTTGGTAATGATTTGTCATTGCAACCGAATAGCCGCCCTGAATTCAAAATCCTCAAGTTCTGTTACTGTAATATCGTTGGCGTTTGTTTGTTTGAACATTCTTATCATATTTGTTTATCAGGTGTCCCAGCAGTTCTCGTTCCTTCTCTAATCTGGAAATGGTGTGTCACATTAGCTCCGTGTCTGTGGATTTCTTCGTTGTATGTGTGTGCCTATACTTCTCCTCCTTGATGTTCCTCTGTTGGAACATCTGCTGTTGTCAGCGGTTTGGTCAGATGACACATAGCTGTCATGCTAGACGTGTGATTAAGCTTCACGCTCCCTCCTTGGACCTCGGATCACCTCAGTTCCTGTGAGCAGACTGCTCTGCTAACCGGAGGTCCCATTGGGACAAGATTCCCCAATCGGCTGTTGAATAGAGAAGCACAAGTGGTGCAGCTATGTGTGTGGATGGATTTTATGGCTCCGACAGGAGATTCCTCCTCTTATCAGTCGTTGGTTTAGGGAGGTCTGCTCACTCCCTCCTCGACCACGAGTCGCCATCACCTTTCAACCTCTGCATCTCCTCTGAAATGCAGCCTCTCAGACTCGTCCCTAATTCACTCCCATCTCAGCATCTGCCTATTGCTTCTCCAACAGGGAGCTAAACTCCCAACAAAGTCATAATTTTTCCTGACTCCTGATGGTCACCTGATGGTGGAAGGAGTTCCCTAATGAACATAATAAACACACATACCTACCTACTACTACAACTGAAGTAATTAGCACCTGGATGGCACTCACAAATGTTGCTTTCTTAGAAGGAAAAATCTCTTCTTTGCTCCGGCTCTTCTGGTTCTGTTCCCTCTTATTTAAATTCACTTACTGCAAGTCGCTTTGGATTAGAGCCTCAGCTGATTGAAAAATGTGATGCGTTGACGTAAAGAATGCCTCTGCATATCTTTATCTGCTCCTAGAGTATTTACACACTGTTTTGGAAAATTTCCTTTCTCAAACGGCCTTGTTTCCAACCGATTTGAGGAGCCATTTATTTATAGAAATTAAAATCTCCGACATAACTGATTATTAACTGATTATTGACCCCCATAGTCAACTCAGGAAAAATTAACACCAATATTGCCTTTGTGTCCCCGTTCAATGATCTCTTTGAGTTTTTGCTTGTAGGCCCCACATGGGATGATGTATGACTGTTTCATGTCTTCATCAACTAATTGACCAACCAGCAATAAATCTGCTCATACCAAGATTACACAAAAATATTACCTCACATTCTCACCCTCACAGTCAATTTCTTCTCCTTTTACCTTCAGCCTGTTTGCTCTGTAATGATGTGTCATCATCTTTGAAAACCTGTGCATTACTGCATAACTCTTCAACCTGTATTTCCCATTTTTACACTTCCACTTACCCTTGGTCATTCTTTCAAACACCTGCGTGTGTCTCTCATAACATTCCAACCTACTTTTCTCTTCTTTGCTGACCTTTGTAACCACTTTCATAAGTGGTCGAGCATTTGCAGTATCAGTCTCTAAAACTTCAATCAATGTATCAGAATGTGAACCTCAAACCCTGGTGATATCAACAAAGGTTCTCCAAACCCTTCAGGGTCATAAAACAACAATGAAGATTGTGAGTCCCTTGATCCCAAAAAGTACCAGGAGATAATAAATCAACTTAGCATCAGACCCATCTGTTCCAGACCCCCCTCCAGTGTTAATCTCCACTTTTATTGCTCTTCAGCCCAAAAGCAAAGCAGAGGGTGGGAGACATGTCTGTTACTTGCAGATACAAACTCAGCTCATGCTTAGTTTGATCCAATCCATTCATTCATTACTGATAGATCACCAACCTCTCATGGTTAGGGTATCCAAATGTAAGGGTGTACTACTTGTTGTACATTACAGGATGACCGTCTGTAACAAGTTTCCATATTTCGTGTACTGGTGCTATCAATGTTCCTTTGATCAGACATTTGCTTCCATCATCAAGATACTGTATCAAGTGTATCGTGCACTATGCACTCAATAGCAGCACTCAACAATTTACAGCCCATCTCTGAGTCTAGGAGAAGACTCGAAAAACTACAAACATTAATACAACATACGGACAATATATACAACAATTCTCCTGATTTCTTATCACCTTCATTCCTCATTTAAATCTTACACAACCTTGTGTCTTAATTTTCAATGACTGATTTCCCCTTTTTTTTAATCAATCTTCCCTACGGGTTTAAGTCTAGTTTCAGCTGACACTCTCAGCAGTCTATAATCTCTAGTCTCCCTTTTTCTACCTGGAATGTGAGTCGTAAACCGTAGAGGCTGAGGGTGCTTATCTGAGCTGTTGGAAAGCAGCGGGGGTCGGTGTGTCACCAGTCAGTTGTTTAGGGCTCGTCAGAACTCTGTCTCCATCAACGTGGCATCTGTTGCTGTGGTCACCACATATGGGGAGGTGGAGGCTGGGGTGTGCCCAGTCTCTGGTTCTGCCTGGGCTGCAGTGGGTAGGGAAACCTTCCTGGAGGAGCATTCGACCGTGTGTTCCCTTCATATTTCACTGGACACGTTCTTGACCAATGTCCCACCTGCCCACGGTTGGATATGTGGCTTCTGGAGGAACAGGGTATTGGGGTTGTTCATCACTCACCGACAGTTGTTTCCTGACTCTCCGTTTTTCCGTTGCTTCTGCATCTGCTGCTGTCAGTTGAACCTTCAGAAGCTGTTTCGTCAGTCTCTTGTTTTTTCCCCGTTCGATCGTCTCCACTGCTTACTGTTTCTGGTGGTAATGGGTGAGACGGTCTCTCCATGTGATTTCATCCATGTTGTCCAGTCCCACTACTCCCTCTAACAGGGACAAGCCTTGCAGCACAGTGTCTCGCCAGATCACAGCAGTAGGTTTGTTATTGTCATGTCTTTCTCCTGTGGCCAAATGGCATTCTATTTCTGCTCTCCTCAGATATTGAGACTTGTCTTCACCTTGTTTCATACTCAGACCCATCAGGATGGACATACTTGGCTTTGTAGGCCAGATGTTTCGCATTGTGGCCCAAAATACTCCTCTGACCTTATCAAATGGAGCCTCATCCTCTTTGTTGGTGGTTCCCGCTCTTGCTTCTAAGGCTCTTAGGTTGTCAGTACCCTCCATGTGGGCTATTAAGGCTCTCATATCTCCAAGAGCCAACTCATCACCTATTGTGTGCCCTTCAAAGAGCAGGATCATGGGTTAGCTCCTTCTCCCAATGGCGGCAATGCCGTCTCCAGCGTTTCCCTGTCTCGATGACTCCAGGGTAGAAATACGCTGGGCTCACAATCTGCTTCTTCTTCTTCTGTCAGGTCAACAGCAGGTTTGGGGGTGTTTGGGTCGACTGCAGTCCAGTAGACAAGCAGCCGCTTGGTGCGGACACATCTCTTATCCTCTCTTTTGAGGGCTCTCTTCTCACTCTTTCTATTTAATTTGCCGGCTTCTACATAAGCCGTAGTGGCTTGATTTCTCGCTGTTACAGTCTCCCTCCACACCTTGCGCCTGTCTTCACCTGCTAGCGGCGACACCGTTGGAAACCACCAACTCTTTTGCCATCTTTTCAAATATCTCTTCATCCTACTCCACTCCCTCTCTCTTTCCTTGGACTCAGTTTGTTCTTCCATAAACTCTCTGGCCCTACCAAGCAATTTCTGAGTTGTAAGCGCAGCCATCATGCAACCTGGAATACTCTAAACAACCGCTAAGCTGCCCCTTCTGTCCTAGGTGTTACTCTGTCACTAACAGAAAGAAAAAACAAACCAAGTCACTTCTAACAGCTGTCCGAGGAAATGTGAAATCGAACTGTCAACCGGAATCGACACAGTAAAACAAACAACCAAATCTAAAAGAAAGGAGGGCAATTTACAACATCGAATCAGTCCAATAACTACAGTGTAATTTACTAAAACTATCTTGTTAGACCACTAAGTTAAATCAACTTAACAGTACCTCTAACCACAAAATCAAATCAATCACAGAACTGTAAAAATTTGTATAATCAATGATCAATGCCAAAGACTATGGTTACAATTAAACAGAGGAAAAAGAGAAAGAATTAACTATATTTCAAATCAAAACTCAATCTTAATTCAAAATTCAAAAGTCTAAAAATTAAACTTTAATAAAATTAATCTTGATGTCTAAAAATGAATTAATCCAAATTATTAATCAAAGTTACAACATTAATCAAAGTTATGATGATACAGTCAAACTGCCGGCAATATTAATCAGGAAGTTGAGCAGAAGCACTCCCCCACAAATGCCGCCAGAGATTATACTGCAATATAAACAATTATCCACCCACAACCCAGAGACAATGCAATGACAGTCAATCTGGTTTCAGCTAAACATTGGAGATCGAAATCAAACAATTCATAACAGCTTCTCAAAAGCACCACATCAAAATTAAGTCAACCTCCAATTCCAATCCAAAATCGATGCAGAACTACAGTACCAACCAAATTCAACGTAACACTACAGCACTTTAATGTTTAAAATACACGTATATATATATATATATATATATATATATATATATATATATATATATATATATATACAATGTTAAGCAATCACATACACACAGTAAATCATAATCCGGAACATCTATTCATCAATCAAGCGCATGCACCACGTTGCTCAAACACTCACACCAGCATGCAAATATATATACACTATCATTTACACTAAAAGCGCTTATCTGCCACCCACCCTCTATTAAATATCCTATCTACCTAATTTTATAGGATTTCTAGAGAGTGGAAAATGTTAAGCAGAATCAATCCAGTCACCACTGGATTTTACATTAACCATAACCTGACCAGTCGATGCTGGATTTTCTACTTGTATGAATTTATTCTGCTGGTCTTTATGGCTCAGCAGACCAGTACGATGACTGGATTTTCTAACGCTCAAAGTGTGTACCTGAACGCACCAAACGCGCTTGTTTGGAATTTCTAAAAGCCGGCTCCCATTCGCATTCACTTTGCAAAAGTATGCCCCTATTGTTATTCAATATCAGCTTATTATATTCACCCAAGTCATTAATGCACTAGCCTTTAGTCTTTAGCATCTAAGGCCTTGCCTCATGGCCGACTGCCAGCACCACTCTAAATTTTCCTAAATCTACCTATCACAGAATTCATGAAAAAGGTTCTGTTTTACCTTGTTTGTACCCGTGGTACTTGCAGTCAAACCTCTCAGCAACGTCTTCCCCCAATCGAGAGCCCCACGTTGGGCGCCAAATGTTAGGATTTCGGAAAGCTCTCGAGGGAGCCCTCACTCCTTGTTCTCGCCCCGGCCGGAAACGAGGACACGAATGAGTCAATTCGTTTAAATTCAAAAATCAAAAAGTATTTAATAACTAAACAGCGTTATAAGGAATGCAATTACAAAGTGAAATACTAAGCGAACAGTAAAATATTTCGCGAAATAGAGAATCCTCTGAGCAAGTCTAAAGCGACTTATCAAAGCGGCTGCAGGAAAATTCTAACAGTCCTTTCCCCGCTTTGGTCCTTTGAAAACTCTTGAGGTGTGTCTTCTTGGGTGCATTTGAATGTCATTGGCTTCTTCTTCAAAGGGTCACCTCCTGGACTGTCCCCTTCACGTCGAGGTGTGAAGCTGCAGCTGTAACCTGAAACCTCACTGTACTATCTGTCCCTCACATTCTGATGCACTCAATGTAGATACATTTAGCTTTATGACTCAATGAGTGAATTTAACAAAGCATACATAGTTTAAGTCTTCATCTTTTAACTAGTACACTTTAATTACAACAATCCATCATTAATGATCCCCGTTCATCACACTTCATCATAAGATTTGCGGCTGTTCACGGCAATTTGCGGGCAACGCCGAAAACTGCCGTAAATTGTCAGAAATTTCTATAGAGTCTAGAGATAAAATGAGGCGGGTGACCAATAGCGACAGATCTGCCAACCAATCACGAGTGATTGAAAGTTGTGGTTTCATCCAATCATGAACAAGGAAACTCAAGCCTGGTGTGCCCACGTGTGGTTTTGCTGCCAATCACGAGTGATTTTATTTGTTAGTAAGTTGTGGTTTCATCCAATAAGGAGTAAGGATATTCAAGCCCGCTCGGCTCGGCCACCCGCGGTTTCGCTGCATTCATATGCTAATTCGGGCCATTCGCACCTCCGCCAGCTCTCCACCTACGTCATGGTTCGTTTCCGACAATTTGTGGCACAGACAAACGCAACGTGCGCGGGTTGCAAATTGTCGGAAATTGTCGGAAATTAGGGACATTTCCGGGCGTTTACGGGGACGAAAATCTCACTTTTCATGCAGTGTTAAGTCTTCATCTTATAACTAGTACACTTTAATTACAACAACCCATCATTAATGATAGACAGTTCATGTGGTTCAATTGTCAAGACATTTGCCCCAGTTGGCTGCCTTACATTAAGTTGTTCATTTACAACCTGACAGGAGAAAAAATTAAATTGAATAAAATTGGGAGAAATCCATAAAGGACGGCAATTAGCATCCGTCCCCAGGTTTTAACATCACATTGTGACAGAATGTTAATGTGTACAGTGTTTATATGATTTAAATGACTATGAATTGTGTTTGATTGAAATTGCATTCACTTCATCTAATATGTTAATGTAATAACTAATATCTAATAACACACAAACTATAATTCTAACACTAAACATTATTACAAATGCGCAGATTGATGAAAAGCAATCAAAGCGGTCCGATCTGCAGTCTGTGAGAAGGTGAAGACGAGTATTTATGCATATTATTGCAGGACCGGAGGCGCTTCGTAAGCATCCGGGTCCTGTCAGTAACTCAGGCCAGTCGGTGTGCGTTCCTTCTTCTCGGACAGCTTATTTTATGTACTCGCATCCTGCTGGGGTGGCGTCGTCCGGGACACACGCCGCCCTCAAGAGACGAGTCGGATATCTGGACGGCAGTACGGCGACACCAGCCCAGTGACGAATGACCGTCTGCGTCATCGCCGCATCGCCAAATGTGCGAGAGACGCAGACGGTTATTTTCATCCTCCCTCCCCCCCCTCTCTCTGTCTCTGTACGCTCCCTCCTAATGCTCTTTAAGACCGCAATTCCCCTTCCATCTCAACCCGCGGCATTCTAATTGAATTACTGGTGAATCGTTCCCTAGAAAGTTGCTCTGCTGACACCGGCTCACTCAGAACCAATAAAACGGTGTTTAAACTTTACCGTCGTTAAACCAAAAGCCTTCTGTCTCATTGTTCCGCTTCCTCTTTGAAGTTCTCTCCCATCCCCACTTTGAAGTTCTGCATTTGTGACTTTTGAAGAGCTGATGTTTTTCAAATTAACTCGTGTCGCTGTGTTGTGTTCGAGGTTTGATTTTTGAGAATCTCATTTCTGGGAGAGATAAAAGCGGGCATTAGAGGGATGGGTTCACTTGGAACTGGGCCACCATTGCCAAGGGCAAGGACAGTTCAAATCCATTAACTCCTAATGTGCTGTTAATGCTCCTTAAGCCATTTAAAAAAAGGCATGATACAAAACAGACCCCAGTAAACAGGACTGGCACTGATTTCAAAGAAAGTTAACCAGTTGAACTCTAGTGCTCCCAAAAAATCCCCCTCAAGGAGCATCAAAGTGGCTCTATGCCATTTTCTAAGAACGTCTGCATTTTTCATTACTTCATTGAAGCTGCCGTACGCTTACATTCAGGGAGATAAAAGAACACGATTGTATCCGCATGGTTGAAATTTATTTGAACACGCTTGGTGTCTGTTGAAACTTTAAAGATAATTCAAACATATTTCTTTTTGTCCACCAAAATTAATTTGACCCACTGATGGTGTCTATGCCGTTAAAGAGGTTAAGTAAAACCCTGATTCTACTCTTGATATATGCTAGAAGCTGTTTTCAGCCGACTTTTGTTTTCCATATTGCCGTGTCCTGATGGCCCACCAAAGGAGTGCAACACGTTTTTTTTGCCTTCAACACTGCTATACTTTTATTCCCAAGGGCCGTGGTTCTTTTGTGCAGTTTTTTTTCCTTCGGCACTAATGACTCCCTTATTTTTTATAAGTTAATTTTATTTGATTGTAATCATGTAAAGGCTTTGTGGAAAGTCTATAAAGCGTTTTATTTTGAGTAAGGCACAAACCCAACCATTGGTGAAACATTTTCACTCGCAAGGAGCTGTTGCTTTTTTGTTTTTGTTTCTCTCCCAATTTCACCTGTCAGCCCACATTTCACATGTCGCTCATATGGTCCATGTAAGTAATAACCCATCCAAAATGACTGTGGGTTAAATTGGACGTATGAAGTCTTAACCGGCATTACCATAATTCCTCAATTTCTCTGAGAGCCGTTTTGTTGTGATAATACGAGGCATGTTTGAAACACGGCCGGAAATGACAATGGCTCCCCTAATCTGCTCGCCCGTCATCGTACCGTTTTTTTGCTTCAAAAAGAAATGACCATTTCTAATCTGCTCGCCGGATGCCTCCCTCTCACCCTCCCCCCCTTACTGTCCTTACTCTCACTCTGCCCTTGCAGAAACGTGCCGCTGTCTCTCCTGAGGCCTCATTTTTGTGGCTTCAGCTTCAGATCAGCACGCATGAATGTTGCTTCCTCACTTGCTGGGCGAATTGTCAGAGCAACTCTGAAAGGTTCGAGGGCAGAGGTCTCCTGCTCCAGATAAACAAAGAGCAGCGACCCGGGATCACGCCTCTCATCTGCAACCACGGCCCCGTTGGGGTCGCAGAGCAGAGCAACATGTGACATGGAGAACATGATGAAATGGGCTCGTTTTGATGAGATGCTAAAGACGAAAAGTTTAACGTTGTAGCGGCCCTTTGTGATCTGTTCCTACTGCTTTCTTTCCAATCCCTGAAACCTGGTGTCGCCACAAAATAGGCTGTATGTTATGTGAAATTCATGAGCTCTGCATGATAAGTGATAATAAATAGAATATTTTTTATTGAGTTCATACTGTAGATATATTTCTTAAACATGCACATTCACATTACACTTGGTAAACCTATGATCAAGAAATTCCATCTTAAAGCTTTTTGAAAATGTATATTTGAAAGGCGAACTTGGATTTTCAGGGGAATTCGACTTAAATATTAAAGATCCATCATTTTGTGAATGGGTTTTTTAAGTGTTAAATGCAAATTGTTTATTGAGATGTTTTCATGTAACGAGTCGTAGCCAAAGAGCGCTCCGTCAGGGAAATGGGTGGAAAAGGTGTCTCGGTGAGCAGTTTGGTTGCCCTGAAAGCCAAACAGATGGCTTGCCTTCGTGGATGAGTCTCTGAGGCCTCTATCTACAGATGGGATGCATGGAGTTTACTTGCAGGGGGTTTGCTCGAGGCTTTTCTTCGTGCTATCAATTAGGTCCTGCATGCAGAGACCAGTGGGCTTGTTAAAGTAGTATTCCCATATTTAAAGTAAAACCTCAATCGATTTCGTATATCTCCATTTTTGCATCTGAATGACTACTTCATAGGTATTCAATTTAATATCTCTTCCTGTCGCTCCCTCGTCTACACACCTCAGATGTCAACGAAGGAGCTGGAGGCCAACGTGAACAGTCAGTTTGATGAGCTCCGCAAACTGGTGCGTCTGGAGGAGAAGAGGACCCTCCACCTGGTGGACCTCAAAGAGGCCTTCCTGACGGCGTCCGCTGCGGAGAAAATCGCGGAGATCTCCCTCCAGACCGAGCACCTACAGGAGGAGATGGCCGAGATCACGCACCAGCTGTGCCTGCTGGAACAGGCGGAGGCGATAGATCCCGGGATGGCAGCAGAGGCCCTCAGACTAACCCACTACCAGCCAACAGAGTGCCGGTGAGATTCGGCTCCACTATTTCACTCCCTAACTGCTCGCTGCCACTATAATTTCAAAAAATGTTCAAATTCTTTTTAGGGGTTGAAAGCTTCCTGGGATTCTAAGCGACGGTAAAGGCTCTACTCCTTGAGGCTAACGTTAGCTTGCCTTCTACTGGCGTCTGATTTAAGATCTCACCTCTTGCTCTCGCTGAGGAATGGTTGATTAGCGTTTAACGTTGGCCGCTACTCCCGAGCCATTCTACACCCCCCCTCCACTCCCCACTCGTTTAGCCTTCTTCTGTTGTCTTTTGTCTCTGCTAAGCTTTTCTCTAGTAATTTGTGGTGCCGTTTTACTCTCCGCTTTGTTTAACTCGGCTTCCCCATGAGATCATGTGGCGGTTGACACGTGGCGCCGTGTTGCTCCCCTCAGGCACGACGTTCATAACAATGCGGTGGCATTATTTTCAAATCTTGTACCTCGTGCGGGTTTTAGATTAGAGAGAAAGAAGCCTGTGAAGATTCTTCTAAAAAACTAGAAAAGCGAAGAACGGCAACTGATCGAAGCTGCATCACATGACAAGGTCTGCTGAGACGAACCAAACCGGGTCAATGCTTAATCAAGGCTAACTTTAAACCAAAAGGTCCCGAGCCAAAGTTGTTTGTGAGGGCAGCCTTGTAAAAGAGGGATCAACTGACTCGTCGATAAACAATTAAAAGCAGTTTGTCATCCGGTTGCAAGCTGTTATGTAGCTGATGTGCATCCAACTTAACAGTGCATGCGCTGTCGATGTGGTTATTATTTATCATTTCTACCATTGTGTAGTCTGTGGAACCTCGGTTATTATCGTAATCTGCTGGTTGTGTGGCCTCACATAACCATGTGCTTTGCTCAGAGACACCCGAGCAGGGTGGTTGAATGCAGTAAAGAACGTTTGAATCCAGGCCTTTTAACTTAAAGAACTATCTTTCTAACGACTGTGGGATCTGCTGAATGGTCATTATGGCAAAAATGAATACGGTGAACAGGTGCCACTATACACAGTTTGGTTCCAAATGAAAGTCGAGGCCGGCTGTATTTATCCTGCAAGAATTATGTTCATGCAGAGAAAGTGAGTCTTCCATTCATAAAGCCCGCTGCGTCAGTGTGATTCGGGTAGTTGGATGAACATTAATCTCGGGCCGTAGACTAATGAGGAATAAATCTGACAGCGGTTGTCCTTTTGGCTGCATTCTACGGCTATATGCACAGCAGCTGGCTACACTGTCCTTGTCTATTTTTAATACTCGCCCCTGAGTCAAAGCAAGGTACTTGTGCAATTCAAACATTTACACGCAAGTTCCCACAGTCTTTTCATGCTTCTCTCCTCTCCTGTCTGCACATTGAAGTGGAGGCTTTTGCTGCGTAAACATCTCAAATTTAAATACCCCATCAGCCCATTCTGTCACTCTCTATCCCCACATTCAGGCAAAGGAGGCTTGAGTGTTCCCATGTGACGCTGTAAAGGGACCAGGGAGACTGCCGTAATGGTGCTGTGCAGATTTATTTTTCCAGCTGAGAGATGAATCCATGGCGGACCGAGTTCATTAAGGCCCCTTAATTGAATGCTGATTCTTACCCCGTTTGGTCTTGTGTGTTCGTTGTGGCTGGAGTGGGCAGCGTTATTCACAAATGTATGGTCACGGGAGAAGTATGTGCAGCTGTAGAGATGTTGCTAATGCAGTACTTGTGCAGCGGGTTGTGTCTTTATAAATGTTCCAAGTGAAATTGAGGTTAGTTGTATGCGCAGTAAAAACAGTCTTTGGATCGAGTTGCCCGGAGCGCAACAACACCTGCAGACATCCCATCCTCCGTTAAAACAATTGTAATGTGCAGAGTTTTTTTTTTTTTTTTTTCCAGAGAACGACCGGCTCTGCCATTAATCCTCCAGCCGGCTCCCTCGATCTATCACTGTTAGTCCGTCCGTCTCATAGCTGCAGTGTCTACAGATGGTACGCTGAACTGCAATCATTCACTTGCCTCTTTACTGCAGTTCCGCTGAACTTTGCAGAGCGTTCCCTGTCCGTGACTACTTTTTTCTATGAATAATTGTTTTGCTAATTGCTTTTTTCAAAATTGAAACAATTTGGAGGTGTTTGAGGTGATGTCTTCATCTGTCCAAGAGAAGAAAGGACCAGCAGCTTTTGAGCTGAAGTCAGAAAAGCAATTGTTGCGTCAGGCTCACCCACCGCAGCTCCGTGACAGATTTTCTCACCTTCATAAACTCCCTTCCTTTCTCCCCTCTCCAAAGAATAAACCACATAATTGATGTGAGCCTTTGGGCTCGGGGTCAAACAAACAAATTGTTGCTGGTTCAGTTTAATAATCCCTCGTTGTTCTTTTATTGCATGCACAGGAACACGTAAGTGTAGACACACACATACACACACAAAGAGGGTCATCAAGGATGAGAAAAACATTCAGAAAATTATCCAATCAGCGGGAGCCAGAGGGAAAATACATTAAGCAGCTCTTGTCAGTCCATTTATCAAAATACTCGCTCGCAGAGTTTTCATTAAAAAGTGCGTAGTATGTACACCCATACAGTTTGTTTACCTGAGCATTCACTGTTATGCATGTACAGTAATTAAACATATACAACAAACGTATACCTCACTGGGCAGGAAATGGTGGTTCTGCCTGACTGGGACTCAGCCAGTGCATAAAGAAAACAAAGCCAAGCTGTCTCATCAGTCAGGCATTGCGAGTCTGCACCAGTGACCCGACCTCGTCTCAGGGGTGACCCGGGTTAAATGTTTGGTCGGTTTGCAGTGGATGGACTTTGAATGCGGTTAAGATAAAAACTGTGTGAAATTGCATCGTATTAAAGGGGCCGCTCACCCCTGAATAAATATATTTATATATATATATATATATATATATATATAAATATAAATATATTTATATATATATATATATGTATTTATATATATATTCATAAGGCTGATTGGAAACCCTAATTTGCTTTAATGGACCACTAATGAAGCCATCCAACGATATTAATTTCATGATATACTGACTATTTTCTACTCGTCTGATATTATGACTGTACTAATTGCTTATTATGAAAGGCATTTATTATAGATCATTGCCGAGTATATTAAAAACCGAATAAGCCAAGCTTATTACACCAATTTACCTTAATTTAATTGTGAACAGCCGTTTTCTATTTTTGCTGTGATCCAGCAGATTTCCTTTTTTGGGGAGCTACAGCTGCATTCAAACAGATCAAGGGCACATATTGCATCAAGTTGATATTGTTTTGAATGGAGCAGCTTCATGTTGCTTAGTTGGATGACTCTCGAGTCCGGGTTGTTCTTACAGGGACTTGGAGAGTTTGAGATGTGCACATTACGGAATGAACAGCCTCTGGCCATGTGAATGATGTAACAAATGTTTCATCAAGTATTATTCAGCTGTTTTTATTCCCATGGTGCATGGTCTAAAAGCAAATTTCTTCCAATTCTGTGAGCAGGGGCACTAAAATACTCAAAATGAAGAAAAGGCACTGACATTCCATTTATGAATGGAATTCATAATGCAAAAGCAAATGCAAAATAAATCCATTGTGCATTGTACTAATTCAACATTTACATCCATAAAATAATTTAGATAAATTAACTGGTGTTGCATGTAATCAATTGCAAGGCAAATCCTTTTTTGGGCTTATATCATAAATACCATTTGATTCCATCTGATTACTAGGACTGATTAGTCCGTATGAAAGGGAAATTTATTTAAAAAAAGGATAGACGCAAACATGTTTCCAAAGTGTATTATTACTCAGAATAGTTAGAACCTTTTGATTCATTAAATCCCACGTACAGTCCACTTGATGGCTTCTCCGACTGAGAGGACGAATAAAATGTAAATGTGAAATCTACTGAAATGATTTTACCCGGCAACATCATGGGTTTTGATTGCACACTTACACTATTTGATTTTTTTTTTTCTTTTTGCATCTCTTTGCATCTGCCGCTGTTAGCAATCATCTGATGACAACTCAGTTCACCGACCAAGCAAAGAGAAAGAAAGGCAGCCTCGCAGCCACCAGTTGCAAGCTTCTCTGGCGATTTGTAAGCTTTGCACTCCCAATTTCCCAAATTTACTTTTGAATCTATTTAAGTGTTTGACGGTAAACCAAGCAGAATCTCGCCGAGTTCCAATATTTGAAAGTACACCATTTGTCCAGCTCTGGAGCTGATTAAATTTAAAGCCAAATCTTAGTCGGTGAGGCAGACAGCCAGCCAGTGCGCGTCGGTAGTTGAGATCCAGAGCTACACGACGGTCACTGCCAGGGTGAAATATGAAAAAAAAAGATAAGAAAAAGAGACTGTCTGGTGCTCCAAGTCCTCTTTTCTAAAGATAAACCAATTGAGATTACGAGTGGTGTGAAAAGTAGTGAGACTGTTGCACATGACACCAATTTCAAGTGTAGTGCATTGATACTGGTGCAGAAGGTTCAAGTCGCTAAACAAACTGGTGTCACTGGGAGGCCGCGCGGAATAATGCATTTACATCTTGTAGACAGAATCTGAATTCATTTGGCACATGCATATGCTGCAGGTTGGTGTAGCCGTCACATCCTGGCTTGCGACAAATCACGTCCATCATTTCTACATGAGAAAAGATCTTTTAAGCCCCAATTACAATTAAACATTTGGTGCTTTGTTCGAGACTGCTACTTTTTTTTTTAAAGCTCATGAACATGCATAGGCACGAGTGGTGGATGGAAATGAAAATGATTTGGTCCGATTAAGAACCACACCAGATGCACAACCTGGTTGATGTAAATTCTGTTTACTTGCTTATTTGTTATCCTGCAGGAAGATTTTAAACTCTCTCTCTTTTTCCCTCCTCTTTTTCAGCGGGACATTGAAGCTACACCAAGGTAAGGCCGCCAGATTGATTCATTTTCGCCCTTTCACGACAGCAGAGTTTGACACACACACACACACACACACACACACACACACACACATTCAAACACACACCTTCCAAGTCCCTCCCCATCTTTTTGTTACTCATTAAAACAACTCACAAGCTCACCACAGACACGGAGTC
Source organism: Gasterosteus aculeatus (assembly GCF_964276395.1). Lineage (NCBI taxonomy): Eukaryota > Metazoa > Chordata > Actinopteri > Perciformes > Gasterosteidae > Gasterosteus > Gasterosteus aculeatus. The sequence goes on along the minus strand of NC_135709.1, from coordinate 15,690,769 downwards.
ACATGTGCGCATCAAGCCTGCCACGTTAATGCCCCAGCAAGGCAATTAGTAGCTCGTGTGTTTGTGTGTGTGTGTGTGTGTGTGTGTGTGTGTGTGTGTGTGAGTGTGTGTGTGTGTGAGAGAGAGAGAGAGTGTGACCATCTGCCTTCTCCGATAACAGGGCTACCAACAGTGTGTTTCTGTCCTTCGGTCACACCCTCCGATACAGCAAAGTATTTACACTGCTGATGACGTGTGCCTGCAGGTGCGTGTAAAAGCAGCCTGATCTCTAAAACCTGTTCGTAAAAATGTATATGAACATCTTGAACATACAAATTCGTAGTGATACATACAAAATAAATACGGACTGCAACTGATGACGTCACCCTATTCAAAGTGAACGGGGACCTGCGCCCCGTAAACACACTTTGTGAAGTCTAACGATGTAAAATAATCGTGTTATGATTGCATGTTTAACGAGAAATCAATGTTAACTTGTAAGAATAGAATACTAACCCTAACCCCCTCAAATAATCCAACATGGCGGAGAGACGTTCACCCCGACATGGTCCGCCATGTTGTTCACTCAAGGGGCGTGGTTTTGGAGATCACGTTGGTAAAAGAGGTCGAGGAGCCGGACTGGACAGAAGTAGATATATTATTTTTTTTACGATTTGTTTTGGTCCATAATTTATTCCCGGCTGCATCCTTAACCTTTTTTAGATGTGTCCGTGTCAAACGTTCGTAAACGGATAGCATGTCTCCCGGTCTCACGCCTATTGATCTGTTGACACTGAAAACCGTCTGCGCCTCCTCCACCACCCGGTTCCAGCAGCGCTCTCACCACCTGCTGTCTCTGCCTCCCCTCCTGGCCGTCCCTCTGGGCTTTCATCTCAAAGTAGCTACTCCTCCCCGCTGCCGATGCATACAAACCTTCTGCAAATGCTTGCACAGACGTCCTCCGAGAGAACAACTGCAGTTTCTGTGAGACTCAATTCGATGAGATAAGACGAGATGAATGCTGGATAAAAACGCATGATCCCCTTCTGCTACGAGATAAACCTCTCATGGATAACAATGTAGTCTATTTCTGCTTTTGGACTATTCTTTCCATCAGCACCATGTCTGGTGCGCCGGGGCCAACATGTAAAATGTTATTGATTGGTCAGCCGGTATTATGAGCCCACTCTCGAGCAGATGGCAGCGAGCTTGCACCCAAGGGTGAGATAGAGCTAATAGTTTGCCCTTGGTCAAGGTTAACCTATACTGTTACATCCCTCCACACAAGCGCACACACACACACACACACACACACACACACACACACACACACACACACACACACACACACGCACACGCTGATAATTACTCTGAGTGCAGTGAGTGCACAATCTACTGTGGCGACACATTTTGTACTCTGTAGGATGCGCGAGAAAGGAAGTTTTGGTGTTTGGAGGAAATCTATATTGAGAAATTCTGGACCGTTTCTCGTGTGAGTTTATTACAGCGGCTGAGCAGTAGAGATTAAAGGGCTTAAGTTTGAAGGGGAAGCAAACAAAGGGTGAAAAGAAATACAGACGGAGCAGAAGGATGCACATATAAGGGGATCAAGCTAGGGGTGGTTGTTTTGGGTTGTATGGAGTGGGACCCAGACATCAAATTGATTATGAAGCAGAAACTCTTATCCGGTGTCTGAGCTCCATATCGCCGCTGTCGATCCCCATAGGACAGCAATCCTGCACCCAACGCACATCTTTCCCGGAGTTTCCTCATCAATACGATCCCCTACCCCTCCCCCAAGCCCCTTAGCCCCCTAGGCTCGACTATGCCTGCCAAGATTTGTCCTTCTCTGAATATAAATCTTGTTTTACTCCCCTTAGCCCAACCGTCTAACCGCTGCCTCTAATGTGATGGAATGCACATTTTGCTTGCCTTGCTCGGTTTAAACCTTTGCAACTTCTCCTCCTTGTCCTATCTGTGTGTCGCTTTATTTGTATGCTTGAATATCCCCACTTGGAAAACCAGAACATTTAGGTCATGCAATTAACTTGTGCCGTTTTAAAACATTTTAGTTTTGTCTGGTTAATTAAATCAATTTATCGTTAACTCATGACTATCATTGTATACCTCTCTCTCAAAGTCGACGCTTACCAATTGGTTTCCTTCCAGACATGGATTGTGGTGCCTCAGAAGTCGCTTAATTAATGATTAAAAGAGGAGAGGGTCTTCTGCCATCTTCACACCCACGCAAACACACACAAACACACACAAATTAAGTCTGGGGAGGACAGGCTCGTGACTGCACTCTAATGTTGCCTCCTGAGTTCTTGTGCATAAGGACGAAATGGAAGCAAAGACAGTGGGACACTGTTTCCCAGACTACTTCTCAAGGAGATGAATAGTCGAAGGAAACACGCATGTTAGACTTAAACTATTCCGTTGGGAATATATATATATTTTTAATAGACATGTTGAAGTATTTCTTTCATTTTTGGCTTCCTGGCAACAAACACAGATTACCTTAACCTTCGAGCAAAATATTTCAAAATCATGCCACCGCACTGGTTTTGGCTGTCACTCAAAGAATAATAATTATTGGCCACTTATAACTCTAATTACTTATGACTGTCTCACCCACATTTTTTGAAAGACATGATTATTGATACAGAACTGTTCGTTCGTGCTAGGCACTTGTGTGCAGCCTCAGAAAAACAAAATGAATGATTCTCGTTCTCATTTTTATTTCCCACAAACAAACATCGAATTGCTACTGGAGCTAATGTATGTACATTTGATGTATTGTATGAGGTTTTTATTGACTGACTGCTCTCAGAAAGAAAAGGAAATATCTTTGCTGACATAATTTAGTATATTTTGTGTGTGTGTAGTTACAGTGCGGCCATTTGCACTGCTGCCGATGTGACCGTGACTATTCCTAATAACACATGGCACAAACCACTGGTGTGCATCTTAATAGCAATTAACACCGACAAATGCTTTCTCCACACAACCGTTTGCATGTTGTAATATTAGCCTGGCTAAATGTTGATTTGGCTCCCTGCTACATGTATGATGAATGCTAGTTCAGTATCACAGAAACCAAACAAAAGCTAAACCCGGGCCCGATAAAACTCCACCAATAAAAAGAGTGCAGTCTTTTTGGAAGCGCTATGATCTTGATGTCCTGTCAAAGGTACAGCTTTCTTGGCTTCCCATAACTTCCCTTGTGTTTTCGTCATGTGTCATTCTAAGTTTATAGAGATTAGCAATGAAAATGGGAACCCTGAATCTGTTATAACATTTTCTTTTCCCCTAATTCTCAGAAAAACGCATGAATGATATTCTACAACGGTAAATCCTAATTTGCTGTGACTTTCTGCATCTCCGCCACAAGCTCTTCCTGATCCCATTAGCGCTCTGTCTCGCCGACACCTTTTGGGAAGATGTAGTAGAAAGCGCAGATTATTTTAATGTATGGTGACTTAAAAAGCTCTATATGCCATGCAATCCCTGTTTTTACAAGAAAGCTTGACAATTACTTCAAATATCTTCCAAAGAAGACGTTTATATAAAAGGTTTACTGCTATGCAGTGCAGGTAGAAGGATAAATGCACGAGGAGTGGCTGCGTGTCTTTTATAAGGGGCCCATCTGTGTGAGCGTGTTTTGGACCTGCTTCCCTCTTGAGTTTGTTTTGAAAATCTGCCTTTTTTTTTATCCACGTCAGGTTTATTTTATTTGCAGGCAGAGATAATTTAAACAGAAGAAATAAGGACTACATGTCTGTGAAACCCCAGAGCCTGCTGTATAAAAGCATGTCACCCAGGTAGAAAGAAACTATGTAAGAGAATAGGGGAGAATTGTCAAATGTTATCAAAATGCATACATATAAAATGAAGCGATCTAAATGGGCAAAAATAACCGGCATCCGAGAAATATGAGAGTTGTGTTTGACAGCCTTTGTATGTGTTCACCTGAACATACAAAACAAGTGCATAGAGCTCCAAAGCTTCAGCTGAGAGCCTGGTTTGTTTCTGACTTCATACCTGCCTCATGATCAGTAAATCTATAAGACAATCACTCACGATCACTCACCAGACGCCATATCGCAAGAGTTCCTCTCCCCTGTTTCTCTCGCTTGATCATGCATGCCGGGCCTGGAAACACACACACACACACAGACAGCTTGAAAGTGGGCAGACGCTGTCTCTTCATTTCCTTCCGTATTCTTTTCACTTTACAAATATATTTGTACATGCACTCACACATACCGATACATGGCGACATCCATTTGCATCTACACATAACCAATGTGCTCTACCCTCATTCGGTTTGGAAGACTCTTTCTGATGTAACTATATACATTTCATACTTGAGCTTTACGTTTTCTCTAAGCTCTTGCTGGCTGACAGACACGCGCGCTGTGTGGCAAACTGCTCGCTCTGTCTCCCTGACTGAATGCCGCACACCGGCCTTCCATCAGCGCGCATTCACAAGAACACGCGTGCTGAGGGGACGGGGGAGGAAACACTTTGGGACACGTCTCAACTGTCAGCCTGAGTGAGGTGCGTGCCCTTCGTGGGGTCAAATAGATGAGTGAAAGCCGGGAGACACGGGACAGAGAGCGATGCATCGCCTCTCGTGAAAAATGTACTTTGGCGCCTACTAATGAAGCCACTACCGGCCCTTTGGACTTAATCCCTTTCAATGTTTGTGTGGGTTTTTTTTTTTGTGTCTCAACATGCCCCCATTTAATAATTTACAATATTGCAGATGGATGCAATAGATGCATCTGCTGTTTTTTATTACTGTACTTGAACTGCTTCCTTTATACATTCTCCCTCTCTTGCTCCGTGTCACTCTCGCTCTGTATGTGTGTGTGTGTGTGTGTGTGTGTGTGTGTGTGTGTGTGTGTATACTTCTTCTTTATTTTCTCTCTTCTTTGGAATATCTTTGCATATTCTCTTTGTCTCTCCCTACTTCCCGCTTCTTGGCCATCACCATTCAACAGGAGCGGGTCGAAGGTCCAAAATGAATGCAAATCACACACCCCAAATACAGACACGCATTCAGATAAGAGACCATATAAGCATGCATAATTCATGCCACATGCACAAGTCTTTATTTTCAGTTTGTTTGTGTGGGCGCTCGTGTGTAGCATGACACGTCAAAATATAATAAAATTTGGAAAGGGGCGTGTGCAGAGGAGTCGACGTGAACGAAATAAGTGGGTTTGTTTGTCACTTGTAATGACTAATGGCAGTTATTTGTTTCTACTTAAATGAGGAAATGTCTGCTATGGCAGCCCATCATTCTCATTTTTATTTCATGTTCGAGCCAAAAGATTCCATCCAAACCTTCCAGCTCAATATGATGGTTCAAAGAGCAATTTGGGAAACGGAAGAGGTCTAATTGAAAATCCTGTTAAAGTGGCAAGTACGCCTCATGACTGTGTATCGGCATGTCAAAATGCTAACGAGATCAGACTGTTAGGGATATGTCTTTGCCAAACATGAAAGGTGTGAATGTATTTTCCAACAGAAATGGCTTCTTTCGATTTTGGATTTGACTGAAACCTAAAAAGTTTAATGCATTTCAGGATTTTAAATTTCTGTAGAGCTGCAGTGGAACCGCTACTGGCTTTTTAGTTGTTAATAGTTTGTTACTCTGTTGTTGATTTTCCCTTCCATTACCACTGCTACTATTGTTGTTGTAATCGTGCAAAGAAATAAAAATTGACCACTATTGCTACGCTGATGACCCCCAAATCTATGTAGCGCTATCACCACGACTATCGCCCCATAGATCTTCTGTGCCAGTGCATTGAGCAAATCAAAGACTGGATGTGTCAAAATTTCCTACAACTAAATGAAGACAAAACTGAGATCATTGTATTTGGTGCTAAAAAAGAAAGGTTTAAAGTAACCCAACACCTTCACTCTCTGTCCCTGAAAACATCAAATAAAGCCAGAAATCTGGGGGTTATTATGGATTCAGATTTACACTTGGAGAGTCACATCAAATCAGTAACAAAATCGGCTACCACCTCAAAAATGTAGCACGACTTCGAGGGGTCATGTCAGCTCAAGACTTAGAAACACTTGTACATGCCTTTATAACCAGTAGGCTAGACTATTGTAATGGTCTCCTTGCAGGTCTCCCAAAAAAAACTGTCAGGCAGCTCCAGCTTGTTCAGAACGCTGCTGCTAGAGTTCTAACAAAGACCAAAAAATGTGAGCACATTACACCAATTCTTAAATCCTTACATTGGCTCCCAGTATGTCAGAGAATTAATTTAAAAATCCTACTGCTCACATATAAATCACTACATGGTTTAGGGCCAAAGTATATCACTGATATGCTTCCACTACATAAGCCTTCAAGATCACTAAGATCTTCTGACACCAATCTGTTAGTGATTCCCAGAGTAAATACAAATCATGGGAAAGCATCATTTAGTTACTACGCAGCAAACAGCTGGAATAAACTTCCTGAAGATTTAAGACTTGCCCCAACTCTGACCACGTTTAAAACAAGACTGAAAGCTTTTATGTTCAGCTTCGCCTTCTGCTAAATTTTACCTACATTGCACTTTTAACCTGTGCCTTTAATTAAACAATTTAAATAAGATTTTAATTTATAATTTTATTTGCTGTTTTTAATTGTCTTTTAATTCCTGTATTTTATTTCACTTTATTGTATGAAATGTTATGATGTGAAGCACTTTGAGTCTGCCTTGTGTATGAAAAGCGCTATACAAATAAAATTGCCTTGCCTTGTATGTGTGCAATGCTGTGCTTCAGTGTCCGCATACTGACCCTTTACCTTTTTTAGAAAAGGAATGATCATTTGCTTTATTCTGCTGTCATTGTCAAGCTGATAAAAGATTCAGCAATTTAAGAAGCATGGCTCTGTCATATTTCATTAACTTGCCTCAAAGAATGGCAAAAGCTTTAGCAAATGTTTTTCCACAAAGTAATGGCCTACTAGTATTAAAGACAAATGCTATGAAAAACAGTACTACACAATACATTGAGAATCAAGTATGAAATGATAGTGCAGGTACGGTGAAACCAGCCAAGTGCAGCCGGTAGAGACATCTTTCAGATCCACCAAGAAAGATGGGAGGGGGGGGGTCACTGCTGAGGATGAAACCGCAAAACTATGGAAAGCTTCCCGGGTACGTTGCTCATTCAGATGGGAAAGCATGAAAAATGAAAATGCGTGTGACAAATAATATTTCACAAAGCTCCGGTGCACAAGACTGCAACAACCGGGTTAGTCTCTGATGGTGCCCTTCACACGGCTTCCTGCTATGAGCGTTTCAAATCTTCCAGCAGTCTATATTTTTCATGTATCCGCTCCAACAAATACCCTTCCTGATAACCTTGTCCGATCTGAAATGCAGCCCTACTGTGTTGCCAAGACTGAGAAGCCACACTTTTCTTTTTTCTTGCATGAATTTACTGTCTTTAACTGTAAAATCAGGCGGAACATGTCAGACTCATGTCACATTGTAAGGTGTGCTGATGTGTTGATATCTACTTCATTATTCATGAATACAGAACAGTTTCCACGTGCTGCACTCCCTTCCTCTCAGCCCGACTTGTTCATTGTTATTTCTGGCCGGCAATAAATTACCTACCCAGACTCCTCTAGCTGTCTAATAATGTCGTTGCCAAGGACGGTTTGTCTGTTCGGTTAAGAGGAAGCAAAGGGGATTGGGTATCAGAGATATATAATTCCAAATGTGAAACTTCTGGTGTGAGCGAGTGTGTGTGTGGATGTCGGTCGGTCCAATTATTCGAAAAGAAGAAAGCGACAAAGACAAAAGAGAAAGTGCGAGGAAAGTGACGGAGGAAGCGCAGTGATGTAGAGCTTTGGCAGGTGGCTCATATCGGAGTGCTACATTGAAGGTGCAGATGTTGTGATTTTCCTTTTCTTTTTTTTCTCTCAGTCAAATGTCGAAGCACATCTGGCGAGATACAAATCTGCTGTAGCGGCAATGAAGTTACCTTCTAGATCCAATTCTGTGATTCATTAGCAGTGTGTTTTATGTATGTATATATTGAATTTTTTTATATAGATTTGACCGACAATCCCTAAGAAAGAGGTCACGACTATTACTTATGACATCATAGATGATTCATACATTACCTCATTAGATTTATTACGCAATTTGTGTGTTTGATACAGTCAAAAACCCCTTTTAACGACATGTCGGCACTAGTGGAAGAGTCAGGGTTCCTCGGCGGGATGCCAGGAGTCTCCGTACCCATCGGCCTCTTACTAATTGGCATGAGGTCATGATGCGCGTTGTAGGCTGAGCACAAGGGTGCTTGTGAGGTTTGATCTTTTTGCATTTGGGGAAAGGCCTGGACTGGTAAGGCAGAGGACATACTGTACTAAAAGGACACCAAGCAATTAGGGCGCCTCGTCCCCTGTCTTATATCTGTCAGGAAATGACACCCATTTACAAACTTTCTCCATTTTATCTCTCGCTCTGTCTGTCTCTGTCTTAATTTAATATTCTTTCTTGATATGAGTGTTACAAGGGCGTATTGCAGGAGCGTTAAATAATAATAATGCGATTACAAAGAACAAGGTAGAATTCATAAAATCAAGAAAGCACTTTCTCACTCAGGCACAAACACACACACACACACGCACACACTTCTGCCCTCCGTGTTAAATCCACCAGGCGGTTTGGCATTCTTGATATGTAGAACATTTTTCCTCCACACTGTCATGCATTGGATGCTGATGGAAAAAAAGCCCTCAGAAGATGTCACAGTGTGTAGAAACATTTATTTTTAATTCTGGAAAAAGCACAAACCGTACACACACCAAGGTTATTATAGTTTTGAATTTTTCACTAGTTTGAATTTTTATTTAGTTTTGACTTTTTGTGTTCAATTTCAGTTTAGTTGTAATTAGTTTTTAAAGCAGGTGTAGTGAATGTGACTGCATAATTCACCTTTGTTCTTGTTTCGTGGTAGACGCAATTGCGACTGTTCCGGGATCACGGTCCCTTTAAATGTTTTGTTATGTTGTGACGTAGAGTCCCTTGCTTGTGAGGTTACAGGGCTGCGCCATCTTGAGTGTTGTTATGGTAATAATAAACGAGACACACGCTGCTGTTCTCAACTCGCGGAATTGCCTTTCATTACAAACGCAACATCCACACAGGTTTGCTAGTTTAGTTTAGTTTTTATTTTTTGAAAATGCTTAGTTTTAGTTTAGTTTTTATTAGTTTCAGTATTAGTTTTAGTCTTTACCGCAGAATGTAACAGACTGGAGGGGGGGGGGGGGGGGGGTACAATATGGGTACAAATATGTAAACTAAACCAGTCTATACAAGATGCCATAGCCAATAGACTAAAGACACACGTGAACAGCATGTACTGAACCCATCAATGAGCCACACATGACATTGCTTGGGAGCCGGGAGTCTCTGAGAGCTCAATCTGAAAAAAAAAAAATCTAAAACCCAATAAAAACTCTAGAGCAGCGATTCCCAAAGTGTGGGCCGCAAAGGTACTGCAGGTGGGCCGCGAGAGGTCATTTACAATAAATTAAGTTTTTTAATTTTCAATTTTTAAAAGTTTGAAATTAATATAAAAATATGTATGATGCGGCACAGTTGATGAAGCACAAACAATTTAAACGAACCGATTAATAAAACAATAAGGCTCTCGCTCGAAACGGCTGCTCTTGTCCGCCTGTCTTGTTCAACAAGCGGGGCGCCCTCTTGTAGTATTAAAGTAAATATACCGCATTGTCCGCACTCCAAGGCGCACTTAAAAGGCTTTAATTTCCTCAAAAAACGACAGTGCCTTATAATCCGGAGCGCCTTATATATACGGATCAATTGGTTAATCGGTTGATCCATACTGGTTGTACACGGCGCTCAAGGCGCTCTGCCGAACATGCCAAAGCTCGTCTACGACGGCGAGACGCTGAGCGGCGCTCAAGCGCGTGAGATGTGGAGCTTGTTTCAGGGCGCGTCGGAGAAACAAAGCTGTCGTTCTCGCCGAACATTTAATGAGATTAAAGAGCGAGAGACAGTGCCCTTTTCTCTACAGTAGCTGAACCATCTTAACGGGGAAATAAGTTATTCTAAAAGCAGCCGAAGATTTAAGGCGTGGATGGCGAGGGGGGCGGCGGGAGCGGACGCACCTCGCAGCATCGATCGGACCCTGAAAGCACCGTCTCCACCTTACTGTCAAAAAGAAGAACAGCGAGCGCGTAGAAAACTCCTTCGAGCAGAGATTCACGTTTCGCAAGTGAGCAAATACCTCGCGGAGACGGACTTTTGATCGCGCGAGACGGACTTTTGCTTGAGTTTGGGAACCGCTGTTCTATATTATTGACAAAGACGAAAACTAAAGACATTTTCTCTATAATTCTATTTTATTTTAGTTAGTTTTGTAAAGACACAATACAGTTTCAGTTAGTTATCGTTTTTTATAAAGGCTCGTTTTTATTTCATTTCAGTTAACGAAAAAAAAAATCACACCTCGTTTTAGTTTTTTTGTTAGTTTTTGTTAACGATAATAACATTGACACACACACACACACACACACACACACACGGTTAGGATAATTAGTGGAAAGATGGAAGGATGAAGCAAACGGTGTCCCCACATAGAAATGAGGATGCCTTTATACACAGATCCTTTCCTCCCACTGTCTCAACTACTATGTGCCCTTCAGCCAGCCAGCCACACACACACGCACACGCAGTGCATCAGCTTTCGGGGGAATTACCGGTTTGATTTCAGGTTCGTGGAGATGAAGCAGAACGATAGTGGCAGGCCAATGGGCAATGAATAAAAGCCCTATCAGACCTCTGGCCCTTGGTATGAACTGTCACCACAGAAGCAGCCCACACACACACACACACGCACACACAGCCCATTGGCAAATATCCCCATTCAGGAGTTGCACACAGCACCTACGTCACAGCACATGTCTCAGGGCTCAGTGGGGCGGTTGTCAGGGCTTCTTCTCTCTGCCAGTCCCACAGTCTGTGTGGCACTTATTCTCCCAGTGGGGGGGGAGGAGGGGGCGTTGTTGGTTGGGGGGGTAGCGCGCAAAGGCTGGCCTATATAGTTCAGCGACGAGCCCCGTCACCACGTAGATTCATAGTATCGGCGAGAGAGGACTGAGGAGATGGTTTGGGATTTAACTAGCTCGGGAGATTTAGCGAGCACTTTGCAGAATCACCTTAATCCAGCGCTGCTCTGTAAAGGGAGGGACGTGAACGGAAAATGAATTGCTTTTTTTCCCGCACGTCTGAGTTTCTCTTTTGAACCAGACAATTGGTTGTTGCTTTGGATTTTTTTTTCTTTTTTTTTCTGTCCAAATATGGATAGACATTTGCATTTTAGATAGAAACGATGTCTTGTCTTCACCTTTTTGTGACAGATAAAGATCCAAATCCCAAGGTTGGACTCTTATAAACAAATTAAATCCAATAGTGGCACGTCACCTTCAGGAGAAGGCAGACTTTCCACGACTGCTGTTTCAGAGGATGCTTTAGTGCACACAATGGTGTCACGCAGTATTTCACTGTGTTACAATCCTGAGCTCCATCAAATTGCCGCTTCTACGGAAATATAACAACACATCTCACAGACTGTTCGTGTTTCCATTTGTTGCCATAGGAAAATGTTTGTGCTGCACGCTAAAAGAAGTACATTTTATTCCACAGCCAGTTTAACATTCTGCAGAGGAAGGAGCCGGGAGGTACTGGCGAGGCATGTGAGACTTTTATCAGAGATGAGACTTTGAGAGGTTTGTGTCCTTCACGCTGAGGGCTTGGATGCAGGCTGGGGAACTTTTCACGTGACAGACGGCTTTGCCTAATCGCCCGCCTGTTCTCCAACTCTAAATGTGGTTGTTGTTTTTTTATTCCGTCTCATGGACTCACTCATTTTCTCTCTTCCTCCCCGTCCCTGGCCATATGCGTCTCTTGACATCTGTCTGAGCGGAACGGGGGACATAACCGACCGAGGAGGAGTCCGTTCGCAAACAAGCCCTTGGTTTTAAAATCTCTCGGGCGCGATCCAGATTCCTGAGGCGCCGGCGTTCTGCGGCTAGAGAAAGGGGGTAGTTTTTGAAAGAGGCAACAGGGGGCAACTCTGCCAGCCTGCCTAGCGTGCCGAGTATGGACCATGAAAACAAAATGACAGTGTTGAAGTCATTAGAGGAAATGGGGAAAGAAATCTTAAGTAAAGGGAGCGTCGGGACGGCATAGGTGGTCACTATTGTCTCCCTATAAGCGGATGCCGCGTGCCTTCTGGAGGACGGATAAAAGCTTATTGCTTCGATGTGTTTTCCTCTCGCTTTCTCATTCTTAGATTCAAACTTCAAAGGAGTATTGAATACAAGAAAAAAAAAGAATTAAGCCAAAGACTTAGTCTGCATTTAAAGGAGAGGAAAGTTCTCGTCTGTTTGGCAAGTGTGCGATATGCCCGGACCTGGGACTGGTATGATGACGCAATATCAGCCCGGCCGTGTCTGAGAAATGAAGGTTCAGCAGGTCTGATGTTAGTAGTCTAACATAACCGGTCCGACAAAACAGGTTATCAGCTTTAATCAGAAGAGGATCCAGCAGTGGTCATTTACGTATTTAAGATGTGGGAATTAAATCCCTAATCGCATGCAAGAGGATGAAGAACGTGACGTAGTAGGAGATAAAGTTGGGGCGGGGAGACAGGGAATTGGGCAACAAAATAAGAATAAAGTCCTCCGATTTGAGGTATTTCTCAAACACTTCTCTGTAAAGAAAGAACAACATTGTAAATAGTTTTGCTTTCTTGTTTGGTGGACGTTGTAACCAAGCACCAGCCTCCTTCTGAGGCTTTAAGGCTTTTTACACTGTTGCTTTGTGGGAAAATGCAGACGCCTTCAATATTATTAGATTACCAGTAATCGTACAAATAAAATAACATTTTGGTCCCAGAGAGGCGCAGAACGAAAAGGCGTCGTTGTTACTTATGCAAAGGCTTTATCCCCAAGCCAACATGAAAGCTTTTCGCTTTCCATGGAAATATGTCACACTCTTTTTGGCCTGAAGTTGTGCTGATGGAATTATTGCTAATAAACCGCCTATGAGATGCTGTGTTGTGGAAATCACAACTTACTCCCCGTGCTTTAGTATTGACTTAATACTAATGATTATTTAATACATATTGCAGGACTAAATGTATTTCTTTATTTTATTTGTGATCTTAGGTACTCTGTGTAGCACTGGAAGAGGATGGCGGCCACTCAAGAAATAAGATTTGTGTTTTTGCAAGATGGAGTTTTTCTGTTTAGGTCGACTGAAGCTTTTAGCAGTGTTTGTAGAACCCTTCTCGCCCTTTGGCAACCAGTATTCTTTTTGATCTTGTACCTACATCAGGAGTCTTTGAACTGTGCTCAGTTTGACCCCAAAGGGTAACGTTTGCCTCGTATACCACCAGAGTAGGCAATGGTTGTGGACCAAAGTGAGACATTTATCCTGAAATTCCATCTTTTGCCGATTGCTTCGGCTGTGTTTTTAAAAATGAGCCGTTGCATATTTGTGAGCATGTCCGATGAATAATACCAGAAACCTCTTTTTAGCAGAAAACCTCCAACATGTCCCATCGCTCTTTGTTATACAGCAGGGAACCATTTAGGTGATTCCATTATCTCCTCCTGAGGGATCTTCTTAACCCCATCCCTCGCCATGTCATTTGCCACCAGCAGCGTGTTGGCTGTGGAAATGGAGGGCACAGTCCTGTTTCTACACAGCGGTGCGCTATTCGGGATAATTATCGACCGTCCGAATGCATGTCAGCGAGTCTTAAAAGGAAGTACGGTCCACAGGCAAGTGACCATGCCTATCGTCATGTCCAGCTTTAATTTTCACATTCAATCTAATGAGCTGCTCTTCTTTTTGTGGGCTACATGGACGGGATTGCCGCAGTTCTCGTCAATTAATTCCTCAATCTCTAAACGAAAATGCTCTTGTTTGATCGGCACTGCATTAATTCCCCCGTATGATTAACGGCAGGAAATTGGCTTGTGGAGGGAAATGATATGACCGATGAGACCGGTGTGATTATTCTGATTGTCTGGACATCAGCACAGTATTTCACTCCGCTCCACTGACCTTTCGGCCTTGCCGTTGGCCGTCTGTATGCAGGAGAAAGCGTCCCAGGCATAACACGTGTACCATCTAGTGAGTTCAAGACACGCAATCCTCGGTTTTAAGTGGTACGCGCAACACCTTCTGATGCACATTTCAAAATAACGGCATGCATTAACATGAGTTTAAATGGGGCCTACTTGAGGCGATGCATCTGGCGGACAATAAAATGGATTTATCGCTGCTTTTCCCATTTTGCTCTGATGAATAAGCTGCTTTGCAGACATATTAAACCTCCCCTAGCTCTGTCCCTTCAGCCATGATGCATTGTCTGGTGCTGTGCATCGTCTCTCCATTTCATCCCTGAACTGATTAAGGCTTTGGAACAGCATAGAGGCACCACAGGAACAGTATTGACAGAGCAGCCACTCTGAAAGAGGCGGACTGTCACTGTGTGTGGAGACTATTCATCGTAGGACGGTTGGCTCTCCCTTTGGTCAGGGAATCAGGACGTCAATAACTCAATCCATGTGAATGCAGGTGTGAATTCTGCATCTGTGCTTGATGTGAAATGACAAAAAAACATTTGCTCCACTACTGACTGCTCCTACTGCTCCCCCGCTGTGTCGAGTTGTCATCTTGGATATAAAATTCCAGTAAACGGTATTTCTTTTTCAATGTTGTGCTGTGGTCAGCGTGGATATTGATGGTTACATTTCCCGGCGAAAAGCATCTCCTCATCCAAATAAATCAACTGGTAAACAAAGCCAATGCTGCTGAGACTGTGGCTCAACAGGAGCCACTGCACGGATGCGGGCTATAAAGCAATTTTAGGGATTTATCATTAAACCGCCCCTGGGAATTTTGACACCCGTGTACATTCTAGTCCCGGCACGTGGAGGAAGAATCGTGTTGTGGTTGTTTTTTCTTTGTCCCAAAGCAAATCGCAGTCTGAATCCCTACTGTGTGTGTGTGTGTGTGTACGTGCGTGCGTGCGTGCGTGTGATGTTTGCACAGCATGTGGGTGTGGGTGTTTCTGCATCTGAGAACATTAGACACGGTTGAAATTTTCGCTTGAGGAGAAAAGTTGCTTTCTAGTTAATACATCTGACCAATACATTACCAAAAATATTTTTAGTTTTTAGTTTCCAAACAAAAAAAGTTCATAAATACATCTCCATGTGTTCTCCTTCAAGATTACAGCATGTCACGCATTGGTCCATTTCAAAGTCATATGTATGCCGGTGCGTATGTATGCCTGTGCATCATTTAATCATCATTAAAACCCGGGTGAAGATCCTCGGGAGACACGGAGCCGCTGGATGTTCTGCCCGCAGATATTACAAGCGACGCAGCGGTTTGCACACAACTGAAGACTATCGTTGGCAGGTGCTGGGGCAATAAGAAGATGCCGATGAAATACATAAACAAGTGTAGACGCACACAGTAACTACCTGCAGGAATAACAATGTTTTTATTACATCCTTTGCTAAATTAGGTACATTTGTATCATCAGGCTGAGTTTTGGTACCACGCATACTTATTAACCCCAACAGAAAAGTCTAAAATAGGCAATTTGTCTTTTTTTAAGGTGAGTTTAAAATGTTTTTCATAGATCTTGTTTTTAGAATTTAGAAATAACCCGTGCACACACCTTTCATTAAGAGCAGCCCTGTGATGTTCCCAACAGACCAGCCCGGATTTAGGGAATTGAGACGGGACAGCTGAAGAGGGCAAAGCAGCGACTATCACTGTCGCTATATATTATATATATATATAGGCAAGGCAAAGTCACAAAGGAAATGGGTTTGTAATTTGCTGTGTTTTTTCATAGAGTGTAATTTGCTGCAGTAGCTTCGCCTCCTTTGGGAAGTACCGTAGCTACGCCTAAGCTCACTGTCACTTCCTAAACTTAAAAGCCTGGTGATGATTGTGACCCTGGCATTTCCTATAGTCGCTGCTTTGCCCTCTTCTGCTGTTGGGAAGATCAAAGGGCTGCTCTTAATGAAAGGTGTGTGCACAGGTTATTTCTAAATTACGCGCCCCTAGGCGGAGCCGTCAGATGAAAGGGCATAAATCTGCAGAGGAGAGGGGAGGGAAAGTTGGCAGATGAGATGGCAGATGTAAACTTTTCCAGGACAATGGCCAGTGAGATCCAGCAGAGCATTAGCGCAGCGCAGCAAAAGTAAAGTGCTCCTAATAGCAGTACATCTTTCCTGCTTTTTATCTTCACTTTTGCTTTCTCACAATATTAAGACTCTATGAGCCTTTAACTCTCTCCCAGAGAGAGAATAGAGTGAGAGGGACAAAAGTGGAAGTCTAGGCGGCTTCCTGTGCGCTCCAGCCCTCTGTTTTCCTCATGGGGAGCCAGAGGTTTCCTCCCGTGAGTGATGGGTTCGTTTTAGGGCAAATGGAGAATTCTGTCCCCCGCAATCTGAAAGGGGACATTAGTAAGATTGGCTTTTTTTCTGGTCTATCAGTGCTATCCAAAATCTGATCTCTCTCCCACTCACACACACACACACACACACACACACACACACACACACACACACACACAGACACACACAGAAGACTTGGCCGGGATGTGAAGCCCAGTGAGTGAGCTCTGTAGCAGACGTCCCAGACCCTCAGCTCAACCCTGCCCGCAGGACGTGGTCACACCAAGGGGAGGAGGCAACGATCGGCCCTATTCAATAATACATCGACTGCATTAAAGCGCATGAATAAGTCATGGGCGGAAAGAACCCAGTCGTCAGGATACAGATACACACACACACACACACACACAGCAAAACAAAGATATATCTACTTCTGCTGGTCAGGCTCTGTCTTTGACCCACAATCTCTCTCTCTCTCTCTCGTATGGCCTTTTTTCCTACGGGTGAAATAAATAACTTATATCTATGTGTCGTCAGGCTTAGTGAGGACCGTTTGAATATAAATAGTTAATTTGCCTCCATAGTGCAGCCCTCGCTTACATACATATATTTGTAATTACTGACGCTGCAGACCATTTCAATGCTGCGTTAAAATGACACAAATACAAGCGCTAACTATGCCGAGGAATTGAATGGGAGCAGTGCCTTGTTGGGAGTTCCTCAAGGAGGTGCAGCAAGGGAAAGGAAGGAGCTCCTTGTTTTTGCTAACAGAAGTGTGTCAGACAGGAATGCCCTGGCAGCAGTCCTCTCAAAGACACTCACAGCCCATCAACCCACGTGAAGATTTATCCTCCCTGAATACAACGGATTAATGTTTGCTTCTTCTGATGACCCCTGTCAGGATCTCCGATCACCCCGAGTTGGTTGATGAGAAGAATCGCAGCACGTTGATCAATCAAAGTAAAAAAGTTAACATTTATTTAGAAGAGAAAAAGATTACATGAGCAATTCTTCGCAGATATCTGGCTCTAACTATTGCTTGCAAGCAGGAGGTCCAACACACCAGCACGTATCACGGTGCTCTGTGGAAATGACGTCTCCGAGCAGTAAAAACGCTGAGTTTTTATACAAATGTGGAGGACATTCTCCGTGCCAGTTACGAGAAGCTACAAAGCAGGTTGAGATAAGAACCCAGGTGAAGCTGAGGGTAACACACGCACACACAAGATTCTCCTCAGTGGCCGGTACAAATCATAATTAATTGACATAAAGTAAAACTTGGATCCTGAACTTTTGTACCGAATAAGATATGAACCAAGGCCATGAACAGAAGTCCTTTGTTTTGAAGCGTCTATGAGCTTGAGTTGACCGCTCTCCCTTCTCAGGACACAGCTGCAAAGCAACATTTTGTATCATGCTGCTCTTTGCACATCAGGGTCAAATACAGGACACTTGAGACACGGCTTTAGCACAAAACAATGTTATAATATATTTTACCACTACATGCATCTCACACCCCCTAGTTGGAAGATTTACCCCCTAAGACAACCACAAAACGAAATAAAACTCCCATGAAATAGAGACTGAAGTCTCAAAACCACATATGCACACCTACTTTACTGCGAAATAGGTCTAACTTTCCTGTTTTGTTTTCGCAGGCTACCAGAGCCGAGGGCCGACCCCGTGAACCCACGAGGCTTTGACGACAACGACTCTGGACCGTCCATGGACCACGCCCCCTGAATACCAGCAGACCAGACTCCTACTCACCCGTCCCTCAATGTGTACTCCAGCCATCGGCCCCGCTGAGCTGTCAGCCCCCCCCCCCCCCCCCCCCCTCTGTCTCTCTCTCTCTCTCTCTCTCTGTCAGCCTTCCCCCCCCCCCCCCCCCCCCCCCCCTGAAGAGGGCTGATGTGACAAATATGGATGGCGACGTCTTTTCTGTGCTCAAACTTCTTCTTTTTTTCACTAGCTACTAACTTCCATCGATTTGAAGTTTCGGGCGATCAATTACCATCAGGCTCAATTTCCACAGCCAGTCAGATCCTTGGCTTACTGGTGAGCCTGGCAGACTCTGGGAGGAGTCTGGGTAGGCAGCCGAGCGCAGCGTCGGTTAAGCCCGACAGATGTCAGAAACGGGGGCGCTCCGTAGCGCCGCTCTCTTCACAGCCGTGAACAATGTCGCTCTGTTTCTGTCATTGTGACAGACATTCGGACGCTCCTTGGAACATAATTTCCAGATGCTGCAATGCCTTATGTCATCGAGAGATCGTTGAAAGGTGTTCTCTGTGTCATGTTTGATTAAGAAGAAAAAGAAAAAAAATATGTGTCTTGTGTTTTATAATGTTGTACTTTCCATCACCGTGTGCCGATGCTTTATGCTCGTGTATTGGAGCGCACTTCCTTGTGTGCTTATGTGTGAGTCTTTGTTAGGTGAAAATCAAACGTGCGCAAAATAGCTCAGCTTTCTATTTAGTGTGATGTACAAAGGCTCATTCCCCCTGTCCAATGCATAGGGTGTGTGACCGATCGCCATCCAGACGAGCACACGCACTTTCCACCTTGACCCACTCGGCCGCGGCGTTCGTTCGTGATGTACAAGTGTGTCCATGTCAGCGGTTTGTTTTCTTTAACGCGATTGATTCTGTTCTGCTTTACTTTCTGAATTGAAAGCGGTGTCACCCATCATACGTGGCACATGTTTGACAAAGACATCGCTTTGCCCTGAGAGGAATGTCTGCGTGTCAACAGCCTATTGAAATGACTCTGAAAAGAAAAGTGAAACAGCAGACACAAGTTTGACTGTCTTTGTCTATTTTTTTGTTTTAAATGCATAAATAAACAACCAGTTTCTGAAGATGACATTCACACTTTTGCCAAACTCTACAAACACCTCAATGTCATCAGTCATCCAAGAAAGTAATGTAAAAAATTAAAAAACGGTAAGCATGCGGCGACGGACGGAGACGAGAGGAGAGATGACGCGCTGTTTAGAAGGGATTCGAGGGAGGCGCCCATCTTGATCAGACTGGGAGTAGTAGGTTTGGGAACAAACAAAAGGGTGTTGATGGAGCAGGAGAGCCCTTCGGGGTCTCTTCTTTTCCGCAGATGCACTTAAATGTCGCCAGGTTTCATTCCTACGCTGCCAACAGAAGCCAGAACCCACTTTCATCAACTTGAAGCCTCAATCACTAAGCCTTTCTCTCGGGGCAGCTCGTTTTTCTCTCTCTCGCTTTGCTCTTTTCGCACTGTGTGTTTCTCGCTCCCTTCTGCTACGTCCGCTTCGTCAAGCCAAGGATGCTTCTGCAGCATTTCTGATATTGACGCGTGGAAACCCGTTTAGCCAGTGGTCATTGCTGTCTGGCTGGTAACACGTCTGGGTTTGCGTTCTCTGGTGAGTTTCCCTTTACAGAAATAATGGGGCTTAATGACTTACCGCATGAGGCATTGATCCTTCAGCATTCACTAAGCCACTGCTGACTGACCGAGCGCCAGAGCACTCAAACCCCTTTTACAGATTTTTTTTTTTTTTTGGTTATTTCTTAAGTGTGTTATTATGTTTCCACCCCCTTGCCATTAGAGAGCGGCTGGCTTTCGGATAATGATCATAGGCCGTCATCTCCGACTAGAAGTCTGGTGTGATCAAAGAACTGAGAAACAAACCTGATCGATGGGGACAATGTGCCTGTTGTCTGTGGAGGAAATGGAGAGGAGAAGATTGTCAGATCTAATTCAGCCGGGGAGAACACAAGGTTCCCCTTTTTACACACACAATTACACCTGCTCTCGCAGGTTCACTTCACAGAGCATCGTCACAGGGGGGCGTAATGAACACGAGCCCCGTTTTAAGACGTGCAACTTACCGCGTGGGCAAAGACTTTTGTGTTTGTATTGACGTGAATGAATTGCCTCACGGGTTGTGAGAATGAATTAGCTACGTGACATGCTTGCTAGTGGTCACGCAGCTTTGATTGCTGCCTTTTTAATTGAGCCCGCCACATTAAAGAGACAGTCGGTGTCTGCGGTTACACGGGAACGGAGCAGCTCCAGCACCCAGCGACCCACCAAGACTTCTGTTCATTAGCGGGCGAGAGCCAAGAGAGAAATGCGAGCTGTCTCGTACGCGCAGACCACAGGTCAGAGTCCGTGTGCGTGTGGTCTGCGAGAGGCCAACACCTCTTGTACCATTCAAGAGAATGTATTCCTCGTCTCACAGCAGATGCACTTTCTTATTCATCTTTCCCTTTGGCCTCTACTCTCTCGCATGCACACACACACACACACACACACACACACAAAAGAAATGTGTATCAGCCGAGATTAAAGCCTGGATTTTTACATTTTCCACCTCTCACTGAAACACGGATGACTTTTCACAATATGTGACACCACTCGTTAATCCATGAGTTTGAACATTTTTCATTCCTTCTGTGGGTTTCCAATGTGTTTGAAATGCATTTTGGATATAAATGGGACAAAGTAAGCCAATAAAATGGACAAAAGAAGTACTTGATGCACGCAAGCGTTTTTGATTCCATTTTTAATTGGAACCCTCACTTATAGCTTAGTTCGTTTTGGATGATGAGGATAAAGGGCCCCTTAGAAAAAGCTAATGGAAAAATCACGTTGTCTCACGTTGACATCCAGCCTGCGTGAAGGTGCACACGGATTATGGGCCATTCCAGACTGACTGGCAGCAGGTATCTCTCAAACGTCTCAGGTACAGACCAGCTGACGCCACCCATCCGTCTTACATCCCCAAGTCAGCAAAGAGAGACCTTCCGACTTTTGTCTCCTAATTTCTGTGCAATCGTTTCCCGTCTCAGCATCCTACTTGAACAAGTGAATAAATTGTAGAGGAGGAAGAAGACTGAAGGGGATCCTGTTAGCAAAAGAGCAGCATATGGGCATGCTCGCCAGGGTTTGAAATTATAGTACTTCAGTGTGCAAGGGGGAGACATGCGACGTGATAAGGATCTCGAAGGCGTGAATGCAGTGGAAAGCAGCCGGGATTTTTGCTTTCCTCCAGCTGATAGCGGGGCGCGGCTCTGAATAAAATGAACATCCCCGCCTAGTTAAGACCTACGGTTGTTCCTTTGGGGAGCTGTAATACATTAGACTCTCTCTGTCACAGCCGTGATGAATCATCCTCACAGAAAGGATGAATGTAGAATGCAGAGTGGGAAGTGAAATATAGCCTTTGCAGACTCGCCAGGGCTCCAAAATCTCAGCCCAGAGGTTTGTGGAAGCGAAAACAATATACCTTTTATATTGTAACATCGAAACGCAATGTTACATTTCTCTGTTCACACAAATGCGTCTACATTGGCCATCAATGCGTTGTGTCATAATCCTCGAGATGAGTTTGATGTCCGCCTTCACTAACTGTTCAGTGCAGCCTGCCAACTTTGCTTGCTCCACCCATGTATCCTTGCTCACGCCTCCCATCACTCATGCCGTGTACGCCGCCCCTCCCTCGCTCGTTGCTCTTCTGGAGCTTGTTAATTGCGTCAGTGACACCGGTCCGCTTGTGGAGCAGTAGCAGTAATTGCTCCGGCCTGGTCCGAGGTGACGGAGGGGGCATCCGTCTGGCCTTTCGGGTCGCTTTACTTGTTTGTCCTCACCCTAAAACAGGGAGCTCAAATACCATCGCTTTGCATAATGTGTGACTTGCGCACACACACAAGGGTGGATGAGAGTGTCAGTGGCCCCCATTATTCAAGCTGTTCTAGAAGAGACTGGAAAGGATGCGATTAATTTATCCTAATTAAATCCAAGGCAACATTTGGATGGAAACCAGGGAAATCCGTTGACCGTTAACATATACGACACCCAAAAGGCTGCCGGTCATTAAAATGGAATGTGTTAGGGATTTAAGCCAGAAGTGCACCCCTAGTCAGGAAATTATAGTACGTGTAATAATGTTTAGTGTTAGAATTATAGTTTGTGTGATGTTAGATATTAGGTATTACATTAACATGTTAGATGAAGTGAATGCAATTTCAATCAAACACAATTCATAGTCATTTAAATCATATAAACACTGCACACATTAACATTCTGTCACAATGTGATGTTAAAACCTGGGGACGGATGCCAATTGCCGTCCTTTATGGATTTCTCCCAATTTTATCCCCAAAGAGGGTTTTTTGGGAGTTTTTTCTCCTGTCAGGTAGTAAATGAACAACTTAATGTAAGGCAGCCAAAGGGGGGAAATGTCTTGAGAATTGGACCACATGAACGGTCTTAGATCTTATGATGAAGTGTGATGAACGGGGATCATTAATGATGGGTTGTTGTAATTAAAGTATACTAGTTATAAGATGAAGAATTAAACTATGCATGCTTTGTTAAATTCACTCATTGAGGCATAAAGCCAACTGTATCTACATTGAGTGCATTGGAATGTGAGGGACAGATAGTACAGTGAGGTTTCAGGTTACAGCTGCAGCTTCACACCTCGACGTGAAGGGGACAGTCCAGGAGGGGACACTCTGAAGAAGAAGCCAATGACATTCAAATGCACCAAGGAAGACACACCTCAAGAGTTTTCAAAGGACCAAAGTGAGGAAAAGACTGTTAGAATTCTCCTGCAGCCGCTTTGATAAGTCGCTTTAGACTTGCTCAGAGGATTCTCTATTTCGCGAAATATTTTACTGTTCGCTTAGTATTTCACTTTGTAATTGCATTCCTTATAACGTTGTTTAGTTATTAAATACTTTTTAATTTTTGAATTTAAACGAATTTACTCATTCGTGTCCTCGTTTCCGGCCGGGACGAGAACAAAGGAGTGAGGCCTCCCTCGAGAGCTTTCCGAAACCCTAACATTTGGCGCCCAACGTGGGGCTCTCGATTGGGGGAAGACGTTGCTGAGAGGTTTGACTGCAAGTACCACGGTGACAAACAAGGTAAAACAGAACCTTTTTCATGAATTCTGTGATAGGTAGATTTAGGAAAATTTAGAGTGGTGCTGGCAGTCGGCCATGAGGCAAGGCCTTAGATGCTAAAGACTAAAGGCTAGTGCATTAATGACTTGGGTGAATATAATAAGCTGATATTGAATAACAGTAGGTGCATACTTTTGCAAAGTGAATGCGAATGGGAGCCGGCTGTTAGAAATTCCAAACACGTGCGTTTGGTGC
The DNA here is from genome assembly GCF_964276395.1 of Gasterosteus aculeatus. Classification (NCBI taxonomy): domain Eukaryota; kingdom Metazoa; phylum Chordata; class Actinopteri; order Perciformes; family Gasterosteidae; genus Gasterosteus; species Gasterosteus aculeatus. The sequence goes on along the minus strand of NC_135709.1, from coordinate 15,667,147 downwards.
GTTCAGGTACACACTTTGAGCGTTAGAAAATCCAGTCGGCGAACTGGTCTGCTGAGACATAAAGACCAGCAGGATAAATTCATGCAAGTAGACCCGTATGGGATTGGTTAGGGGGTTCGCATGAGGTGTGACGATGCGCATGTTGTCCACTAGGTTTCCCACAATAATTACGGTGTCTTTAGAGAAGACTCTTCTCTTCATTTCCCCTCTCTGTGCATAAAGTCCTTCACAATTAGGTATTGCAGGATTTTAATAGATTGGGGGGGGGGGGCTTGCTCAACAGGATTGGGTTACGGGAAAATCCAGCGACGACTGGTTAAGTTTATGATTACGGGTCTGTACGTGAATTGGACAAGGGATGGTCAAAGGACTGACCTGGGGCCTGTTGGTTGCTGAGACCAGCGGCTCCTCAGGTGAGATGTTCTTTTTACCACAACGTCTAGAGGGAACAGTCAATCTAAGCGACTTGGAAGTAAGAACAGGAACAACCAACGACGACAATGAGGATCCATTTGACGCCGTCAGAGGAGTCTTCTGGGAAGCAATGTGAAGCGTCTGGCCCACAAAAACAAGCATAACTGTCCTGGCTGCACTAGAGATGAAGCCAGCAGAAGAGATGTTCCAGTACTTGAGGAGAGCAGAGACAGAATGGCATTTGGCAACAGGAGAAAGACACGACAATAACAAATCTACTGCAGTAATCTGGCGACACACTGTGCAGCAAGGCTTGCCCCAGGCTGTTCAAACAGCGTTGTAGGGAGTAGTGGGACTGGACAACATGGATGAAATCACATGGAGAGACCATCTAACCCACTTCTACAAAATACAGAGAGCTGCGGAGACAAGGAGGCAAGAAGAACTGGGGACGATGACGCATCGACTCCTGAAGATCCAACTGGCAGCGGTTGATGCAGGTGACAATTGCAGGTGACAGACGAACAACCCCAATACCCCGTTCCTCCAGAGGCCCAATATCTAGCCCCAGCAGTCAGAGACCGTTCAATGGTTGACCAGCAACCACCACCTCAGCGCAGAGGCAGAGGACGTGGAAATAATAGGGGAAGAGGAGATGAATGCTACTTATGCGGACAGACGGGTCATTGGTCAAGAATATGTCCAACGAACATGCAGTTCAGTGCAGCTCGTAGGGAAGATTGATTAAAAAAAGGGGAAATCAGTCATAGAAAATTAAGACACAAGGTTGTGTACGATTTAAAGGAGGAATGAAGGTGATAAGGAATTAGGGGAGTTGTTGTATATATTGTCCGTATGTTGTATTAATGTTTGTAGTTTTTCGAGTTTCCTCCTAAATTCAGAGACGGGCGGTAAATTGTTGAGTGCTGCTATTGAGTGCATAGTGCACGATACACTTGATACAGTATCTTGATGATGGAAACAAATGTCTGATCAAAGGAACATTGATAGCACCAGTACACGAAATATGGAAACTTGTTACAGACGGTCATCCTGTAATGTTCAACAAGTAGTACACCCTTACATTTGGATACGCTAACCATGAGAGGTTGGTGATCTATCAGTGATGAATGAATAGATTGGATCAAACTAAGCATGAGCTGAGTTTGTATTTGCAGGTAACAGACATGTCTCCCACCCTCTGCTTTGCTTTTGGGCTGAAGAGCAATAAAAGTGGAGATTACATTACATTACATTACATTACATGTCATTTAGCTGACGCTTTTATCCAAAGCGACGTACAATAAGTGCATTCAACCATAGGGTACAAACTCAGGAAAACAAGAAACAAGAAAGTGCAATTTCCTCAAATAAGCCAATATACAATTTGCTATAGATGAGTGACGTTACAAGTACAATTTAAGTGCTACAGTTTGTTAGTCTTTAGTCGAGGTAGAGTCTGAAGAGGTGTGTCTTTAGTTTGCGGCGGAAGATTTGAAGGCTCTCTGCGGTCCTGATTAACACTGGAGGGGGGTCTGGAACAGATGGGTCTGATGCTAAGTTGATTTATTATCTCCTGGTACTTTTTGGGATCAAGGGACTCACACTCTTCATTGTTGTTTTATGGCCCTGAAGGGTTTGGAGAACCTTGGTTGATATCACCGGGGTTTGAGGTTCAAATTCGAATACATTGTTTGAAGATTTAGTGACTGATACTGCAAATGCTCGACCACTTGTGAAAGTAGGTACAAAGGTCAGCAAATTGACTATAATGATGGAGGCCTTCAGTGAGGCCATCAAATGGTTTATTTTAATGGGGAAGTCAGCAAAGAAGAGAAAAGTAGGTTGGAAAGTTATGAGAGACACACGCAGGTGTTTGAAAGTATGACCGAGGGTAAGTGGAAGTATAAAAATGGGAAATACAGGTTGAAGAGTTATGCAGTAATGCACAGGTTTTCAAAGGTGATGACACATCATGACAGAGCAAACAGGCTGAAGGTAAAAGGAGAAGAAATTGACTGTGATGGTGAGAATGTGAGGTAACATTTTTGTGTAATCTTGGTACGAGCAGATCTATTCCTGGTTGGTCAATTAGTTGATGAAGACATGGAACAGTCATACACCATGAGGGTGAGACCTACAAGCAAAAACTCAAAGAGATTATTGAACGGGGACACGAAGGCAATATTGGTGTTAATTTTTCCTGAGTTGACTATGGGGGTCAATAATCAGTTATGTCGGAGATTTAAATTTCTATAAATAAATGGCTCCTCAAATCGGTTGGAAACAAGGCCGTTTGAGAAAGGCAATGTTCCAAAACAGTGTGTAAATACTCTAGGAGCAGATAAAGATATGCAGAGGCATTCTTTACGTTAACGCATCACATTTTTCATTCAGCTGAGGCTCTAATCCAAAGCGACTGGCAGGAAGTGAATTTGAACAAGAGGGAACAGAACCAGAACAGCAGGAACAAAGAAGAGAAAGCAACATTTATGAGTGCCATCCAGGTGCTAATTCTTCAGTTGTAGTAGTAGGTAGGTATGTGTGTTTATTATGTTCATTAGGGAACTCCTTCCACCATTTAGGAGTCAGGACAAATGATTGCTTTGTTGGGAGTTTAGCTCCCTGTAAAAGAAACAATAGGCAGATGCTGAGATGGGAGTGAATTAGGGACGAGTCTGAGAGGCTGCATTTCAGAGGAGATGCAGAGGTTGAAAGGTGATGGCGACTCGTGGTCGAGGAGGGAGTGAGCAGGCCTCCCTAAAACAACGACTGATAAGAGGAGGAATCTCCTGTCGGAGCTGTTACGTTTCCTCCGGTTAAGAGGGAAACGCTGACATCCAATGGGGGAATAAAACAGGAACCGTGTGAGGCAGTTAAAGAAAAGTAGGTTTATTTACAAAAAAAAAACATAACGGGTAGGTTGGAAAAAGGTGGGGGGGGGGAGTGTACTGTGGGGGTTGTGCCAAACAAAATTATCAAAGTACAATAAAACCAGGCCTAGCTCAACTCTGTGGAAAGAAAAAGGAAAACAAAAGACCTGACTCTATTCTACAAATGCTCAACATAACAGAAATACATCGGTGGCAACAACCCATAACCTAGTGGAATAACAACAGTAACTCTGCGTGTATGTGGGTGTGTACAGGGTACCCCAGCCTTACCTCAGTCCCACTTCCCCCACCACAAACCTCAATGGAAAAAAAAGCAAGCACCAGAGAGAGCACAGTGAGAGGCTTTATAGTTGCCCTCCATATCGGATTGGCCGGAGTGTGGGCCAATACCGGGGTGCTCTGGAGGCAGGGCCAGCCAATACTCCGCCCCTCACCTGCAGGACAAACAAAAAAAAGGTGAGGGCAAGAGGCACAAATCTCTACACGTAACACCCCCACACATACAAGTCCAACCAAAGGTTTGGACAATCATTTAGTTATAATGCACGAGACAGGGCATCGGCGAGTACATTTTCAGAACCCTTTTTATGCACAATCTCCAGGTTGTAGTTCTGAACAATCAGGGACCAACGTATTAGGCGGTGGTTACTGTTGTACATCCTGGAGAGGAAGACTAGAGGGTTGTGGTCAGTGAAAACCTTTATAGGTTTACCAGTGGAGACAAGATATACTTCAAAATGTTGCAAAGCATACAACAATGCAAGGGTTTCTTTCTCTATTGTGGAGTACTTTAGTTGGTGTTTGTCAAATTTCCTTGAAAAGTAGGCCACAGGATGGTCGATGCCCTGGAAATCCTCCTGTAGGAGTACAGCTCCTGCTCCCACAGCGCTGGCATCAACTTCTAACTTAAATGGCAAGGAAAAGTTTGGCGCAGACAAGACAGGGTTACAACTGAGAAGCCACTTGAGATCCTCAAAAGACTGTTGGCACTCACTAGACCAAGTAAATGGCTTCAACGGACTGGTAAGTGCAGTCAATGGGGCGGCCACCGTAGAAAAGTTTTTACAAAACCTGCGGTAGTACCCGGCCATCCCAAGAAACCGCCGCAACTCCCGCCTGGTGGTTGGCTCAGGAAAGGCAGCGATTGCAGTGATCTTTACATCCGCAGGACACACCTGGCCTCGACCAACCTGCTGACCTAGATACAAAAGAGAACCCCTCCCAAATTCACACTTTGAGAGGTTGAGAGTCAGAGACGCCTCAGCTAGACGTTTGAAAACGTCCCTTAAGGTAGCCATGTGAGAATTCCAATCATCAGAGTATATAACAATGTCATCCAAGTATGCCTTACAGTGTGGAACATCTCGCAAAACCTTGTTTACAAGTCTCTGAAAAGTAGCAGGCGCATTGCAGAGTCCAAAGGGCATTACTGTGTACTGAAGAAAACTGTCAGGGGTGACAAAAGCTGAGATCTCCGAGGCACGTGGGGTTAACGGAACCTGCCAGTAACCCTTTAACATGTCAAGTTTACTGACATACTCTGCTGGACCGACCTCATCGATACAGTCTTCAATAAGGGGTAAGGGATGTGCATCAGGGACAGTCACGGGATTCACCTTACGAAAGTCAGTACAGAACCTTTGGCTGCCGTCGGACTTCGCATCCAGGACACATGGTGAGCTCCATGAACTGGAGCTGGGTACCGCGAATCCATGTTCCACAAGGTAGTTCACCTCCTTCCTCATGCATTCCCTTTTTGCAGGATTTACTCGATAAGCATGCTGTTTGATGGGCTTCGGGTTAGTCAAAACAATGTCATGCATAAGGACAGAAGTTTGAGAGGGTATATCACCAAATAAGCATGGGAAGCCAGATATTAAATTCTCCACATCACCACGATGGTCATCAGGCAGGTGGGACAAAAAGTTAGACAAATCCGAAAGTAGCTCAGTGTTTTTCAGTCTTAACCCCTGTGGGGTGGCACTACGCATAACCAGCCCATCCTCCTCAGTGGAGCTCTCTGCTGAGCACGCAGATACCGCTGACACATTTTGTATTTTAGGAAGTCCAGACGTTCCACTTTCATTCTCTGCTGTAAAATATGGCTTCATCATATTCACATGACATAATCTGTTTCTCCGTCTGCGATCGGGCGTTTGAATGATGAAGTTAGTGTCACTGACTTTCTGTTCCACAAGATGGGGACCGGAAAATTTCGACGACAGGGCAGAACCAGAGATGGGAGAAAGAATCAAAACCTTGTCACCAGGTTGAAACGAATGGGCAGTGGCTTTCTGATCGTAGTATTTCTTCATTTTCACCTGAGCAGAGGATAGCGATTCTCTGGCCAAAGAGCAGGCTCTCCGGAGCCGAGCTCTGAGTTTCGCAACATAATCAGGGATGCTATGGACCTTCCCTTCAGGCAAGAGACGTTGTTCTTTCAAAAGTTTTAGGGGGCCACGAACCTGATGTCCAAACACCAGTTCGGCAGGACTATATCCGAGTGACTCCTGTACAGCTTCGCGAGCAGCAAACAACACAAATGGCACAGCATCATCCCAGTCCTTTTGACTCTCAAAACAATGCTTTCTGAGCATGGACTTTAAGGTCTGATGAAACCTTTCTAGTGCCCCTTGGCTTTCAGGATGGTATGGGCTTGACATTATGTGCTTAATGCCCAAGGTTTTCAGTACCTGGGCAAACACTCGAGACGTGAAGTTGGTACCTTGATCGGTCTGAACAACCTTAGGAAGGCCAAACTTCGTGAAGAACTTTATAAGTGCTTTACTGACCACTGGAGCCGTGATCCTCCGTAGCGGAACAGCCTCTGGGAACCTAGTGGAAACACACATTATGGTTAAAAGAAACTGGTTGCCAGATTTGGTCTTCGGTAACGGCCCCACACAGTCAACGATTACTTTTTCAAATGGCTCACCCATCACTGGTATGGGACAGAGTGGGGCAGGAGAAATCACTTGGTTCGGTTTGCCAGTTACCTGACACACATGACACAATCGGCAATGGCGCACCACGTCAGCCTTGAGTCCTGGCCAGAAAAAATGTCGAAGGACTCCATTATAAGTCTTTGTGATACCTAGATGTCCCGCCCACGGGTTGTCATGAGCCAGAGACAAAACCTGAGATCGATATGCCGTGGGGACAACAACTTGATAGGTTACATTCCAGTCCCCCCCATCTAAGTCATTGCCACTCCAATGGCGAACCAGCAACCCATGATCCATGAGGTAGGCCACTTTCTTTTCCTTAGCATCTTCAACACTGAGAACAGATGAAAAACAGTTTTGTAGTGTCTTATCACTCTGTTGGGCTGCCATAAACTCCTTTCTTGTGGCTGGCAGCTCCACTGCCTCCATCCTTGAGATACCAGACTGCTCATGGTTTGATTTAAACACTGACTGATCCTCCGACAGAGTTTCAGTACCAGACGGCTGATCTACAAAGATGAATGAGTCAGACAGGTCAGCTCCGTATTTCTTGGTCTGAGCCCTTGTGACTGCACAAGCCGGGAAAATCTCCGAAGAATCTTGGCTGTCACCAGCAGGGTCTGTTACAACAGGAACGTCCATGACCACAGGAGTTGAACTCACCTTTCCCCCAGCAATATCATTACATAAGAGGAAATCAACACCAGCAACAGGCAAGTCAGGGAGTACTGCAACGTCGAACCACCCACTAAGTAGAGGACACTGAAGATGGATTCTATGTAGTGGCGCAAGTACATTAACCATCCCAACCCCCCGGAGTTTAACACTAGACTGACAGGAGGTAAAAGATGACAATGGTAAGACCCCATCCCTAATGATTGACTGAGAACCAGCTGAGTCTCTCAGTAAGGTGACCACTTTCTGGTCTTTTGGATTGCTAGTTAACGACACAAAGCCTTCTGAGATAAACGGTTTGAAACAAGGATCAGGTTTATCCTTAACGTCCTCAGACTGTTCAGTAACAAGCGTTGGAAGTGTTTTAATCAAACACACATCCTTTTGCTGGGAAGCTAGGGAAGATTGCTGTTTCCGTTTCAACGTCAAACAGTCAGCAACAACATGGCCTTTTTTGTGGCAATAGAAACACTCACGGTTCTCTTGTGTGTGCGACCAGGGTCCTTTTGCCTGTTCAGAGGCAGAATGACCAGAACCAGGTCTGGTTGAACGTGAAACAAAAGTTCTGTCAGATCGAGGGGCAGATACAAAGACATTCTTATGTGTTAGCACAAACTCATCTGCAAGGACAGCAGCCTTGGATATTGACGACACCTTCTGTTCATTCAAGAACATCACCACCTTATCTGGCAAAGAGCCTTTAAATTCTTCCAACAGAACAAGCTGGCGAAGTGACTCAAAGTCGTTTTTGACATCACTGGCGGCACACCACTTATCGAAGAGGGTGCCCTTTTCCCGTGCAAACTCAACAAAAGTCTGATCATTAGATTTTCTGTGATTCCTAAATTTCTGCCGATAGGCTTCAGGAACAAGTTCATAAGCACGCAAAATGGCCTCCTTTAATGAATCATACTGCAAACTATCTTGTAAGGAAAGGGCAGAGACTACCTCTTGTGCTTTTCCAATCAGTGTGCATTGGAGGAGGATAGGCCACATGTCCCTCGGCCAGTCGAGTGCGGAGGCTATTCGTTCAAAAGCACTGAAATGTGAATCGACTTCGGCCTCCCGAAATGCTGGCACCAGAGAAATATTTTTACTGACATCAAAACTTTGCTTACCGGCTACCGTTTGAAAAGGTGTCGACCGGTCGGACATGTTCAACGAGTGACTGGAAGAGATTTTCAGAGCCTCAACCTCAAGTTGCTTTAGTCTTACTTCTTTATCCGCTTCAATTTCTAACTTTCGTACCTGTAGGCGGAGATCATACTCTGCCTTACGCATGGACTCTTTTTCTTGGGCCTCCAGCTGAAGGCGAGTCAAGCGAACCTTCAGCTTGGAACTCGAACTGAACCCCGGAGGGTGTGAAGGAGAGAAAGGATCAAAACGAGGTAACGTAGCTGGCGCAGACTTCCCAGCACGGTCTGCAGGAGGTGTGAATAATGCTGCGGTCTCCTCGGCACTCTGAGACAAAACCCCTGCCGTAGTAGAAGGAACATCATTAGTTGAAACTTCAGCCACGGACTGGGCAGGACTAAGGACATTTAAATCAACTAATTTTTCTAGGACCTGCGTCTTTATTTCTTTCTTAAGTACGTACTTGTGAACAGTAATATCAAAGTGTGCTGCAATACACAATAAATCATCCTTGCGACACACATCAACCTTTTCAAAAGAGGGATTGTCAACAAAATCTTGTAAATTGAAACTCATTTTCAATCGCATGCCAAACAAACCCCATGTATAATTTTCCCATTGGTTGTCAGAAGAAAAAAAAAACAGGTATATCCCGGACGAGCCCCCACTTGTTACGTTTCCTCCGGTTAAGAGGGAAACGCTGACATCCAATGGGGGAATAAAACAGGAACCGTGTGAGGCAGTTAAAGAAAAGTAGGTTTATTTACAAAAAAAAAACATAACGGGTAGGTTGGAAAAAGGTGGGGGGGGAGAGTGTACTGTGGGGGTTGTGCCAAACAAAATTATCAAAGTACAATAAAACCAGGCCTAGCTCAACTCTGTGGAAAGAAAAAGGAAAACAAAAGACCTGACTCTATTCTACAAATGCTCAACATAACAGAAATACATCGGTGGCAACAACCCATAACCTAGTGGAATAACAACAGTAACTCTGCGTGTATGTGGGTGTGTACAGGGTACCCCAGCCTTACCTCAGTCCCACTTCCCCCACCACAAACCTCAATGGAAAAAAAAGCAAGCACCAGAGAGAGCACAGTGAGAGGCTTTATAGTTGCCCTCCATATCGGATTGGCCGGAGTGTGGGCCAATACCGGGGTGCTCTGGAGGCAGGGCCAGCCAATACTCCGCCCCTCACCTGCAGGACAAACAAAAAAAAGGTGAGGGCAAGAGGCACAAATCTCTACACGTAACAGAGCCATAAAATCCATCCACAGGTTGTAAGTCATCTCAGAGTCACCCAACAAGTTTAAGAATCACACACGGTTTGAACGGGAGCAATTATTTCACTATGATAAAATTTACTGACACATTTTTCCTCTAATACATGTGCACGGCAATTGTTAACTCTGCTTTGCTTTTCAGTTAGGAACAGGCGACTCCAATGCGAGAAAGTCCAGATCGGCAACGACACCCAGTAGAAACGGCGTTGAGGGGGTTTTACGACATTGTTGGATAAGCCAGGAGGTGGCCTGGGGGTGATTAGCATCACCAAAGGCTATGTGAAGGGATGCTTTTACACCTACCTCAACATGAGGGACTGGGGGAGAACAGAATACAACTAGAGTATCTGCCGATTAGGACTGAACATTATTGCATGCAGTGTAAAACACAATCATAAGGTTCAAAACAACAGAGTTGTGTAGATTTTATAAGATTTAAGGTGTTAAGAAGAACATACAGTCTTTCTATCAATGAAACAACTGACAAATTGATTAGAATGTTTTTAGGAAAACACTAGATGTTAAAGTTTAGCTACTCAAGTGGCATTTTTGGGATAACAGCAGACAATGGCGCAGGAAGATCCAACCTGACATTTCTTCCTGGAACGAATGTGTAATGAAATTGCTCTTCTCATACACAGACACAAGGACACACAGATGATACAATTACTCCACATTAAAAGAAATAGCTAAACCCGGAAATAAGTGGGTAAAATGTTGAGTTCCAGTTATGTTTAAATATGCACACACTAGATGGTAGAACTTGTTTGCTTGAAGAGTTTGGTAAACCAGAAGGAAGAGCAACAGGAATTGGGAGAGCACACACACACACACACACACACTCACACGCACATCTAGACACACCTACACACACACGCACACACATAGCTGCACCACTTGTGCTTCTCTATTCAACAGCCGATTGGGGAATCTTGTCCCAATGGGACCTCCGGTTAGCAGAGCAGTCTGCTCACAGGAACTGAGGTGATCCGAGGTCCAAGGAGGGAGCGTGAAGCTTAATCACACGTCTAGGATGACAGCTACGTGTCATCTGACCAAACCGCTGACAACAACAGATATTCCAGCAGAGGAACATCAAGGAGGAGAAGTATAGGCACACACATACAACGAAGAAATCCACAGACACGGAGCTAATGTGACACACCGTTTCCAGATTAGAGAAGGAACGGGAACTGCTGGGACACTTGATAAACACATATGATAAGAATGTTCAGGATGCAAACAAACAAAGGCCAACGATATTACAGTAACAGAACTTGAGGATTTTGAATTCAGAGCGGCTATTCGGTTGCAATGACAAATCATCACCAATATAAAACTAAGCGACATTAGGCACATTCACAGGGGAACATTTGGACAGAAGGAGGAGAGAGAAGTCCACCATTTCATAGAATTATGCCTATTCAGATAACTACAGCATCGTCTCTGTTGAACGGCATATATCATGGTAAGAATTGAAAGTAAGAATTGTTTTTAGGAGGCTAGAAGTTCTTGTATGTGTTGTTTCTATTTCACTCCAAACTTAGATCATTATTCAATGCAAGTGAATCTACACGACAACAAGTGGAGAGATGGTGTCCATTCATGGAGGGAGAGTAAACTATGAAGGGCAGGGTCTCAACCATTGACTCACTGGTTATGTTCTCCTCCTCAACATGTGTTGTCAACTTGAAGCATCACTGTGGCACCGCCACATATAGAGCGGTTATTCTGTTTGATGATGTCATCCCTCCAGAAACAAACAGGGATGGGAGCATCAATTGAAAGACACATCCAGAGCTGCCCCTGGGGGGGGGGTAGGGGGGAGGTAACATTTTATGTCCTATAGTGTTTTTCCTTGAGTTTCAGATACCTTGTCCCTATATAATGTGTTGATACGTGTTGAGCTTTAAGCGACTGAGACCAGATTCACTAAGAGATTCAGGGAGACATCTTCAGGAGGTTTTCCAACAGCAGCCATGTGGGAGAAAGATTGAATAAGGAATTATTTGTGTTACGAACTACACTGATTCCTCAGGGGAAACTCACGGTTTACCTAAGACACTGATGCGGTTAACAGTAGACACAGTTACTGGTAGTTAAGATCACATCACCAGGAATAAACACCACCAGAGAAAGCCTTAAGAAGAAAGACAGATCCACATTAGTCTGAAGGTCACATGAATAAGCAAAAAGGATGCTAAGAAGGTGCCAAGGAGGGTGCCAGATGATGTTGAATTCCAGAATCAGATCACAGCTGAATTTGTGGACAATAATAAAATGTTGATTGGATGAAACTGCATTTAATGACAGATAGGTGCTACAAATGAAGACCTGCATGAGTCATTGGATGAAATGAGACTCATGGCCTAGAATAATAAAGTGGCTTTAGACATGATGTTAGCTGGAAACGGGAACTTCTGCAAAATGTTTGGATCTGTTTGTTGTGCGATCATCTCCAACAACACAGCTGGCTTGGTGACCAGAGCACAAGCCCCACTGACAGCTTGAACCAGCAGCTGGCAGACAACTAAGGCGACGACAATCCTCTCACCAACGGGTTTGTCAGTATTATTGCACAACAAAAAGTGCATGCCCGTCTGCGTTAACCCTTCTTGTGTTACGGTCATGATCTAGTCCACTACGGATGAAGCTGCATCTCCTGCATCCTTGGATTCCTGCAGGGATTGGTCGATATTGCGCTTAGTGAGACTAGTATACAGGGAAATCGGTAGCGAGTAGATGATGAGGGACAATCACTGTTGACGGATGTGACTGTATGATAATTTTTCAGTCCTTGAGAGATGCTCACAGTGAACTGTGAGCAAGGAGGGAATTGTTAGGGATTTAAGCCAGAAGTGCACCCGTAGTCAGGAAATTATAGTACGTGTAATAATGTTTAGTGTTAGAATTATAGTTTGTGTGTTATTAGATATTAGTTATTACATTAACATGTTAGATGAAGTGAATGCAATTTCAATCAAACACAATTCATAGTCATTTAAATCATATAAACACTGTACACATTAACATTCTGTCACAATGTGATGTTAAAACCTGTGGACGGATGCCAATTGCCGTCCTTTATGGATTTCTCCCAATTTTATCCCCAAAGGGGTTTTTTTGGGAGTTTTTTCTCCTGTCAGGTAGTAAATGAACAACTTAATGTAAGGCAGCCGACTGAGGCAAATGTCTTGAGAATTGAACCACATGAACTGTCTTAGATCTTATGATGAAGTGTGATGAACGAGGATCATTAATGATGGGTTGTTGTAATTAAGGTGTACTAGTTATAAGATGAAGACAAACTATGCATGCTTTGTTAAATTCACTCATTGAGGCATAAAGCCAACTGTATCTACATTGAGTGCATTGGAATGTGAGGGACAGATAGTACAGTGAGGTTTCAGGTTACAGCTGCAGCTTCACACCTCGACGTGAAGGGGACAGTCCAGGAGGGGACACTCTGAAGAAGAAGCCAATGACATTCAAATGCACCAAGGAAGACACACCTCAAGAGTTTTCAAAGGACCAAAGCGGGGAAAGGACTGTTAGAATTTTCCTGCAGCCGCTTTGATAAGTCGCTTTAGACTTGCTCAGAGGATTCTCTATTTCGCGAAATATTTTACTGTTCGCTTAGTATTTCACTTTGTAATTGCATTCCTTATAACGTTGTTTAGTTATTAAATACTTTTTGATTTTTGAATTTAAACGAATTGACTCATTCGTGTCCTTTCCGGCCGGGACGAGAACAAAGGAGTGAGGCCTCCCTCGAGAGCTTTCCAAAACCCTAACAAATGCTTGTTCTGGAATGCTGTCGGTCATTAAAATGGAATGCTTGTACCTTGTTGGAACATGCATCGGGGTTTTGGCACAACTTCACTAGCTTGCAATGTGAGTGAAGACAATTGTATCGGATTAATGCAACAGACTGAAATCTAGCAACGGTGGATCAGTTTTGTTTGAGTTTTCCCTCCCACCACCAAAATGCATACATGTGACCAACATGTTCTTCGCCTGTTTTAAGTTACTGGCCTGTAACCTCGACTTGATCCGTGGAGGCTGCGACACAGTGGCCCACTGGTGCTAAATGGGTCAAATGCAAAGGACAACTATCCTGACAGTGACAAATGAGTTGTAACATAGCAGGTGTTGCTTGGGTTTAAAACTTCAAGGTCACACGAATTGCGGCAGTCAGAGAAGCGGCTCCAAAGGATGTGATTTTGGAGAGTTATTTGGGAAGATTGTGTTGCAGTATCTTTCCCAATTCAAACTATTCTCAGGTCAGAATGTCTCTTCCATTTCACAATCCGTACAATTTTACACATCTGCTGTGCAACAACATAATTGAATTACTAATACTTATGTAATAATCAGGAAGAATCCACCACACTCCTTCCTAGTATGGAATGGGGGGAGCTCACTTATCTCCCATGGGATTTGACTCTGGCAAATAAGATAAAAAACGATAAAAAACAGGTACGATACATAAAGAAAATAGAGGTGTGTTTGACCAAGCAGTCAGAAACATGCAACGCATTTGCTTGATTAAAGTCTACGGCCTGATGTCCTTGTTGTTTAGTTACGCTCAGAGAACGCGTGACTAAAGATTATAACCCTGTTCCCATGAAATATGTTGGATGCCTTTAATGAAGTCACAGCTTTAATTCATACGATGAAACCAATACAAATCTGATCCTAATTGGACGCAGTGATTATAAGACATTAACTAAACATGCACTATCTTGTATTTTTAAAATAATTCTCTCCCTCAATGAGCATTGATGTTGTTTAGAACCGATTAAAGAAAAATATTTCAAACATTAATTTCTTTTAAACCTGCCTCCTCTCAGTTGGAGCATCGCTCTTGTAACAACTCTCAGTTTCCTGCTGACGGTTCGTTCAGCTCTTTGGCGCTGCTGCACTTGTGAATTCAGGCACCGACACACATTGAACCGTTGGGTTGTGTGGCAATATGTGCGAATGACTTCTGTTCAAGGAGAAACACTAAACTTACCTCAACGTCCTCTGCATGTAAATCTAGAATTTGCTCCTGCTTCTTAGAGACTATAATCACCACACAATGTTTGCGTCCGGATGCCTCGCATAGTGGCCCCCAAACATCCCATTGAGATATGGTTGGTTAACTGGGTGGTTAAATGTAGAAAACACAAAAAGAAATTAAATGAAAAAAAAAGAAAGCTGCATTTTAAATTGGAACGGCAAATTGTCAGAGCAAATGTTTCGGTTTGTTGTGTTGGTGATTTAGCTTCTAGTCCCACGAGGTGATATTCTTCTGCAGAAAAACACAGCAGGTGCACAGGAGTGCAGTTTAAAAGGCATACAAGTGCAGAGAAATACAAACTGTAAACAAGACACGAGGCGGGTTCATCGCCTGTTTCTATTGCAAATAGAAAATGCAGCTGTTATTGCACTCAAGGGCCTTTTTGAATAACTTTAATTCAATTTCCAACCGGGCAGCCACATTTCTGTGTGTGACCTAGAAGTCCGTATTCAATCATCTTTTCGCATTTGTCACGACCTGGCTCTTTGGGCCATGACAAGATTGGAGTTACACTGGTTTCCGAGGTGTAACATTCTTTATTTAACACACAAAACAACGAAAAACCATAACCATTCCAGATGGGATGCAAATGTCAGTATTATCAGTAGTGTAGGATGTGCATGAGGGTAATGTGTAAATGGTGGGTGTTGTCCAGGGCATTTAACCCAAAGGAAAACCGGATTCAACAGGCGGCTGCCCTACCACACCGGACGTCTGCTGGAGAGAGGAGAGAGCGACAGAATCAATGAATGAACACAGGGCTTTCTAATCTCAGGGCACCCAGCCCAGGTGCCTTTAATCACCAAATCTCATTGGAAGGCTGCTGCCTCCACAGCAGGGGTCGTCACACATTATTGATGTATCTTTTATTTCTTTTGGGGGGAAATTGGACATGGGGCTCATAATAAAGGGCAGAGAAAGTGGAGATGGAGGGGAATGAAAAGTAATCCTGTTCTGCAGTAAACTGACACATCCGGGCTACAGCGAGACCCATGGTGGGAAGGCAGCTTTGCCCTCAAGGCTAATGGCAGGTTGTTGGTTGAATCGTATCCTGAATAATACACACGGTAGCACAAAGGGATCAAATGTGTGTGCAGTTTTTCACGCATGTGCAGATATGCCACAGGAGCCTGAAATCCTGTCTTTTGTCCGACGCCATTGTCTCTCCAAAACAGGCCAACGTCCAGGCCCCGGGGTTTGAGATGAATGTGTTTCTATTTGAACCACCCTTCTGGATGCCCCGCGGGCCTACAGGGGGGACTGTGAAGTGAGAGCCAGAGTCGTCCCGAGGTAGCGTGGACTGTTATGGGAGCGGGCTCGCGATCTCTGTGGGCGGAATGCCAAACACACAACGCTTGAATGTGCTCCTACCTTTTCATACAAATATTTACACTGGCAAACTCTCTCCTTCTGTCTAACCCAGCTCTGTCCGTCTTCACTCTCGTGTGCACGCTGCACCTTCAAAGGTCAGTCTCTGAAACTGCATGTAATTGCTTCAAGCGTGGCCACTCCATCTCCGGTGCCGGGCCTGCGTTGGCAGATAATGGGCAGAAGGATGGCACCGATGTGCATGCAAACACAGTTAATGAGAGCCACTCTCGATAGGAAATAACCCGTTTGTTTGTTTGTCTCCGAGAGATGATTATTCGCACCACGCTTTAGTCATAGTTGCACTGAATCCTGAGGACTCTGCGTGTGACTGAGGGGGAGTAATGAGTGTATCCAATAAAACTTCCCTGCTCATATTTAACATATTTCTGTCTGTGGTTCCTTTGAGGAGACGCAATAAGCCTCTGGATAAGGATGCTCATTTAACCCTGTTTTTAAACCTCTCCACTGTGGTGAGGTTGAAACAGGGTTAACAACTCGGGGAATAGAGGAGGAATTTGACAGTGATATATGGGCGGCCATTAAGATAATGATGAAGAAATGGCTGATCAAACGAGCCTTCGGTGCTAATGTTAATTGTTCTCACGATGAAAGGTCAAGCTCAGCATGTTTCTGAGCCCAGGCGCCACCAGTAGTGGTATTCAATGAGACTTTTCTCAAATTAAATTATCCACAGGGAGACAAAAGACCGAGGCCTGCGCTTTCCCATCCCAAGAGACATTTCTACAACATGCCGGGTCCTGAAGCCCATTTAGGAAATAAAAGCCTGTTAGTCGGCCATCAAAGGTTATGGTGAATGGATCGCAGTCCACTGTCATCACAAATACTTCAAGCATATAAATAATATATAGTAGTATAGTTATGGTGTTGCACACAAACATGCATCTTCTGCCCACCTTCTTGTCCCTCACATTGAGTCCATATTCCGTCCGTGTCTTAGATTCATTTACGGGTGAATCACGTTGCCTCGCGGACCACGTCTGGAATTCGGATGTCACCCTTCGTCCAGTCAGAGACGCGCTTAGATGTGTTTTCACCTTCACACCTCAAAGGATGTCCATTGTTCAGAGGCTTTGAATGAGGCGGCCGATGAGGCACCTCTTTCTGTCGATGAGTCAGTGCTGACTGGCGTGCGTGCGTGTATGCGTTTGTGTGTTTGTACTAACTGGTATCCCCTTCACAGCTCCTCAGCAGGTCACTCTAACAAGAGTTCGCTCAAGGCAACGCAAAGTACCCAAAACATTTAGTTTGTGCGTGTGTATTTCTATCTATGTGCATGCCAATCGCCCCGGTTCAACATGGTGCGTTTAAAAAACGACCAACTCCTGTGGGGCTTCTGCGGCCCAGCAGCCGTGGGCATCGAGCTAATTTTCCCGGCTGCTCCAATCGGAGCCCGGAGCCACCAGCAGTGAGTTATGATCCGGTGGCAGCGTTGCTTAATAAGCTGGAGTCTGGCAGATCTTACTTGGTCTCGCCTAACAAGTGAGCAGTCGCTGTGCCGGCCCTTCGGATCCAAACTTCGCTCTGTGCTCTGGCTGGCTCACACCTAAACAATCTATTTCGGTCTAGAACCTTTGAGCAGCGCCGCCGCCTCTCGCCTCCTGTGTTCAGTCCCTCCAACAGCTTTGAACTCTGCACACGATCCCCTCTGTCGCGCCCTCGACGAGACCATCCTAAAAGCACACGACTTTCAGTTTAGTAAAGATGTTTCAGGCTCCCCTCCCTCCTAGCCCCGTTCTCAAACAGCCATCTATATTCATGTACTCGACGGGTGAATCTTATGCATGAACCAATTATTTCTTCCATGTTTGCTCCAACTTCCTTTTGTTCTCAATGGCTGCCTACTGCTGCTTCTATTCTAATTCACACTTCAATAGCTGAAACGTGTCACTCACTTGTGCATATCTTTTCATCTCGCTGTGTGTCTACGAGATAGCTCTCAATGTCACCCTTTTGCAAATTTTTGGGCTGTGTTATTCAACTCAAATCCTGGCCTGGGGCACCTTGCAATCTGATGAAAAATGCTGAATAGGGCTCGGATCTGCGAGTGGCTAAAGTTCAGCACGTGATAAAACACCTGCGATGGTTGGGGGTTTGCGAAAACGAGGGCAACCTGCGGGTGCGTGCAGTGGGGACGAGCCAGAAAAGATATGCTATGAAACAGGTCGAGCCTGCTGGGAGCATTACATTTTTACATTACATTACAGGTCATTTAGCAGACGCTTTTATCCAAAGCGACTTACATTACACTTTAAACCCATGGCTTTTTCACATTTTTGCCTGGGGAGCAATTAGGGGTTAGGTGTCTTGCTCAGGGACACTTCGACATGGGGAACATGGGGCAGCCTGGAATCGAACCACCAACCTTGTGCTTCCCAGCACACCTTCTCTAACCCCTGCGCCACGACGACCCCAGCAGCACTGGTGCTGCTTCTCATCCTGGCCTCACTCCATCAAATGACCTTTTGGCCCAGATGTCCTCTTCTGTTCTTCTCCCCACGCTTTTGTTTTCTTCAATATTTTATTAGATTTTGTCTGTTAGAGTGGTGCCCAGGCTTATGCACAATGGGGAAGTCATCAAAATGTAATTGAGTTCTTTGATTCTGATTCATCAACTTTCATTTTTAAGATCTATTTTGCAGGATGACACGAGCAACACCTTGCGGAAGAAAGAGAATATAATCGAAGAGGTGGACATTATGCAGCGAGGAAGCAATAAATGTCTTAAAATGGAGGAATTATGTGAATGGAATAAATGAGAAATCTTTTTTTTACTTCCTGAAACAGTTTTCTTAATGCTCTGTTGAGTTTAATGCAATTCTGGTGCTTGTGAGCGGTCCAGAAAGACTTCACAGGGCCATCCAAAGCAACAACAGATCAGGAAACAGAAGGTTGTTTGTCTGTGACTTCCAAAAAAAACGATTTTCTGATGTGCAAGATTTAGGTTCAAAGGGAATATGACTCGATGGTTGATGTTACAAGATTGGGCCATTTCCAAGCTGAAGGGTTTTCAACACTGCGTCATTACACTTCCACCTTTTTGTCCGTGCATTACGGTTGCATTAAGTGTTAAACAGCTGCACCACTCCATTGGTCCAGACTGAAATATTTAGCCAAATACCCTGGATGGACCTAAAATTAAGCAAGGACATTTGTGGTCCTCATGGGATGAATATTAAAGTCGTATTCCCTGGTTTTTCCAGTGCTACCTTGAGGTTGACAATCATGGTTTTGTGTGAAGTGGCCAACCAGCTGTGGAATGGGATGATGCACTGCTGAATATGCTCGAGGTTTGCCTCAGGACGTTTGCTCCCCAACTTTTCATTCAGCTCCAGCAGCAGAGAAATGTAGCATTTCTCTAATCATATCTCTTTTTCTCTTCTTTTTTATCTGAATAAAGTGTCTTCACACAGTCTACCGTGGTCCTGTGGTTCATGTAGCGTCACCAGCAAGTTGACAGTTGTAGGTAGGAGTTAAACAAAAATAGTATAGCTATAATAGTTAGCTGTCATGAATATACCCTGATTATTCAATTAATGTCATACACAGGTCACCATTTTCAATTCATCCAATACTATGGTTCATGACGTCACACATGCAAAACTATAACATCCTTACCAGCACCAGTTGCATGATGCTCAGTGCACTGCGCCTCAGTATCATTCTGACGTACTGCCACTGGTGTATCTGCTCTCTCTAATCAACCATCATTTACCATCATTTTTTTTAATAATGTCATCGTTTAGCGTGAGGCCCAAGACAGTAACAACAACAGTTTAGCTTGTGTTTGGCCCACAGAGAGGGACACCATCTGAGGGATGAAACCTTGAAGAGTGCTCGCCGTTGTTTCCTAATTATGTGTAAGTGAGAGGAGATCGTCCGTTGCTCAGCTGGAGTTAGAGGTTGTTATTTAGAAAAGCCTCGACATGTTGTTTAGAGGTGATACTAGACTACTGCTGCATTGAGACCTGCTTTGCCAAAGAAAGTTAATCCAAACGCACATACACAGCTTTATTTTTCAATTCATTTGGATCTCTTTCTATTACAAAGAACTGCTGACTAGTATTTACATTTGTATGTGCAATGTAAGGCCCGAATTGATCTCATTCTTTTGCAGTCAGATAACCCCATTTTCCAGTACAATAATGTTGTTTTAATGCTTTAATTTACTATACTTAATATCAACATTGTGTTTTGCAATTTGCTGTGTAAGCCATTCTAATCTGCACATTGCTTTCTCTTGCTTAATTAGAAAAGTAATTGTTGATGCTGCAGGCCCTTCTACCTCAAATTGTTATCGGCCCCCGCCTCTGAAATCCCAAATCAATATCTGCTCCTCGTTTGATTCTCTTCCTGGGCTTTATAGATTGACGGTCGGACCAACACACACACACACACACACACACACACACACACATACACACAGACAAATGCACACATGCACGCCCAAACGACCGTTTCTGTCTGATTCAATTGTTGACGCCTACCTGATGTCCCTGCAGCGCCGCCATGCTGGACGTCAGCTTTGCTAACTAATGTCAGTGGAACCAGAGCATTAGTCAAATAATTGAATGATATTTCAATTAAGGCCTTTGGAGGAGCATGAAGGAGACTCTGGTTGACCATGAGAGTTGTTTAACTGTGTGTTTGAGCGTGGGATTGGTCACAAAACATGTGCGGATGTGTGTGTGTTGCTTTGTGTATGCATTGTCCCTCAATATGTCACACACACACACCCGTTGTTCCTCTTTCTACCGCTATCTGACTCACACACTTACTCACTGTCACGGCTGTCACCGTGGTCTGTATTTCTGTCTTGTCTTGCCTGTACCAAGTAGGCCCTGTGGACTGAAGCCCCGCGTACTTCCTGGTTTCCGTGGAGCTCTGTCAGGCTCACTCCAGCTCCACCCATTGGTCCACCCTGTCCCACCGCACCCAATGGCACGTCGCCACCTCAGCCTTACCTCCAGCTCTTAAGGAGAGCCCACCAGTGGCTCGGCAGCTCGTCATGGCCAGTTGACTTGTGTGTCTTCTGTGTGTGTATTTGTGTGCAACTGAGTCAAGTACTGCGTTTTGGTTCTCGTGTGTTTTTACCAGCACGGGGCTGGCAAAAGGGGGGAGTTAGGGCAAGAGTCTGTACTGATTCACCACACATAGTTTTTGTGCCTGTTAGTTTCATAGGTGTAGTGGGTGCTGTGCTCTGTGTGTTTTTTGGTAAGCGCCTACTGTTTGTTTAAATGTATATTCGGGCATAGTCCTCCTTTTGGGGATCTCTTTTATTTAACTTGGTTTGTCTTTTTCACAGCACCCTCATCCACCCTCCTTTTGTTTGTTGTTACCTGCCTGTCTACCTCTGGTTCCCAATAAACACTACCCTTTACAACCGACCAGGTTCTGCCCATATGTTTATGGTCCCCTCACCCCTAGACCACCCGGGGGTCGTAACACTCACTAACAGAGATTTGTCCTTCACGTCGGTACGCTGGTTATTAAATGTAAGAGGAATGTCAAGAGACACGCACCGGAGAACGAGCCAGTCCTTTTCGCGGCCTTGGCATATGGCGTCCCGACATGACAAGGACATGTCAACCCGAAGCTCTCAGCAGTTTATTGCTCTCTCACTCGCATTAGATTTAGTGATATATTGGCTCACTGACGGTGAACTCGGCAACCCTTGTTGGAAGAGTTACAGTGTATTTACATTCAGCAATACCCCACAGATCGCATTAAATATTTGGCAAAATTAGGTTTTATTCCAATTAATTTGTCCTCTTGTTTGCTTCATCTTTCTATTACAATATCCTCCACTTCTTGATCTCTCGCTTATCCCCCTTGTTTTGTCACAAACGTTAAATCAATGCTATGTTTTATTTTGAAAACAGGAAATGTGATGTAATTTGTCAGGTGACAGGAACCAGGAAGTCAATGAAGAATATGGCTCAGAACTGCTGTTTGTATTGGTAGCTTTTCAATCCAGTTGAGTCTGCCTGCATCCTATACCTTTTTGATAGCATCGTTGGTACGTATTGATTTGTTTTATTGTTCATTATCATCTCAGGTGATTATTTTTGTGACAATGTTTAGTTTGGATATTTTTGTGCACATGGCCTATTGAGTCATTCGGGTTGGTACCTGCACTGCTATGGTTGTCATTAAAGTCCATGTGACTTAATAAATAACGAAGTAAATAAGCATAAATATACAAAGTAGCGGTCGAAGACAATGCACTTCATTTGTATTTATTATGTCTTTTGTGTGTTTTAGTTTTACTCTTTGTCATGTCAATAAACCTGTGGACAACGGACCATTGTCTTCAGAGTCGTGATGTCAGAAAAGAGTTCGTCTAACTGCCAAGGTGTATCGGAGCGCATATACCGAGGGCGGCATACCCCTCGTACTTTTTCCTCACTGCCGGTTTCCTTACTCATTCTGCTACTGCCAGTGTTGTTGTTTTCTCTCAGCACCCACACAAACACAGATTCCCTCTGTGCGGCTCTTCTCACACGTTCCCTTACCTCTCACTACCTCTCCTCTCAACGCCACCGCTCCCCCCAGAGGCAAAGTCATCCGAGGTTGCGACGCCGTCCGCGGTTTTCCACCAGTGATTTTCCAAATTGTGCCACTAATTGGGTCTCTCCTGCCATTAAGTCAATAACAACCCTTCATAATAGAGTTTAATGTACCCTAATGGGATAGTCTGAAGGCCGGCGGCTAATTAGGTCCGAGTTGTTTAAAGATAAAGCCTAAACTGAGTGACGGACATTACTGAACCACTGCGTCAATCAGGAACATAGTTAAACTAATTTCTGCTTTTCGCTTGCAACCCCCCCCCCCCCCCCCGCCCCCCCTCTCCATCCCCTAAAACAGATTATACCGTTGTGGTTCATAGATCAGCCTGTATAATTTGTGAAACCGCTCTGCATTAACATTAATGATAACTCCAGGGGAGCAAAATGAAATCCATTTAACATTGACTGACAAATCATCTCCCACCTCCGCAAGCGTTTAGTTTAATTAGCCCTAATTGTACACAGGATCTGTGGGGAGGAAACCTGTGTCTTGTAATGGTAAAAATATGTTATAACATTGTTTTGTGCTAAAGCCGTGTCTCAAGTGTCCTGTATTTGACACTGATGTGCAAAGAGCAGCATGATGCAAAATCATAGCAAAATGTTAGTTTGCAGCTGTGCCCTGAGAAGGGAGGACGGTCAACTCGATCTCATAGAAGCTTCAAAACAAAGGACTTCTGTTCATGGCCTTGGTTCATATCTTATTCGGTACGAAAGTTCCCGGATCCAAGTTTTACTTTCATGTCAATTACTTATGATTTGCACCGGCCACTGAGGAGGATCTTGTGTGTGTGTGTGTGCTACCCTCAGCTTCACCTGGGTTCTTATCTCAACCTGCTTTGCAGCTTCTCGTAACTGGCACGGAGAATGTCCTCCACATGTGTATAAAAACTCAGCGTCTTTAGTGCTCGGAGACGCCATTTCCCCAGAGCACCTTGATACGTGCCTGTGTATTTGACCTCCTGCTTGCAAGCAATAAATGGACTTTTTTCAACTTTGATCATTCATTAAGACTCTGTTTTATCAGACAAATCATTCTTTTCTACCGAGCTTTTATTGAAATATTCCACAACAATTTGCTTTCGTTAGCTCATTAAGATATTCACACGTGCCAACCGCATCCGCGCACGAGAGCGTTTACGCCGTCTCGCATCGGGAGTCATAATAGACTGAAATACGTAAGGCCCTGCAGGCGACAATGGAGGGATGTGAGGACGGCGGGGCCCTCGCAGCAGCAGCAGCTATCGAGCTGGGATCTTTGACGAAGTTTAACAGGTTCAAACAACATGCAAAAGAACCTGCACTGGAGTTTGAGTCTGCATAAGGGTCTGGCTCGATAAGGCAGCGTGTGGATGGATATAAAGTGAGCTGGAGAAGTCTGAGATTGGTACCCATCCCAATCATACAGGCCCCCAGGGTTGTTTGAAGAGAGGGTTGTCTGTCTGCACACAGCTGCAGTCGTGTGTGCATCTCTTCTACAAGGCCACCAGACATCCAGGCGACCTGAAATCGGACTAAGTATCTCTTTCTTTAAACCAAGCTAGTCTGCTAAATTTGTTGTTGATTCTAGTGTCTTAAGTTAATTTGATTGCTGATTTGCTTTAGTTTTCGTCGTCTCACGGCCAGTTCTCTTTGTTTGAAGTTATCTTGGTTGCTAGTTTGCTCAAGCTCTTTCAGTCTTTTAGTGCCAGTTTGTGTTCTAGATTCTACTATTAAGTTAACTGCCAGTGTGCCCTCCTAACTCTGCTAGGTTTTGACCTGATCTAAGTCTGTTTTGCCTTGTTTTCTGAAGCAAATAAGACTTGTATCCTTAAACTGTCATTTTGTCAAAACACCACATGGTGATTGTTTACTGATTAGGGTGTCAAGCTATTGGTGCTTTGCATTTTGAGGAGTTTCTGTCGAGGCCAATCGACCTTTTGTCTCCTAAACGACGGGGGAGCGGCCAGCGCAGCCGCAGCCGACTTCCACTAACGAGGGAGTATTTAGCTAGAAATCATGGGCAGCGTTAGCTTCAGCGTTTGCGTATCCTCGCAGCACGAAGACGAGCAGAACAAAGACAAGGGAGTCTTTCGTGGAGTCTTCGGGGCGGCTGAATGCGGCGCCTTCTTCTGCTATTCTTAATAATGTGTTTGACCCCTTTACCCGTACCTGTTCCCGCAGATACTACAGGCCTCGGGCTAAATCTGCTCTCTATCGTAACCTCTCCTCTCTCACCTATCCCACCCGCTCCACACATGTCCAGCACCTTGTCACAGGAGGTCTCTGGAACTGCCAGTCAGCGACTCGCAAGGCTGACTTCATCTCCGGCTTTGCTACCCAGCAGTCACTCGACTTCCTCGCTCTCACCGAGACCTGGATCACACCTGAGAACACATCCACCCCAGCCGCTCTCTCCTCCGCCTTCTCCTTCAGCCACACTCCCAGGCCCACTGGTAGGGGTGGTGGCACAGGTCTACTCATTTCACCCAAATGGAGCTTTTCTCTCTACCCTCTACCACCATCCACCCCATTGTCCTTTGAATTCCATGCTGTAACAATCACTCACCCAGGACAATTAACCATCATTGTCCTCTACCGTCAGCCAGGCTCCTTAGGTCATTTCTTGGAAGAACTGGACATTCTCCTGTCTAATTTCCCCGAAAATGGACCTCCGCTCATCCTCCTGGGTGACTTTAACATCCAGACAGAGAAGTCATCTGACCTCTTACACCTACTTTCTTCCTTCGCTCTGTCACTCAGTCCCTCTCCTCCTACTCACAAAGCCGGCAATCACCTTGACTACATCTTTACTAGAAACTGCTCTACCACTAACCTCTCTGTAACCCCACTTCATGTGTCTGATCACTTCTTCATCTCTTACTCCCTTCCACTCTCTATAACTAACAAACCTCCCTCATTGACTAACTCTATACCGGCTCGTCGCAATATTCGCTCCCTCTCTCCCTCCTCGCTGGCATCCTCTGTTCTATCAGCTCTCCCTTCAACTGATTCCTTCTCACTCTTGCATCCGAACGCTGCTGCAGAGACTCTCCTCTCAACTCTTTCCTCCTCTCTAGACTCTCTCTGCCCTCTTACGACACGACGGACTGGCAAATCCCCTCCGGCTCCGTGGCTGTCTCAACCGGTCCGTGCCATGAGAGCCACCATGCGAGCGTCGGAAAGGAGATGGCGTAAATATAAATGACCTGACGACCTGCTTGAATCTCAATCTCTCCTCTCCTCGTTTTCTGCTTCTATCTCTGCTGCCAAAAGCTCTTTCTACCAATCCAAAATCGAATCCTCATTCTCCAACCGCAAAAAACTCTTCTCGATCTTCTCCAATCTCCTCGAACCCCCTACCCCTCCTCCCCCCTCCACCCTTCTTCCGGGAGACTTTGTCAACTACTTCACCAAGAAAATAGCTGACATACGCTCCTCCTTCTCAAACCCACCTCCTACTTCTCGCGTCCCACCGACCTCACCTCTTTCGCCCTCACTTTCCTCCTTCACCGCCCTCTCTCCTAACCAAATTCTTACCCTGGTAACCTCTGCCCGTCCGACCACCTGCCCTCTTGACCCCATTCCATCACATCTTCTACAATCTATCGCACCTGACCTTCTTCCGTTCCTCACCTGTCTCATCAACAACGCTCTGTCATCTGGCTGTTTTCCCAATTCTCTGAAGGAGGCAAGAGTCAACCCTCTCCTGAAGAATCCCACCCTCAACCCTTCTGAAGAAAACAACTACATACCGGTCTCTTTTCTTCCCTTTTTGTCCAAAACCCATGAACGTGCTATCTTTAATCAACTCTCCTCTTATCTCCACTGTAACAACCTTCTTGACCCCCACCAGTCAGGTTTCAAGGCAGGCCACTCCACAGAGACTGCTCTCCTTGCTGTCTCAGAGCAACTCCACACTGCTAGAGCCGCCTCTCTCTCCTCTGTCCTCATCCTTCTGGACCTCTCTGCTGCATTTGACACGGTCAACCACCAGATCCTTATTTCCTCCCTTCAGGAACTTGGTGTCACAGGCTCTGCTCTCTCCCTTCTCTCGTCCTACCTCTACGGCCGCACCTACCGGGTAACCTGGCGAGGATCTGTGTCGGAACCTTGTCCTCTTACTACTGGAGTTCCTCAGGGTTCCGTGCTGGGTCCCCTTCTGTTTTCGCTTTACACCAACTCTCTTGGCGCTGTCATTCGCTCGCATGGCTTCTCTTACCACAGCTATGCCGATGACACCCAACTAATTCTCTCCTTCCCTCACTCGGACACCCAGGTGGCGGCTCGGATCTCTGCCTGTCTAACTGACATCTCTCAGTGGATGTCCGCCCACCATCTGAAAATCAACCCCGACAAGACTGAACTACTTCTCTTTCCCGGAAAAGATTTGCTTACCCAGGACCTGACAGTCAACTTTGGGAACTCCGTACTAGCGCCCACTTTGACCGCTAAGAACCTCGGCGTCACACTCGACAGCCAACTCTCCCTGACTCCCAACATCACCGCGACAACGCGATCCTGTAGATACACGCTCTACAACATCAGGAGAATACGTCCCCTTCTCACTCAGAAGGCAGCGCAGGTACTGATTCAGGCTCTTGTCATCTCCCGCCTGGACTACTGCAACTCCCTCCTGGCAGGTCTCCCTGCCACCGCCATTCGACCTCTGCAGCTCATTCAGAATGCAGCAGCTCGACTGGTCTTCAACCTTCCGAAAAGCTCTCACACACACATATGAAATGCTCTCACACACACTACTGGAATGCTATATGGTCACACACACTACTGAAAAGCTCTCACACACATATGAAAAGCTCTCACACACACATATGAAATGCTCTCACACACACTACCGGAATGCTATACGCTCACACACACTACTGAAAAGCTCTCACACACATATGAAAAGCTCTCACACACACTACTGAAAAGCTCTCACACACACATATGAAACGCTCTCACACACACATATGAAACGCTCTCACACACACATATGAAAAGCTCTCACACACAACTGAAAAGCTCTCACACGCACTACTGAAATGGTCTCACACACACATATGAAAAGCTCACACACACATATGAAAAGCTCTCACACGCACTACTGAAAAGCTCTCAGACACACATATGAAAAGCTCTGACACACACATATGAAAAGCTCTCACATACAAATATGAAAAGCTCTCACACATACTAGTGAAATGTGCCCTTGCATAATACGAGCATAACAAAAAAAGAAGGCCTTCCTTTCAATTGAAGGAAACAGGAAGTCAACACCAGGAAGTGCGTGTGCTCTTACTGGATTTGAGCTAGTACTTCAACCACAATGCATGTTCAACCTGATCCTCTTTGTTTTTCACGTCCAAACTTTATTTTTTGAGGTGAGAGGCAATGAAGAGGATATTGTACGTTTTTTTTACTAGTGCTCTGCAATGCATTGAGTCATTGCAAAGTGAGGAGAGGCTTTATAGAGAGCTTGATGATCATACACAAACTCTATGTGCATTTTTTGCTGTGTCCAGATATGAACCTGATGATGGTGATGTCAGTAATCTACTAGGATCATTGTTTAGATGCTTTCGCAACTTTCTACATGAACATGAGGCCAGACAGGGATCCAGTGACGTGATCAACAATTTGATACCCCCAACTATTTTGACTGGCTATCCAGGTCTGCCCCGATACAGCATAGCCGCCGAACAGATTGCTCACTGTGTATCCATTGGTAGGACATGGCAGAGAATTGCATCTTGCTTCGGAATCAGTCAAAGGACCCCGTACAGACACAGACAAACTCTGGGAGTTGGGCCATTAAGATTTGCAATATTGTCAAATCAAGACCTGGACAGCGTTGTGACTGATATACTACATAACACTCCAAATGCAGGCGAAGCATACGTTCTTGGAAGGCTGAGATCACGTGGCTTAAGGATTCAGCGTTGGCGCGTCAGACAGAGCCTCAAGTGGATCCCATCGGGCGGTCATTTAGACGCCGCCATGCCATACACCGAAGGGTCTATAGCAGGGGTCTCAAACTCAATTTACCTAGGGGCCGCTGGAGGTATAGTCTGGGTGAGGCTGGGCCGCATCATGTATTCCACAAAAAAAAGGCTTCAAGTATTCAAAAAAAAAGGTCAACTGAACCAATCTTCTCAATCTTAACAAGTCAGAACATGCAGAACATGAACAGTTCTTCAGAACATAGGTTTCATTTACTTCCTTCTAATCCTTGCTGCCAGAGACTTGGCAGCGCTTCCTCTCACACAGCTGAGCCACATTTGGCTTGAGGGAGGAGGCAACTGAGACCCTCAGTATGGCTTTAAGGTGCTCATCTTTAAGTCTGGACCTGAACTTTGACTTATTGAAGTTCATTGTGGAGAAGAGCTTTTCACACAGATAGGTGCTGCCAAAAAGGCACATGGTCCGCTTGAACATCCTGGAAAGCTCAGGGAAGGTGGGGGCAGTTTTCTCAAAAATTGTCCAAGCTCCACTGTTTTTCCACTCACCTCCCTGAACTTGGCTTTGAGGTCAGTATTGCACTGCAGGTCAATTAGCTCCATCTGCAGGACAGGGGGGGGCATCCTCCACATCAAAGGAGAAGGGGTCAGCAAAAATGTGAAAAGTGGCTCTGTGTGTCTTGAAGTCTGCAAACCTCTGATCAAATTCTTCCTGTAGCTTTCCAATGGTATCAGCATACTTCTCACCACTGAATGTTGTGCCTGAATCCATGAGTGCCTTGCATGCTGGGAAATGGCAGAGGTTTGTCTGGAAAAGCTGGGCTTTCCATAACACAAGTTTTTTGGAGAATGCTCTGACATTGTCATATGCAGCACTGACAAGCTGGTCCTGACCTTGTAACTTCTTGTTCAGTACATTCAGCTCCTGTGTGACGTCAACAAGAAAAGCTAAGTCCATTAGACATTTAGGATCATTTAGCACAGGAACAGTCATCCCATCCTTCTCCATGAAGGCTTTCACTTCTGCTCTTAACTCAAAAAACCTCTTCAAGACCTTCCCCCTGCTGAGCCAACGTACCTCGGTGAAGTAGAGCACGTCCTCGTATTCTGACTCTATTTCCGCCAAAAAGTCGCGGAACTGCCGATGCTTTAAAGCCCTGGATCTGATATGGTTGATGATTTTCACAACGTCAGACATCACATTGTCAAACCTCATGATCTTGCTGCAAAGGGCCTGCTGGTGGATAATGCAGTGCAGAGCAATGGCATCTTCCACACCCTCCTCTTCCAGTTTCCTTTCAACAAGCGCCACAAGTCCGTTTTTCCTCCCTGTCATTGACGGCGCTCCGTCGGTCGTTATTCCAGCCAAACCCTTCCATTGTAAGCCGGCATCCTCAATGGAATCACACAGCTGGCGGAATATCTCCTGGGCAGTGGTCTGGCCATGCATTGCAATCACTGAGAGCAACTCCTCCGTAACTTCAAAATTGTTATCAACGCCACGGACATATATTGCGAGCTGCGCTGTGTCAGTGACGTCTGTGCTCTCATCAAGAGCAAGTGAGTATGAATGGAAATGTTTAGCTTTCTCACGCAGTTGATCATAAATGTTGCCTGACATGTCAGAAATGCGCTCTGCCACTGTGTTGGCTGAAATGCTGATGTTACTAAACTGAGCCTTTTTTTCCGGGCAGACTATACTTGCAGCCTGTAACATGCACTGTTTGATGAACTCGCCGTCTTTGAATGGCTTCCCTGCTTTAGCAATCATCTCACTCACCACGTAGCTGGCTTTGATAGCCGCTTCACTCTCTTTGCTTGCTTTTTTGAAAAAATCTTGTTGCCTCAGTAGACATGTTTTAAGTTTGGCGACCCGGTCCTCTCGCTCATCTCCCAGGTATTTTCCATACTCCTCAGCATGTTTAGTTGAGTAATGACGTCTGATGTTATACTCCTTGTGCACCGCAACTTTATCCATGCATATTAGACACTTTGGGATGTCCCTGTGCTCAACAAAAAAATATTCCGTCTCCCACTTCTCCTGAAATTGTCTGTGCTCATCGCCAATTTTTCTCTTCACGGCAGGTTTTGAAAAAGACATGACTGGGGCTGACAAAAACCGTATAGCACTAGGTGACAAGATATATTTTCCCTCCACTTGTTCATCCAAACATGTTAAAGTGACCAATTGCTAATTCGCGCTGTTGTCACGAGCCTGAGCTACGGGCGGTGGGGGAAGAGGGGGGGCTGCCGGGGCTGCAGCCCCCCCTCGTCAGAGGGTCTGCCTCTCTCTGCCAGAGTGGAAGAAATCTTACATCTTGTTATAAAAATAAAACCAACAAAAAATAAAAACATATAATATATTTATTCTGTGTCGAATGGGTTTGATTTGAGTTATTGTGATATGTGAAAAAAAATGCGCGGGCCGCACTAACACAAAGATTTGATTTCAGGCAGGGGGCCACAAAACATTGTCCTGCGGGCCGCAACTGGCCCGCGGGCCGCGAGTCTGAGACCCCTGGTCTATAGTGTTCAGGCCCCCAACCAATTATGGTAAGTTGACTTGTAACTGTTTTATATTATCAATAAAAATAATCAACACTTTTATATACTTTGCAAGCTTTACATCTTTCATTTTAAATTGAATGTACTTTATATCTCCCAACAAGCATTTTGACGACAACCACAAGCTGATAAGATGGACGGATGGTCTTTCATGGCTGTGTCGATGGCTTCAGCCGGACTATTATATACTTACGGTGCTTATCTAATAACAGAGCCTCAAGTGTCTTGTCATTGTTTTTGGTTTGCCCTTACGTGTCAGATGTGATCACGGAATGGAAAATGTACGTGTTGCCCATTTTATGTTAGAAAGAAGAGGACTGAACAGTCGCAGTGTTATTACAGGGGTTTCAGTACACAACCAAAGGATTGAAAGACTATAGACAGAATTGAACAGAGTTGTATCTAGACACTCTAGAATATTTTTTACTTCATGGAGGAACAGGGTATACTGGATTCATTGAATGAACTACATCTATTTTGTCTGCATAATGTTTATTTACCAAGAATTGAAAGGGCAGTAACAGAATTTGTCAACCAATTTGTCCACACAAAGGGGGGGCAACTCCTCTTCAGCTGTGGCATACAGGGGTCATAAACAATGTAGGAATCCATCCCATTATAAATGACATTTTTGATGACGATAACTACTATGGCATTGATGAAGAAGGGACATTACCGGAACTTCAAACTAATAATGATGTTAGAATTCCCGACATTGATGTAACCGTTAATGAGACTACGATGAACAGTATTCAACAAGTGAATCCACTTGAAAACGATGGGAACTATGGAATAGATTTGTTTTCAAGACAGTTATGTTAAAGTTTTAATATTGTTTTATTAAAACCAAATGACCAAAAACATTTGTTCAAAACATTTTTTTAATGACAAGAGACAAGCGGAGACTGAGACAAGGCAGAGGGAGAAACAGACATAAGAGACGGACAGATAAGAGACAGAGGGGGGGAAACAGACAGAGAGAGACATAAGAGAAGGATAACATGAAACACAGAGCATGATACTATGTTCACGCCTAATGGCCTGAATTCTAATAGTCTGACCTTCAACAGTTAGTATGAGACGGTATGAAAACGAGACATAAATGTGAACATTTGTCTCAAACGTTACCCGAGTCCAGTTGAATTGCGGTGGCAATATAAAATACACCGTGACTCAATTTTCTTTAAAAATTGAAAACTTAACTGCCAAAGGCAAATTCATTTAAAGGGGAAGTGGGCATTCAGAAATGCAACAGTTTGTTTTTCATAGACATATGTTTATGCCCTGCCAAACCCACATGTGTTTCCCAATGCAAAGTCAAACTTCTGTTTGAACAGTTGGTATGACACATGTAGTGGCAACTTTATGCAGTTCACACATGTGTTGGCCACAGGGAACATCGGTGTAGAAGAGAAGTCGTCATCTTCGTTATGAATGAACTGGACAGAGGGAGTTGGAGAAAACCCAATAGGTGGCAACACAGATGCTCCAGTTGCAAAAGACAATATTTTCTGTAGTTTGGATGGCCCTTCTTCTTCTATTAAAAATAGAAAAACATTGTAAGTGCTAGTTGGTAAAATTAACGTGTATATGAAACAGCAATTAATATCAGCTGATATTAAATAAATTGTCAAATGAAAAAAACTTTAACAAACGTATAGCAATACATTTATAAAACACCAATCACTTTTAACAATCTCAAGTGTTTTGTGAAAAATAAATAAAACAAAAATAGTCCTAAAAGATAAATAGACACATACGTATAGTTGTACACTAAACTGTCAATTACCCTCTGCATCCTGGAGATAGTCTCTCCAGAAGGGAACAACTATCTCCTCAGCAGCTCTCTTGTTGCTCCCTTCTGGAGACAGCCAAATGCTGAAGACATCATCCACCTGGTCAGCAGTCAGTGGGCTTGGCTCATAGCAGAAAAGGGGGCGAAAGCTTTCTGGATGCCTTCGGACTTTCTCCAGAACCCCAAGTGTTTTCAGTCCTTCACAGAATCTGTACAAATGAAATGAAATTTTGAAGAATTTAATAAGGGTTCCTAATTCACTTGTGCATTATCAAGTCACTCAGTTTTATATGAAGATGATAGATTTTGTTGGTATATGGGTAAAATTCTGATTGCTATTCTGATTAATCTGACTGCAAACAACCAACACCTCTGAATACTATTGAAATGGACCTTGAACCC